>NC_091480.1:4574334-4886730 GCF_036971445.1 Narcine bancroftii
TAAGAATTAATAAGGGAATGAAAGGGAATAGAGGGAATAAGGAGGGAATTATATATGAAAATTGAAATCTTTTCCGGGGGGGGGCTGGGTGGAGAGGAGTTACGGTCACTGCAAAATCAGTTGACGCTTGCGAGTGAATTCACAAATCCAAATGGAGAGGGGAGATGTGGTTGCCCGACAAGGGATAAAGGGCAACTCAGGAGGGGGAGGGGAGAATGGGATTAAAGAAGTTTTAAATAGGAAAATGAGGAAAATGTTTGATGTTTTAGAAATGTTGTCTTATAAAGTGTTCAAAACAAGAAAGCAGAAATGGATAAGAAGGAAAGGTGATGATGGAGAAACGGAAAGGGAAGATAAACAAAGTATGAAATGGCTACGTTGAACTATATGACTTTAAATATTAACGGAATACATAACCAAATCAAAAGGAAGAAACTGCTAAATTTACTGAAAAAAGAAAAAATTGATATAGCATTTGTGCAAGAAACACATTTAACTGAAATGGAGCACAAGAAATTAAAGAGAGATTGGGTAGGACATGTAACAGCAGCGTCGTATAATTCAAAAGCAAGAGGAGTAGCTATATTAATCAGTAAAAATGTACCAATTAAAATAGAAGAGGAAATAATAGATCCAGCAGGGAGATATGTAATGATAAAATGTCAGATGTACTCGGGAGTTTTGGAATCTACTCAATGTATATTCACCTAACGAAGAAGATCAAAAGTTTATGCAAGATATTTTTTTGAAGATAGCAGATACGCAAGGGAACATATTAATAGGAGGGGATTTCAATCATAATTTGGATTCAAATATGGATAAAACTGGGAAAAAAATTAACAGAAAGAACAAAGGAACCAAATTTATAATTAAATCGATGCAAGAAATGCAACTTTTGGATATATGGAGGAAACAACACCCAAAGGAAAAGGAATATTCATATTGTTCGGGTAGACATAAAACATACTCAAGAATAGACATATTCCTGTTATCAGCTCGTATGCAAGATAGAGTAAGAAAAACAGAATATAAAGCTAGAATATTATTGGACCATTCACCCTTGATATTGACAATAGAGTTAGAGGACATCTCTCCAAGAATGTATAGATGGAGATTAAACTCCATGCTACTTAAAAGGCAGGGTTTTAGATAATTAATTGAAAGACAAATTAAAATGTACTTTGAAATAAATACAGAATCAGTGAAAGATAAGTTTATACTATGGGATGCAATGAAAGCATTTATTAGAGGGCAAATAATAAGTTCTGTAACCAAGATGAAGAAGGACTATAACCAGGAAACAGAGCAGTTGGAAAGGGAAATAGTAAATATAGAAAAAGAATTAGAAATGAAGGAAGATACAACTAAAAGAAGAGAATTGGCAGATAAAAAAATAAAATATGAAACACTACAAACATATAAGGTGGAGAAGAATATAATGAAGACAAAACAGAAATATTATGAACTAGGGGAAAAAACACACAAAATTCTAGCATGGCAGCTTAAGACAGAACAAGCTATTGGCATCAAGGAAAAAGGACATACAAATCACATATAATCCAAAGGAGATTAATGAAAACTTTAGAGAATTTTATGAACAATTATACCAAACTAAAAACCAAGGGAAAGAAGGCAAAATAGATGAATTTTTAACGAAAATTGAACTACCAAAATTACAAATAGAGGAACAAAATAAATTAACAGAACCATTTGAAATAGTAGAAATACAAGAGATAATAAAAAAACTACCAAATAATAAAACACCAGGAGAGGATGGATTCCCAATAGAATTCTATAAAACATTTAAAGATTTATTAATTCCTCCCCTCCTGGAAGTAATCAACCAGATTGACAAAACACAAAGCTAACCAGATTCATGTAAAACAGCAATAATTACAGTATTACCAAAGCAAGGGAAAGATCCACTCGCACCAGCGTCATATAGACCAATATCATTACTTAACACAGATTATAAGATCTTTCTCTTTGGCTTGGCTTCGCGGACGAAGATTTATGGAGGGGGTAAATGTCCACGTCAGCTGCAGGCTCGTTTGTGGCTGACAAGTCCGATGCGGGACAGGCAGACACGGTTGCAGCGGAAAATTGGTTGGTTGGGGTTGGGTGTTAGGTTTTTCCTCCTTTGCCTTTTGTCAGTGAGGTGGGCTCTGTGGTCTTCTTCAAAGGAGGTTGCTGCCCGCCGAACTGTGAGGCGCCAAGATGCACGGTTTGAGGCGATATCATAATAATATATCATAATAATATAATAGATAATAGCTAAACTATTAGCAAACAGATTAGCAGATTATGTACCTAAAATGGTAACTCTAGACCAAACTGGATTTATTAAAAAAGGACGGACAACAGACAATATTTGTAAATTTATTAACTTAATTCATGCAGTAGAAGGGAGTAAAGCGCCAACAGTAGCAGTTGCTTTAGACGCAGAGAAGGCCTTTGACAGAGTAGAGTGGAATTATTTATTCAAAGTATTGCAAAAATTCAGTTTACCAGAGAAGTATATTAATTGGATTAAAGCATTATATAAGGGGCCATTGGCAAAAGTGACAGTATATGGATATATATCAAAGCAATTTAATTTAAGCAGATCAACAAGGGAGGGATGCCCACTATCACCCTTATTGTTCGCGTTAGCTATAGAACCACTAGCAGAATTGATAAGAACAGAAAATAATATAAAGGGGATAAAAATAAAAGACAAGGAATATAAAATCAGTTTATTTGCGCATGATGTTATAGTATACTTAACAGAACCAGAACTATCAATAAAAGAATTATATATGAAATTGAAGGAATATGGAGAAGTGTTGGGTTACAAGATTAACATAAATAAAAGTGAAGCAATGTCAATGAATAATGCGGATTTCTCAAAATTTAAGAAGGAATCACCATTCAGATGACAAATGCAAGCAATAAGATACCTAGGTATACAAATAAATAAAAATCTCGGCCATCTATATAAACTCAATTATTATCCACTAATGAAAAAATTACAGGGCAATTTAGAGCATTAGAAAGATTTACCACTAACACTAATAGGAAGGATAAACTGTATTAAAATGAACATTTTCCCAAGGATACTATACCTATTTCAGGCATTGTCAATACACTTGACAGAGAAATTCTTTAAGGAATTAAAGAAAATAATAAGGACATTTTTATGGAAAGGGGGGGAAACCGAGGATAGCACTAGATAAATTAACAGAATGGTATAAACAAGGAGGCTTACAACTGGCAAACTTTAAAAATTATTATAGAGCCGCACAATTAAGATACCTATCAGATACCTATCAATTAAGATACCTATCAAACAAGGGAAATGCCAGATTGGACTAGATTAGAACTAGATAAAATAGGCGAAAAGATACCTGAACACATATTACATAAATGGAATGAAAAATTGGTACAACGTAGGAGTTCTCCAGTATTACATCATCTGCTCAATATTTGGAAGAAGATTCATGTAGAAAGGAATAAAACAAATTACCAATTACCAAAAATAATAATGATGCAAAATCAGTTACTCCCTTTTACAATAGATAACCTTTCCTTTAGAGAATGGGAGAAAAAAGGGATCAAAAGAATAGAAAATTGTTTTTCAGGAAATAGATTATTATCCTTTGAACAAATGAAGGATAAATATAATATAACTCAAGATACAGTGTTGGCATATTACCAACTGAGATCCTACTTGAAGGACAAATTAGGAAGCAGTCTGAGGTTACCAGAGGGAAGTAACTTTGAATATGTGATTACAGACAGATACAATGATAATCAAAAGATTTATAACAAATATGTATATTAAACTGCAAGAAAAGGAGAATGAGGAAACAAATGGTAAAACTAAACAAAAATGGGAACAAGATTTAAATATAAAGATAAAGAAGGAAACATGGGAGAAGTTATGCTCTGGAACGATGAGAAATACAATAAATACGAGGTTACGTATGATACAATATAACTGGATACACAGGCTATACATTACACCTCAAAAGTTAAATAAATGGGACCCAACAGTATCTGACAGATGTTTTCGTTGTAAAAAAGAAATGGGAACAACAATTCATGCAGTCTGGACATGTGAGAAAGTAGAAAAATTTGGGAAGATCTAAACCAGATATTAAATAAAATTACAGAAAATAATATACCAAAAAACCCAGAGATCTTCCTCCTACGTAACATAAAAAACAAAGAATTTGGACTTGAATTGGATGGTGCACAAAAAAGATTTGTTAAGGTAGCTCTAGCCATAGCAAAAAAATGTATTATGTCAGCCTGGAAATTAGAAGATAATTTGAGAATACAACAATGGTGTATAGAAATGAATAAATGTATTCCATTAGAAAAAATAACATATAATTTAAGAAATAATATTGAAATATTTGAACAAATATGGGAGCCATACATGAAACACAATAGAGAAAACCTACCGGGGACATCTACCACCTAAAATAACGAAAGGAGAAGGAAATGAAAAGAATTGACTCAATGGAATTTCTTGTTTATTTTTATTGAATGGCAACATTGTTTGACTGGTTTAATGTATCTTAGATTTTGTACTTTAAATGAATGGGGGGGGAGGTAGGGAGGGTGGGATGGGAGGAGGGGGGGAGAAAATGACACAGTATATATTTGAAAAGGAAAATGTATGTATCTTGGTCAATGTGGTTTATGGTGTGAAAAATAAAAAAAATTTTTAAAAAATTCTAGATGGTTGGAAGAAAAAATTATGTTGAATAGGAATCGACGAAATAAATTTGTTCAATTCAAAAATTTACACAATTGAAACCACTTTCACAATGAATGTTTAATTATTGGATTTGTCATTTGTTTATTCAAGTGTCAAGGGGAACTAAACTCCTAAAATAGAAGCCATTGAGAATCCCTGCACAAACCCATGTGAAGACTCACCCATCATGGACATTGATTTTCATCCAAATCTTGTGTCCAGAAGGTTAGCAGGCAGTGAACTGTGACTTCATTCACACCACTGACCAACTCCTCTCTGCTTCTATTGCAGAGATCCTCCAATGGCAACCTTGTGCCTCGAATAGTTCAGCAATCCCAGCCTCTGTACTAGGGAACAGGGAATGTTGCTCTTGAGCTTGTAATGACTCAAGTCATCTGCTGTGGAGAATGTACCTCCCTCCACAAACTGTTGACCACCCTCTGCTCTATTGCTGGCCCCTGGCCGCACCCCCACCTACCTTGCCTTTGTGTGTATCCTGCAGCCACTGTCGGAGTTGGATCAGGCAGCTCTCTTGCATTGGGGACAGCTGGCCCAGGCAGCGCTCAATGTAGTCTGCGTCAAGCTTCGTGGCTGCAAAGGAGTGCAAACAGGTGAGACTACTGCTGGGGGATTCAGTGAGTAGACAGGCAGAGATGAGGAGGAGCTGCTTCTCCCAGGGTATGGTGAATCTGAATTCTCCACCCAAGGAAACAGTAGAGGGTTCCTCAGTAGGAAATGTTACAAACTAACAACCCTTTTAATTTTTTTGTTTGGGACTAACACAGGAACAGCAATGGAAAATTCACCAGACAATGGTAAATTCAAAATAATCACTCTAAATTTAACTCCGTTGTGCGTGCGTGCGGAGAGATAAAGTCCCAAACTTCAGCACATTTTTACTCTTGCTTGAAGGTCTTAAATTCTCAGATCAGAAAAACTTATAAAGCAATTTTAAATAAAATATCTTAAGGCCTCTTTACTCACAATTCTTTTGATGAGATGCCTCGACAGATGTTCTTTAAATAGAAGTGACCGTCTTTTGAGCCACCAATGTACCTCCTGTGAAAAGGAGAATACAATTCCTGTCTTCCCAGGATCAAATCTTTTTACTGAAGATTTTGGAATCTGTTTTCCACATGAAGAATCTGCCCTCTTTTCAAAGAGACAGCGAATGTGGCTATTTTCTTCCATAGTAAATTCACAAACCCAAACAAGGGTTAAATGAGGTGGGTGTACAAAAATGGACCCAGTAGAATTCTGTCCTCTTTTCCAAAGAGACAGCGAAGTGGTCTTCCTATTTCAAAAGCCACTTATTCCATGTCCCCTTTTCCCAGGAATAACATACAACAGCACATATTCTGGTTCCTGTAATTCAACCGTCTTTCACAAGGTTCCAACCCCTGTGTGTCACAGGGTTTTGATTTCTGTACTCTCCAAACTGAACTGATCCAAAAATGTCTGAATTTGATAATGTGGCAGCCCACTCACTACGCACGCAAACGGTTTCCCAAAATGGTAGTCACACGTCGGCAAAGAGGCCGTCTCGAGAAGCGAAAACCTGTGTACAGGAAGGACCCTTTGTATTACTGGTGATGTCATTTCCGCTAGAAGCAGTGGAAACAGAATTATGTATGATATCAGGGCTGCTTGCCCAAATAAAGCAGTCGAGTACAGTTCCAAACGAGTATGTTGTCGTTACTTTAGTGCTGTGTGTACCACATCACTACAATTGGTGACTCCGATAGTCCAAAGATGACTGACTCATCCGTACATACAGTCGCGTTGAAACTACCTTCCGGACATCATGCCCATGCAAGTGATTTAACCAGATCGTAACCCAGTTTCAAATTTGGCAAGTAACCTCAGAATCAATGCACTATGATGTAGTAAGCTCCCTGTACCAGGAGATGAAAAGCCAGATCATGGATTTTATACAGGAACCTCCAGAAGAAGGCAAATATCCTGCATTTAAAGGGCTTCTCATAAGGACCTTTGGCTTCTCACACTTGCTTCACCTAGATAGTTGGGGGGAACAGACCCCCATCAGCATTGATGAACAAGATGCTGACCCTGGCTGAAGGACACACGTCCTGCATCATGTTTGAGCAGGTGTTCTTGTTCTTGGAACAGCTACCCAAGGACATACACCTACCACTGACCAATGCTGATTTCAGTGACCCCCAGCAGGTGGCAGCCCAGGAAGATGCACTGTGGAGGGCTAAGAAGGAGAGTGCAGCATCCATTGGACAGGTTACAAGGCTTCACAAGCTGCTGACGACCAGATTGGACCCAGCAATGGAACGTTCACAGCTTAGTGAGCAGTGGTGTTTCTACCAACAACAGAAGCCAGTCGTTATCACCCACCCTGCACATTCCCAGGAAATGCTGGGGCCAGCCACTGCTGATGGTTACAATGGCTGACCACCAGAACAACCTCCTGTATGTCTGGGACAAACAGTCCAGTCACTGCTCTCTGGTCAACACAGGAATGGAGATCAGCGTCTTGCCCCAACGGGGTATGACACCCGCAGCAGGAAGATGGGACCCACCCTAAGGGCAGGATGATATGAGCCTATGGCACCCACACAGTCCAGCTGCAGTTTGGCTACAGCAAATTCACGTAGGAATTAACACTGGCCGCTATGGCCCAACCGCTCCTAGGGGAAGACTTTCTGTGAGCATCCAGCCTGCTGGTTAATCTACAAGGGAGAAGACTTGTCCACATTCCAGACCTTCTCCTTGGCTGAAGCCAGGTTACCAGCCCCACACTTGGACTCCATCACAAGGACGAGTTCACTAGAATCCTGGCGGACTTCCTTCAGTGCTGGCCCCACAGTTCACATCAGCCATGCCCAAGCATGGAGTCCAACACCACATACTGACCCAGGGACCATCACTCCACGCCAGAGCACAGAGACTTCACCCAGACATGCTCCCCTAGTGAAGGAGGAGTTCCAGAGGATGGAGGAATTCTGGATCATATAGCGATATGACGAGAGGAGTCACGTGATGGAATAGTGGCCAGTAGGGGAACTCCAGCCTTCTCCAGAAAAGTTAAAAAAAGATAGAGAAAAAGCAAAGGCACAAACTTAAAAACCAAAACAAAGTGAAAGTAAAAGTGTGGAGAAAATGGCAGCGAAGAAAGAAAAAAAAAAACAACGGGAAGAAAAGAAGAAGGAAAGACGTCAGAAGAAGGTGAAGGCCTTACCTGTCCGAAGAGGCCCGCCGCAGAGAGAGAAGCCCACTCCCACAGGTCAGTGGAAATCCCGGGCTCGGGACTACAAAAATGGCTCGCAGAGCCGAGTAAAAGTGCGCAACCGCGCATGAAAAAAAACACACTGGTGGGAGGGGGAACAGCTGCGGAGTCGATCTCCACAGCTGAGAGAGACACCTGCAGCACAGCAACAGGTGCAGAACACAGACAATAACGAGAACAAGAAAGAAGAGGGTAAAAAGAAAACAAGGAAACAACAGATGGTCAACCCAGAGGAAGAAGAACAGAAAGAAGTGGAAGAGGAAGAGAAAGGCAAGACAATGGATGTATCTTTTTTTAAAGAATATATGGAATCAGTGAAAGAATGGCAATTACAAGAAATTAATGAGATAAAAAGAAGAATTAAGAATGCAGAAGAAAAAATGAATAAAATGGAAGTGGCCATATCAGAATTAGCAAAAAGAGTGGAAAATATGGAAAAACGAGAAACATTTGTAGATATGGAAGTAGAAGACTTAAAAGAGAAATTAGAAGAATCTAATAAAAAAGCTAAAGAGGCACAGGAGCTGTTAGCTCAGAAGATAGATATAATAGAAAACTATAATAGAAGAAATAATATAAAGATAGTGGGCCTTAAGGAAGATGAAGAAGGCAAGAATATGAGAGAATTTATAAAAGAATGGATCCCCAGAGTCCTGGGAAGACCAGAATTACAGGAAGAAATGGAAATAGAGAGGGCTCATAGAACTTTAGCCCCGAAACCACAACCGCAGCAAAAACCAAGATCCATTTTAGTAAAATTCTTAAGATATACAACAAGAGAAAATATATTGGAGAAAGCAATGAAGAAAGTAAGAGAGGACAAAAAGCCACTGGAATACAAAGGTCAAAAAAATTTTTTCTATCCACACATAAGTTTTGAACTCCTGAAGAAGAGGAAGGAGTTCAATACAGCGAAAACGATCTTATGGAAAAAAGGATATAAGTTTATGTTAAGGTACCCAGCGGTACTTAAAATAATTATTCCAGGGCAACAAAACAAACTATTCTCGGATCGAGAGGAAGTAAGGAAATTTGCAGAACAACTACAAAACAAGTAGAGAGATGAAGACATGTAATAAGAGTAAAAAGGACCATGATCTATATGTATGTGTGTAAAGGGGTATATGTGTGTATATAAATAGTGTGCATACATGAATGTATCCGTATTTAGAGGAAAATATATAGAGTATAGACAAGAATTAATAAGGGAGAGAAATGGAATAGAGGGAATAAGGAGGGAATTAACAGAGTGACCTTTGTTATATATGAAAATTGAAATCTTTTCTGGGGGGGGGCTGGGTGGGGAGGAGTTACAGTCACTGTAAAATCATCTGACATTTGCGAGTGAATTCGCAAATCTAAATGGAGAGGGGAGATGTGGTTGTCCGACAAGGGATAAAGGACAACTCTGGAGGGGGAGGGGAGAATGGGGTTAAAGAAGTTTTAAATAGTTGAATAAGGAAAATGTTTGATGTTTTAGAAATGTTGTCTTATAAAGTGTTCAAAACAAGAAAGCAGAAATGGATAAGGAAAGGTGATGATGGAGAAACGGAAAGGGAAGATAAACAAAGTATAAAATGGCTATGCTGAACTATATGACTTTAAATATTAACGGAATACATAACCAAATTAAAAGGAAGAAACTGCTAAATTTACTGAAAAAAGAAAAAATTGATATAGCATTTGTGCAAGAAACACATTTAACTAAATTGGAGCACAAGAAATTAAAGAGAGATTGGGTAGGACACGTAACAGCAGCGTCGTATAATTGAAAAGGAAGAGGAGTAGCTATATTAATTAGTAAAAATGTGCCAATTAAAATAGAAGAGGAAATAATAGATCCAGCAGGGAGATATGTAATGATAAAATGTCAGATATATTCGGAGTTTTGGAATCACCTCAATGTATATTCACCTAACGAAGAAGATCAAAAGTTTATGCAAGATATTTTTTTGAAGATAGCAGATACGCAAGGGAACATATTAATAGGAGGGGATTTCAACCTGAATTTGGATTCAAATATGGACAAAACTGGGAAAAAAATTAACAGAAAGAACAAAGGAACCAAATTTATAATTAAATCGATAGAAGAAATGCAACTTTTGGATATATGGAGGAAACAACACCCAAAGGAAAAGGAATATTAATATTACTCGGCTAGACTTAAAACATACTCAAGAATAGACCTATTTTTGTTATCAGCTCGTATGCAAGATAGAGTAAGAAAAACAGAATATAAAGCTAGAATATTATCAGACCATTCTCCCTTAATATTGACAATAAAGTTAGAGGACATCCCTCCAAGAATGTATAGATGGAGATTAAACTCCATGTTACTCAAAAGGCAGAATTTTAGAGAATTCATTGAAAAACAAATTAAAATGTATTTTGAAATAAATACGGAATCAGTGAAAGATAAGTTTATACTATGGGATGGATGCAATGAAAGCGTTCATTAGAGGGCAAATAATAAGTTATGTAACCAAGATGAAGAAGGACTATAACCAGGAAACAGAGCAGTTGGAAAGGGAAATAGTAAATATAGAAAAAGAATTAGCAATGAAGGAAGATAAAACTAAAAGAAGAGAATTGGCAGATAAAAAAATAAAATATGAAACACTACAAACATATAAGGTGGAGAAGAATATAATGAAGACAAAACAGAAATATTATGAACTAGGGGAAAAAACACACAAAATTCTAGCATGGCAGCTTAAGACAGAACAAGCTAAGAAAATGGTATTGGCATCAAGGAAAAAAGATAAACAAATCACATATAATCCAAAGGAGATCAAGGAAAACTTTAGAGAATTTTATGAACAATTATACCAAACTGAAAACGAAGGGAAAGAAGGGAAAATAGATGAATTTCTAACTAAAATTGAACTACCAAAACTACAAATAGAGGAACAAAATAAATTAACAGAACTATTTGAAATAGTAGAAATACAAGAGATAATAAAAAAAATTACCAAATAATAAAACACCAGGAGAGGATGGATTCCCAATAGAATTCTATAAAACATTTAAAGATTTATTAATTCCTCCCCTCCTGGAAGTAATCAACCAGATTGATAAAACACAAAGCTTACTAGATTCATGTAAAACAGCAATAATTACAGTAATACTAAAGCAACGGAAAGATCCACTCGCACCAGCGTCATATAGTCCAATATCATTACTTAACACAGATTATAAGATAATAGCTAAACTATTAGCAAACTGATTAGCAGAGTATGTACCGAAAATGGTAAATCTAGACCAAACTGGATTTATTAAAAAAAGACGCAACACAGACAATGTTTGTAAATTTATTAACTTAATTCATGCAGTAGAAGGGAGTAAAGCGCCAACAGTAGCAGTTGCTTTAGACGCAGAGAAGGCCTTTGACAGAGTACAATGGAATTATTTATTCAAAGTATTGCAAAAATTCAGTTTACCAGAGAAGTATATTAATTGGATTAAAGCATTATATAAGGGACCATTGGCGAAAGTGACAGTAAATGGATATATATCAAAGCAATTTAACTTAAGCAGGTCAACACGGCAGGGATGCCCACTATCACCCTTATTGTTCGCGTTAGCTATAGAACCACTAGCAGAATTGATAAGAACAGAAAATAATATAAAAGGGATAAAAATAAAAGACAAGGAATATAAAATCAGTTTATTTGCAGATGATGTTATAGTATACTTAACAGAACCAGAACTATCAATAAAAGAATTATATAAGAAATTGAAGGAATATGGAGAAGTGTCGGGTTACAAGATTAATGTAAATAAAAGTGAAGCAATGCCTAAGAATAATGCGGATTTCTCAAAATTTAAGAAGGAATCACCATTCAGATGGCAAATGCAAGCAATAAGATACCTAGGTATACAAATAAATAAAAATCTCGGCCAACTATATAAACTCAATTATTATCCACTAATGAAAAAATTACAGGACGATTTAGAGCACTGGAAAGATTACCACTAACACTAATAGGAAGGATAAACTGTATTAAAATGAACATTTTCCCAAGGATATTATACCTATTTCAGGCATTGCCAATACACTTGACAGAGAAATTCTTTAAGGAATTAAAGAAAATAATAAGGAAATTTTTATGGAAAGGGGGGAAACCAAGGATAGCACTAGATAAATTAACAGAATGGTATAAACAAGGAGGCTTACAACTGGCAAACTTTAAAAATTATTATAGAGCCGCACAATTAAGATACCTATCAGATTTTTATCAAACAAGGGAAAAGCCAGATTGGACTAGATTAGAATTAGATAAAATAGGGGAAAAGATACCTGAACACAAATTATATAAATGGGATGAAAAATTGGTACAACATAGAAGTTCTCCAGTATTACATCATCTACTCAATATTTGGAAGAAGATTCATGTAGAAAGGAATAAAACAAATTATCAATTACCAAAACTAATATTGATGCGAAATAAGTTACTCCCTTTTACAATAGATAACCTTTCCTTTAGAGAATGGGAGAAAAAAGGGATCAAAAGAATATAAAATTGTTTTTCAGGAAATAGATTATTATCCTTTGAACAAATGAAAGATAAATACAATATAACTCAAGATACAGTGGTGGCATATTACCAATTGAGATCCTACTTGAAGGACAAATTAGGAAGCAGTCTGAGGTTACCAGAGGGAAGTAACTTTCAATATGTGATTACAGATACAATGATAATCAAAAGATTTATAACAAATATGTATATTAAACTGCAAGAAAAGGAGAATGAGGAAGCAAATGGTAAAACTAAACAAAAATGGGAACAAGATTTAAATATAAAGATAAAAGGAAACATGGGAGAAGTTATGTTCTGGAACGATGAGAAATACAATAAATACGAGGTTACGTATGATACAATATAACTGGATACACAGGCTATACATTACACCTCAAAAGTTAAATAAATGGGACCCAACAGTATCTGATAGATGTTTTCGATGTAAAAAAGAAATGGGAACAACAATTCATGCAATCTGGACATGTGAGAAAGTAGAAAATTTTTGGGAAGATCTAAACCAAATATTAAATAAAATTACAGAAAACAATATACCAAAGAATCCAGAGATCTTCCTCCTAAGTAACATAAAAAACAAAGAATTTGGAATTGATTTGGATGATGCACAGAAAAGATTTGTTAAGATAGCTCTAGCCATAGCAAAAAAATGTATTATGTCAACCTGGAAATCGGAAGATAATTTGAAAATACAACAATGGTATATAGAAATGAATAAATGTATTCCATTAGAAAAAATAACATATAGTTTAAGAAATAATATTGAAATATTTGAACAAATATGGGAGCCTTACATGAAACACAATAGAGAAAACCTACCGGGGACATTCACTACCTAAATTAATGAAAGGAGAAGGAAATGAAAAGAATTGACTCAGTGGAATTTCTTGTTTATTTTTACTGAATGACAACATTGTTTGACTGGTTTAATGTATCCTAGATTTTGTACTTTAAATGGACGGGTAGGGGGGGGAAGAAAATGGCACTGTTTATATTTGAAAAGGAAAAAGTATGTATCATGGTTAATGTGGTTTATGGTGTGAAAAATAAAAAATTTTTAAAAAAAATAGCGATATGACAGCCCACGGGCTTCCCCCCTGCACTTGGTGCCCAAGGCAGCCGTAGATTGGAGACCATGTGACGACTACCATTGGCTGAACGAAGCTACAACTCCAGACCGCTTTCCCGTGCCACACATAAAGGACCTCAGCAAACCTGCAAGGGGAAGCATTTTTTCCAAAGTAGACCTCGTCTGGGGATATCATCAGATCCCAGTACACACTGAAGACTTTCCCAAAACAGCCACCATCATCCCATTCAGATGGTTTGAGGTCTTCTGCATGCTGTTCGGCCTGAAGAATGTCACATAGACATTCCAGCAGCTCATGGGACACGACCTGGACTTTGTGTTCATCTATCTGGATGATATCCTGATATCCAGCAGCAGTCACTAGCAACGTTTGTCCCACCTCTGCAAACTCTACACCCGCCTGAGTTTGGGCCCACAATCAACCTCGCCAAATGCAAGTTTGGACTCGACTCCATAGATTTCCTGGGTCACAAGGTTTCCAAAGACAGCAAGACGCCACTGCCTACTAAAGTAGATGCTATGTGACAATTTGCCAGGCCAAGAACAGTCAAGGGCCTGAGGGAGTTCGTCAGCATAGTGAACTCCTATTATCACTTCATCCCCTCTGCAACCCACATCACGCACCCCTTCTTCACCCTGATGTCTGGTATCACTTGGGACCAAGCCTCCACGGCTGCCTTCATGCAAGCAGCAGCAGCTCTGGCAGCCACCGTGCTGCTGACATATCCCAGGACAGATGTCCCAACAGTGGACACCCCCAACACAGCAGTCAGTAGTGTGATGGAACATTAGATCAAAGGGTGAAGGAAACCCCTGGCATTCTTCAACTAACTTATTAAGAATACATATACAATATTTTACCTCTATAATTTACTTTATTAAGACATTTTTAAAAGAAATATAACTTAACCTTAACCTAAATATTAGTATTAACATAGATCCGTAACAATATACAAGACACTGATAGAAGTTTCAAGTGTAGGAGGATTGGGGAATGGTGGAGCTGAATCCACGGCCTAATCAGCCATTATCTTATTGAATGGCGGAGCAAGCTCAACAGGCTGGATGGCCAACTCTGCCTCGTTCGAGCATAGACCCAGCATCAAGCGAAGAACTGAGGATCCCAGCTGATGCCCCTCTTGCCCACTGACCTGTGCCTCCTCTACTGTGGGATGAGGCTGGGAATCCAGCTGTTGCCCTGGATCTCTGATTATTTCACCTGCAAGCTCTGAGCCCGGGGGCTGGAGTAAATGAAGGCACTGTGAGAGCTCTGGTCTTGGGGCTGATAAAACAGCTCATCTCCAGAGCTCCACAAGATGTCCCACATTGAGGTACGAGGTTTCACTTGGACATCCTGTGAACGTGGGGATTCCCATTCAGCAAGTGGGGATACTTCAGCTAAAGGATGAACTCTACCTTCTGTCACCATGCTGGCTGCCCATTAACCTCTCCATTGCCACCCACCATTCTCCTCCCCATCCCACCCCCGACATCGATCAGAGTGCACACCACTGGCCCAGCTTTTGCCAGACCTTGGGCTCCAGCTCAGCTCTGTGGTCTGCAGAACTGGACTCACTGCCCATTGTCCCTCACGAGAAAGACAATGTAGATGCAGACACTAACCGTCAGGAGTTGTTGCCTGGTTATCTTGCTCACTCTGACTGATCTCTGCTTCCTCTGGAGCACTCTCCATCCGGACATCTGATGCCTCCGTCCACAGAGTGGGCACAGTCACTGAAGAGCTGGACTCCGGAACTGGGGCAGCTGCTCGGAGCGGTGCAGGAGGAGCCCAGCGTGGGACGTGCTGGATGCCCTGGGCTGTCAACTCCTTCAGGTAGTGCTCAATGACCTCCTTACCCTGAAACACAGAGAGTCCGTCAGAGGAATGGGCCCATGCTTCCCACCAGCTCCGAGCCCCCGAAACACAGAGGGTCTGTCAAAGAGGAACATGCCCACACCCCCCACCCCCACCAGCTCTGACCCAGAGTCTCCAACCGGTCTCACGCACATGGTGATGGGGGAAGTGGGTACTGGTCCCAGGGGTAATCACTGTTTCATACTACAACCCCAGAACTCTTCCAACCCAGACCACTCCTCCATTTAGTCGCTGTTGCTCCAGGTGGGAGCTCTCCAGATAGTCCCTCTGTCCCACCCTCAGTTAGTGATCCTACCCTCCACTCACAATCAGACAATGCACTTGCACCACCCCCCAACCTCTCAGGACAAACGTCCATCATCCCTCTGCTTTTGACAAGTGACCTTCCACCGATATGTACCTCGCCTCTTCCTTCATTATCTGAACAACCTTCATCAATCCTTGGCAACTCTTAGGAGACTACAGATCCTGGAATACTGGCTGATGGAGCTCAGCAGGCTGAGCAGTAGCAGTGGGGCGGAGAGATGGTCAACAATTAGAGACTGAACCTCCCTCAGTGGGGTGGAGAGATGGTCAACAATTAGAGACTGAAACCTCCCTCAGTGGGGCGGAGAGATGTCAACAATTTGGGACTGAACCTCCCTCAGTGGGGCGGAGAGATGGTCAACAATTAGAGATTGAACCTCCCTCAATGGGGCGGAGAGGTGGTCAACAATTAGAGACTGAACCTCCCTCAGTTGGGTGGAGAGATGGTCAACAATTTAGGACTGAACCTCCCTCAGTGGGGCGGAGAGATGGTCAACAATTTGGGACTGAAACTCCCTCAGTGGGGCGGAGAGATGGTCAACAATTAGAGACTGAACCTCCCTCAGTGGGGCGGAGAGGTGGTCAACAATTAGAGACTGAACCTCCCTCAGTGGGGCGGAGAGATGATCAATAATTAGAGACTGAAACCTCCCTCAGTGGGGCAGAGAGATGGTCAACAATTTGGTACTGAACCTCCCTCAGTGGGGCGGAGAGATGGTCAACAATTAGAGACTGAACCTCCCTCAATGGGGCGTAGAGGTGGTCAACAATTAGAGACTGAACCTCCCTCAGTGGGGTGGAGAGATGGTCAACAATTTAGGACTGAACCTCCCTCAGTGGGACGGAGAGGTGGTCAACAATTAGAGACTGAACCTCCCTCAGTGGGGCGGAGAGATGGTCAACAATTAGAGACTGAACCTCCCTCAGTGGGGCGGAGAGATGGTCAACAATTTGGGACTGAACCTCCCTCAGTGGGGCCGAGAGATGGTCAACAATTTGGGACTGAACCTCCCTCAGTGGGGCAGAGAGATGGTCAACAATTTGGGACTGAACCTCCCTCAGTGGGGCGGAGAGATGGTCAACAATTTGGGACTGAACCTCCCTCAGTGGGGCGGAGAGATGGTCAACAATTAGAGACTGAACCTCCCTCAGTGGGGCGGAAAGATGGTCAACAATTTGGGACTGAACCTCCCTCAGTGGGGCGGAGAGATTGTCAACAATTAGAGACTGAACCTCCCTCAGTGGGGCGGAGAGGTGGTCAACAATTAGAGACTGAACCTCCCTCAGTGGGGCGGAGAGGTGGTCAACAATTAGAGACTGAACCTCCCTCAGTGGGGCGGAGAGATGGTCAACAATTTGGGACTGAACCTCCCTCAGTGGGGCCGAGAGATGGTCAACAATTTGGGACTGAACCTCCCTCAGTGGGGCGGAGAGATGGTCAACAATTAGAGACTGAACCTCCCTCAGTGGGGCCGAGAGATGGTTAATGATTCAGAACTGAACCTCTGCCAGAAGTATTAAAGTTCTGTCCTGCAACGTCGACCATTCTCTCTCCCTTTGATGTTCCTCGACTCGCTGAGTTCCTTCAGCAGAGTGGGTGTTGCTCCTCGTACCCTCCTCTGTTCTGAAGGGAAACAGCACCCTCCTTCCCAGCCACATTACAATGGTGAACCTCCTTGCACATTCGCTACATCTTTCTGGTTACCCAGGACAAGACACAACTCCTCCAGTTATGGATGAACAACTTTGTTCCGACTCCCTTGCACTTTTTCTCTGTGCCTGTTTATAAAGCCCAGCACCACGGGAGCTTTTTAACTGCATCCCAACCTTTCCGGCCAATTTCAACAAACTAACCAACATTGGATGATGAAGAGCTGGATGAACTCAGTAAGTCAGGCAGCATCCATGAAGAAATGGTCAGTTGACCAAATCTTTACCCACATTCCTCTTATTATTTTCTCAAGATTCCAGCATCTGCAGCTCTTTTGTTTCTTTAAACTATCCCAGACCTCAGTTTCGGTGATCTTTTTGAGATTGTGTTCTCTAGTTTGTTTTGCATCTCATTACTCAACCAAAACAGAACACTTCACACCCTTCTACTTTCTAAGGAGGTGACAGTGTCTTGGCATGTCCATGAACTTTTATGGATGTTCCATACTAACTGCATGGTTTGGTTGTCTGAGTGCCCAGGAACACAGAAGGCTGCAGAAAGCAGTAAACATAGCAAGGACCATTCCAGACTCTGACCTCTCATTCAGTGCAGACAACAACGTGAGGCAGCCAGAAGCATAAAGGACCTCCATTGCCCTGATCACAACCTCTTCTCACTGCTCCCTTCGGGCCGAAGGTACAGAACACTGAAGACCAGCACCTCCTGGTTCAAGAACAGTTTTTTTCCCCCAATAACATCAAACTTGAACCTCCCCATGCTCCCTTGACCATGAACTACAACTACACCAACACCACAAAAAGGTCTATCTGCATTATTCATGTACTGACCTTTTTGTTTGCATCAACTATAACTGTGAATATTACTGTTATTTATAATCTGTTTCCATACTGGGGTGATTTAATGTATAATACTGATGTTTATTGTGCTATACATGTACAATATACAAATACACTGAAATTCTTGTTGCAGTAAAATAGGTACTTTGTAAAAAATCTATAATGGAGTACTATGACATTACTAAATCTCTTTAGTAATGGAATAGTCAAATAATGTTGGAGTTTTTTTTAAAACAAAAGTAAGAATTTTGATGCATATGTACATTGTATGATGTACATGACCATAAACATTCTCATTATCCAACAGGGATGTTCACACTGCTGACTCATGACTATACAGCAAAACACAGCTCAAACCACATCAACGTTTTCTGATGATACCACCATGGTAGGCCTTATCAGCAAGAATAATGAGTCACTCTACAGAGATGAGGTGCAGTCACTAACAGACGGGTACAGAGCCAACAACCTGTATCTGACTGTTGATAAAACAAAAGAGATGGTTGTCAACTTCAGTAAGGCCCGGGGGGACCAAGGTCCACTGACCAATGACGACTCCACTGTTGGCGTCATCAAGAGTATCAAGTTCCTCGGTGTGCACTTGAAGGAGACTCTCACCTGGTCTCTTAACACTAACTTAATAGCCAAGAAAGCCCAGCAGCGCCTCTACTTCCTGCGAAGGCTGAGGAAAGTCCATCTCCCACCCTCCATCCTCACTACATTCTACAGAGGATATATTGAGAGCATCCTGAGCAATTGCATCACCACCTGGTTTGGAAGCTGTACCTCCTCGGACTGCAAGACCCTGCAGAGGATAGAGAAGTCAGCGGAAAAGAACATTGGGGCCTCTATTCCTACCATGAAGGACATTTACAACACTCGATGCATGTGGAAGGCAAATAACATGTGAAGGACTCCACATCCCCCCTCTTGTAAACTTTTCTTCCTTCTGCCACCTGGAACCATAGAACAATACAGCACAGAAACAGGCCGTTTGGCCCATCTAGTCTGTGGTTCTGCCCAGTCCCATTGACCTGGAACTTAGCTATGCTCCATCAACCTATCCAAATTTTTCTTAAATGTCATAATTGAGCCCACGTTCACAAATTCAGCTGGAGCACATTCCACACACTCTCTGCGTAAAGAAGTTTCGCCTAATGTTTCCTTTAGGATGGCATGGTCCGTGTAGTGGTTAGCGCAATGCTGTTACAGAGCTAGCAACCTGGGTGCTAATCCGGCTATCCCCGTGTCTGCGTAGACTTCCTCCCACTCTTCAAAACATACAGAGGTTGTAGGTCAATTGGGTGTAATTCGTCAGTGCAGATCAGTGGGACAGAAGAGTATGCCCAAATTAAAATTTTAAATTTTAACATTTAACATTTTGTTTTAGTTTGTGAAAAATAACATGACCTCCAAGATAAGTCTTCTGGAAAATTTGCAAGCATGGTTTGTGCACTGGTTAACTCAATGGTGAAATGGTGCTATATTTTTCAGAAGGGCATGATTATTTGTGCAGTTGTTTGCACACATTATATCCACAATCCACAGAGCAATTAATTTAAAACGTTAAGTAGAAGGACAAAGTTCAATGTGTCAGGCACGAGATGACATTTCATAAATTACAATATTGCTTGCACATTTCAATGTTTATTTTATATTTTCTGACTGAGGATCAAATGAGAAGTTATGGTGTCCCAGTCTGCTGACATGATTCATAGTGTAACATCTGAGTCAAGGGAGTCTTTTTGCTCAAGGTGCAACGGCAAAGGATGCAAATTGAATCACTTAGAAACCGCAGAAAATTTACGTGGTGTCAGATTCAATGGCAGGCAACACATTTTTCATTGAGAATGTGATTAGAATTGGAACTTTAGACCATGAAGATGTGTAAATGCAAAGCCACGGGGTATGGAATCATCTAATTCACAAGTATCAGTCTTGGCCTTGGAAAAGAAAAGTATCCCGAATTAGTGAATTGCAATTTATTTGTTAAACTGGCAATGCAAAACGAATGACACCAACCTAATCCATGCTTGTGCATGAATTGCAGGTGCAGCAGGCGATCAAGAAGACAAATGGAACGCTGGCCTTCATTGCTGGAGGGATGGAATTTAAGAATAGGGAGGTTATGCTGCAATCGTACAAGGTATTGGTGAGGCTGCATCTGGAGGACTGTGTGCAGTTCTGGACTCATTACTTGAGGAAGGATACTCTGGCTTTGGAGACAGTACCGAGGAGGTTCATCAGGTTGGTTCCAGATATGAAGAGGTTAGCCTATGAGGAGAGATTGAGTCATCTGGGACTAAACTTGCTGGAATTTAGAAGAGTGAGAGGGAACCTTATAAACACATAACATTGTGAAAGGCATAGATAAGATAGAGGTAGGCAAGTTGTTTCCATTGGTAGAGGAGACATAGCTTCAATATTTAGGCTAGTAGATTTAGGACAGAGATAAGGAGGAACTGCTTTTTCCAGAGAGTGGTGAATTTGTGGAATTCAGTGGAGACTACTTCAGTAAATATATTTAAGACAAGGTTAGATGGATTTTTATATAGTAAGGGATCGAAGGGATATGGGGTAAAGGCAGGTAGGTGAATAGAATTCATTGAATGGATTGGAAGAGAAGGCTTGACAGGCCGGATGGCCCACTCCTGCTCTTATTTCTCATGTTCAATACTTGACATGAAAGTGGTGTGAAACAAGAAAGCCTGCAGACGCTGTGATGGTAGTTAATGCACAAAAATACTGGAGAAACTCAGCAGGTCCTGAAGCATCCATGGGGGAGGGGCGGAAAAGATATATAACCAATGTTTTAGAAGGAGGTACCGTTGCACTTGGGCCCACATGTCCAGATTGGGCAACAGTCTTTGCCTCCAAGCCATCAAGCTCCTCAATTCCTAGACAACATATATTAGTATATCAAGAATTTTTATTGTATTATGTCTTAATATTTAACTCCTATTTATGTAAATCTGCTCCATGGTCCTGGAGAAACACCGTCTTTACTGTGCATTTGGTATAAACAACAAATAAAGGTGACTTGACTTGACTTGAGAGTGATGAGAATATGGTTTTGCTGAGGCATTGAGGGGTGACATCCCCTCAGGTCACCAGGACTTCCTGATACCAGGCCTTGCTCATTTGAACCCAGGTGAGCGTGGACATCTCTGACCAACCTTCTGCCTGGAGACTCCCCTCCTCCTGATTCAGCCAGGGACTGTGCTCCCAAACATTCTGCAGGGAAATGTTGTCTTCTGCTTTCCAGGCTTGAACACTAGCAGGAGGTCCAGTAAATATGGGTTAATGTAGTGGCCACAGTCGCCAACCCCTGCCCCACCCCAACTCCAGATTGATGCTGGAGCAAGATAAGATCAGCAGACACTGGAATCTTGAGTAAATAAAGAGAAGCTGGAGGGACTCTTATGGGGTTGGAGAGAGACAGTCAGTCAGGGCCTCTCCCAGGAAAGGGTCCTGTCCCAAGATGTTGATTGAACATTTCTCTCTTTTGCTGCTGGGACTGATCTGATGATTTCCAAGTGTATCTGCTGGCCGTTTCTGGAAGGGGTAGGAAAATAAGTGATTGGCCACACAGCTGAAGGGAAGGGTTATCCCAAGCTCACCCATGATGGCCAGTGCAGGGAGATATCCATCGGGTGAATTTGGACTGGATTTGAATAAGGGCAGCACAGCTGGTATAATGGTTAGCACAATGCTGTTATAGCCAGCAATCAGAACCGGTGTTCAAAAGTGGTGCTGAGTGTAAGGAGTTTGTATGTTCTCCCCGTGACTATGTCGGTTTTCTCTGGGGCTTTGGTTTCTTCCCACCCTCCAAATTGTACCAGGGGTTGTAGGTTGATTTGGTGTAGTTAGGCGGCATGGGCTTGTGGGCTGAAGGGCCCATTACAGTACTGAATGTCTAAATTATATATTAAATTTTAAAATTAAAAGGAAGGAGGATATTTTGAGGCCGATTTCCTGTTGGACCCCTTCTCATCACTGGACATAATCCCCTGCCCCTACCCCTCCGTGACTTGTTCTGCCTACCCTTTTGACATTGGCTGTGTACTGTCTCATTGCAATCTTCTCTACGGTGCTCTCGAAGCCAAAGAATGACTTGATGTCCAGCGACGCAGACTGTTCAAAGCAAGTCCAGTCCTCATTGTCAGGGTGAACCTGGAGAGCAGAGAGAGGTGGATAGAACTGAACAGGCCAAAGACTCTCAGCCTCCGGTAATGCAGTGAATGGACGGACATGAAGGATTGTGGATTGACAGTGGAGGAGGAGAGTGGCACTCACACTGTAACTGCAGATCTCAAACACCAAGACCCTGTTGGAGAAGGTCTCGTTTTGAGCCTTGATAAGCAGCGTGCGCTCCTTCCAGTTTAGCGTGTTCTTCTGGATGAAGTTGACATGTTCCACTCCTGCGATCTGCAGTGGGTGACACAAGATGATCACAGTGGGACAATGCTTGGCCCAGTGTCTGACACCGTACAACACAGAACAGGCCTTGCAGCCTAACTCATGCATGCCCAACCATATTGGCATTCTGGGCTCATCCCAGTTGCTTGACTTTACTCCATGTTCATCCAAGCCCTTCTGATCCATCCATCTCTCCAAATGTCTTGAGTGGCAAAATTGTGCCTGCTTCTTCACTGCTCGATCTAGATACAGACTACCCTCTGAGTGAAAAAAGTTACCCCATGGGTCTCCCTTAAATATCTTTCTTCTCACCTTAAACTGATGCCCTCTAATTATAGAACCATCTACTCTCAGAAAAAGACTGAGCATTCACTTTATCCATGCCTCCTTATTTTAAGCCCCCCCCCCCAGCCTCCAACACTCTCAGGCAGCCATTTTCAACCTTTCTTCGGCTATGACTTGCCTAGGGCTTTGCTCAAAATGTCTGGGTCCCTTCCCTGTGAAGCAGTTAGGTTTTGGTTTCTTTCATAATTCTCTCCTACCAACTACACACAAAAAATTTTTTAAAAATATTAATGTTATGTGAGGTGAAAAGAAAACAAGGCTTTTACTTAAATGTGCTGTGGCCCCTGGGGAGGGGGACCCTGTTGAGAATGGCTGCTCTGGGGAATAAAGACCCAATCCATCCAACCTCTCCCTATCACTCAAGCCCTGCAGTCCTAGAAACATCCTACTGCAGGCACAGGGATGCAGACCATGCCCAATATTCTTCAGCACAGTCCAACACTGATTGTGACTCAGTCCCAGCTAATCCCACGAGCAGCTCTCCACTGCTGTGGAACTGAGACACTTGTGGGTTACAGGTGCAGAGTTTCATGAAAAGTGAAGATACAGGTAGATAGGGTGGTGAGGAAGGCATTTAGCCACATTTACCTTTCTTGCTCAGGATATTGATTACTGGAGCAAGGACATCCCATTATAACTATACATGACATTGGTGTATTGTGCAGGGTATGGTCACCCAGCTGTGGGAAGGATTTCGTTAAGCTGGAAAGGATGCAGAAACAATTCACGAGAATGTTACCGGGATGGGAGGGCTTGAATTATAAGGAAGGCTGTATTGGTTGGGACTTTTCTCTCTGGAGTTTAGGAGGCTGAAGGAAGACCTTATGGAGTATTAGAAAATCATGAGGGACATGGATTTAGACTCCCCATGTAGGGGAGCCTGAAACTCAAAGACAGAGATTGAAGGCGAGGAGAGGGGAAAGATTTAAAGTGACCCTGAGGGGCACCTTCTTCACACAGAGGGTGGAGGGTGTGTGGAATGAGCTGCCAGAGGAAGAAGTTGAGGCGAGAACAATTGGAACGTTCAAAAGGCATTTGGACAGGCCAATGGATGGAAAAGGTTCAGAGGGATATGGACTGAATGCAGGCAATTGGAACTAGCTTGGTTGGCATGGACTGCTTGTGTGCTGTGGACTGATTTAACAGGGCATAGAGAGGAGAACTCAGCCCAATGCCCATTTGGGTGTAGCTCTCCCAGTATCTTGCGCCTTGCAATGGCTTTTACTCCCAGTATTTTCCAGTTCCTTGAATCAACTGCTTTGTTGTCGGAAGCACACTTGAAAAGGTGCAGCCATCAGTGCTCTGGTCCAACATCCAGCCCAGTCTTCCTGCCCATCCCATCAAATGGCCTCGGCCCAGCTCAGGGAGGGGGACTCAGGGCTGAAGTCCCTGGCCTGCTGACCCTTCCCTGTACATCCCAGCTTTCACTCACCTTCTTCAGCAGCCGAGGTGCCTCCACATTCAGCCGACAGCTTCTCTCCACAACGTGCACTGACCCATCCTCACTCTTGTACTCATTGAGTTTCTCACTACCCAGGAACACCGGGATCATTGGGCATGTCGGGAATCTCTTTTCGTAGGCCTGGAACACAAAGATTATTCTCAGCAAACAACAAAGCAGGATTCAAGGCCCCGTAGCACCCAGGGCGCAGAGTGGTTGAGACCCTGAATCACTGGTTGGTTTGTCCCAGTCCCTCCCAGCTTCTTGTGCTCTTGTCTCCAGTCTCTCCCCAGATGGATCATCCAGTGGAGTTGAGATACGAGTGGTGCTGTGTGTTAATGTAATGGGCTAATGAGCTTCCCAATGAGAAATCCCCATCATACATGAGCAAGAGAGGGATGTTGGGCATGGATGCAGCACAGTCCTGGACAGTGTATCCTCCTGTGGCTAGGGGCTCAGAGCAGCTCCATCACAGCTCTAGAACCAGGGTCATTTCGCACTCTGGGTCCATGTTCTTCCTGTGACATTGGGGGTTTCCTTCTGGGGCTCTGGTTTCTCCTTACATGTACACTGTGAACATCTGGAGTGTAGAACCTGAGGGAGATGATGGGAATGTGGGGAGAATGAAATGGGATTTGTGTAGGATTGATGGCCAACATGATCTCATTACTTCAGCGCCATATGACAACTGACAGCAGCTTGCAGGCTTCACCGCCCCTCAGCACAGATCCTGCCCGGGTTATATCAGGCCATCTACTGCCATCAGCAACAGTACAGAGTGACCGTCTGTCCTCACCCACCCCTCTTGCACTTTTGGATCAGCATGGCCCTCTGGGTCAGCAGTACTACACATATAAAATCCTGATCCTTCCATTTTTATCTGCTGTAGCTCTTTCACCTCTCTCGATCCTCTGCAATTATCCAAATACATTCCTCCACCATTCAAGGCTTCACCTCAGTTCCTCAGGACAGGAGATCTCAGATTCCCCATTAAACTTCTGCAAGACAGTCCAAAACCTTCCTCTATCTAAATAACTACCTATAACATCTATCCTACCTAGATGCCATCAAATTTTGTTCACTAGTTCTCTGAAGCAGCAATTATGGCAGCACAGTTGCCGTAGTGGTTAGTGCAACGCCCTTACAGCATTAGCAATCAGGACTGGATTGAGGTTTGAATCTCGTGCTGTCTGTAAGGAGTTTGCACGTTCTCTGTGTCTGTGTGGGTTTTTCCCCGGGGCCTCTGGTTTACTCCCACCATTCGAAACACACCAGGGGTTGTAGGTTAATTGGGTGTAAATTGAGCAGAAAGGACCTGTTACCATGTGGTATGTCTAAACATTTTTTAAATTAAATTTAAAATTATACATTATAAATACAACAATGTAAGTTGTCTCATTGCAGTGATCCTATTTCTTTCAATGATGAACACAGTTACTGAAAAACAACAAACACTCCTTTATTCAACAGCCAGGCAGCAAGCCAGTTCAGCTCCGAGACAATCCTGACAATGTGAATTCATGTGGGCAACAGAAGGTTCTAGGTAGTTGCACGGAACATCTAGATGAGGATAGAGACACGAGGACAGCATGTGAACTCAGAGAGAGAAATAAAGATAGATACAAGAGACTGCTAGTCCAATATGGACAGTGGGAGGAACACACACGGCAGGGACAGGCGCCCACGCTCACACACACTGCAGGGACACGCGCCCATACACTCTGCAGGGACACGCGCCCATACACACTGCAGGGACACGCGCCCATACTCACACTGCAGGGACAGACGCCCATACTCACACTGCAGGGACAGACGCCCATGCTCACACTGCAGGGACAGACGCCCATGCTCACACTGCAGGGACAGACGCCCATGCTCACACTGCAGGGACAGACGCCCATGCTCACACTGCAGGGACAGACGCCCATACTCACACTGCAGGGACAGACGCCCATACTCACACTGCAGGGACAGACGCCCATACTCACACTGCAGGGACAGACGCCCATACTCACACTGCAGGGACGGACATCCATACACACACTGCAGGGACAGACACCCATACTCACACTGCAGGGACAGACATCCATACACACACTGCAGGGACAGACACCCATACTCACACTGCAGGGACAGACACCCATACTCACACTGCAGGGACAGACACCCATACTCACACTGCAGGGATAGATACCCATACACACTCTGCAGGGACAGACACCCAAACACGCATTACAGTGACACACACCCATACACACACTACAGTGTGTGACAGATTATGTAATTTTTGTATTGTATATAGATATGTTTTGGGGAGATAAATTGGGGCAGGCTTTTTAGTGTAGGTCACATACAAACACTTTAAAACAGATCTTATTTAAAATATTGGAGCTCTGCTCATGCTAGACATGTCATTGCCAAAAGCTTTGGAGAGTGCCCAAGAGACTTCACTATTGGATTGTTGTTTACAAAAAGGCAACAGATGAAGGAACTGGTCAAAACCGCAGACTGTCTGGAGTTCTAGGAGGGTCATGTGATTTTACAAGCAGAGAGAGTCAAACAGCTTTTTCTCTCAGAGAGAGAAAGATCAGTTCTGCAGTTTTACAGTCAGCAGCAGCAACTGGGACTGGACCAGGACAAGCTGGCAGGCTTATGGAAAACCCCATTTGGAATATGGGTTGTGATTGCTTATTTCAGCCTGGTCAAAGCCCTTGTGGTTCATGCAAGAGGAGAGGACTGGCTGTTTAATGTTTCACTTGATATAAGGGAACCAGAAAAGGAACTCTGTGGTGACCTGAAAGAAAGAGGTTATCATCTGGAGAACCCTGAGGAAGAATTTCTTCAACAAAACACTGAAGTGGCTGATTAAAAAGGAATCAGTTGTGAGTATCCAGCGAACAATCAATTTCTCTCTCTGAAAACTGACAAGAACCTCCTGAGCAGTAACCATTTACCTTTAAAGCACCAAAGCCTGGTGAACTTTATAAATGTTAAATTCTGTGCACAGTACAAGAATTGCCTGCAACCAGTGGTACACAAGAATTAGAAGGGGGTTAAGTTAGGTTAGTAAGTCAATACTGACAAGTTAAAGTGTGATTGTGTTTTCATGTTTAAAGATAATTAAAAGCAACTTTTTGTTTAAGTAACCATTTGTCTTGGTATTGCTGCTGGGTTTTGGGGTCCTCTGGGCTTGTAACAAGTGACACACTCTACTGTGTCAGACACACACACACACACACACACACACACACACACAAAGGGAAACATGGACAGACAGAAAGCATAATCAAAATAAAATCTTTGGTTAACTTGGCAACTTGACAGCCTTTTCCTCTCAATGTGTTTCAATGCATACATACAAGCACGTACAATGCCCACATACCAATGGAATGGGCTTGGCTTACATGCAAGTTCACGTTGTTAGGATACTCCTGGACCTGTTCTGGCTCAATGCCTTGTTACTGACAGCACCAAACAGAGGAATGTGTGTTTTATTTAAACAGTGTTGTATAAAAGCGAGAAGAAAGGAGGGAAGAGAGAATTACCTGCAAATACCTTCAGAATCAAACAAAGTTAGTATGAAAGAGTCAGCGATAAAAAGTCTGTCATTTCATGAATTAGTCCCTCCATGTTCATGTGAACAGTTTACAACGTCTGTGAGCATAAGCGTTCTTACAGCATTAGACTAGTGTAGGCAGGGAGCTTGGACTTTCTGCTGGCCAGTCTGAATGGGTCTCAGACATCTGGACAAAGCTTTCAAATCCTCCTTTACATAGATGATCTCAGGCAACAGGGACTCTCACATGCAGAGTGATGAACACATCTGCTCTGTGGGAAGCGGAGGGGAAAATCGTGGCACATTCTTCTCTTGGCACCTCGGAGTTGAAGTAGCAATGCCAAATAGGCCATTGTTTGACATTTCAAAATGATAGGACACATAGTGACATCAAGAGATCAGGATCAGGAAGGAGGAGTCACGTGATGGAGTAGTGGCCAGTAGGGGATCTCCAGCCATCTCCAGAAAAGTTTAAAAAAATAGAGAAAAAACAAAGGGACAAACATAAAAACCATAAAGTGAAAGTAAAAGTGTGGAGAAAATGGCAGCGAAGAAAGAAAAACCAAAAACAACGGGAAGAAAAGAAGAAGGAAAGACGTCGGAAGAAGAAGGTGAAGGGCTTACTGGTATGAGGAGGCCCGCTGTGGAGAGAGAAGCCCGCTCCCTGAGGTCAGTCGAAGCCCTGAACTCGGGACTACAAAAATGGCTCATGAAGCCAAACAAAAGTGCGAATCCTCGCGCATGTGCGATGCACAAGACAAAAACAACACCGACAGGAGGGGGTACCAGCTGAGGAGTAAATCTCCACAGCCGAAACAGACAAGTATAACACGACAGCAAGACTCTCAACAGGAAAACAGAAAATAACGAGAACAAGAAGGAAGAGAATAAAAATAGGAAATCAAAGAAACAACAGATGACCAACCCAGAGGAAGAAGACCAACACCAGGACACTTCTAATAAAAATAAGAAGACCAAAAATACCCAACAAAATAAAACAAACAACCCAACAAGAAAACCAGAAGAGACAGAGGTAAACGACACAGATCCTGGAGTGGACTCAGAAGAAGAGGAGGAAGAACACAGAGAAATGGAAGATGAAGGGTAGGGCAAGTACATGGATATATTTTTTTTTTAAAGAATATATGGAAACAGTAAAAGAATGGCAGACACAAGAATTCAGTGAAATAAAAAGAAGAATAAAAAGTACAGAAGAAAAAGTGAATAGATTAGAGATGGTCATGAAAGATATAGAAAAAAGAGTAGACAAGGTGGAAGAACGAGAAACAGCCATAGAAATGGAGGTAGAGGACTTAAAAAAGAAATTAGAAGAATCTGATAAAAAAGTTAAAGAGACACAGGAGCTGTTAGCTCAGATGATAGATATAATGGAAAATTATAATAGAAGAATCAATATAAAGATAGTGGGCCTTAAGGAAGATGAAGAAGGCAAAAATATGAAAGAATTTATAAAAAAAATGGATCCCCAGGGTCCTAGGAAGGCCAGAATTACAGGAAGAAATGGAAATAGAAAGGGCACACAGAACATTTGCCCCTAAACCACAACCACAACAAAAACCAAGATCCATTCTAGTAAAATTCCTAAGATATACAACAAGAGAAATTATATTGGAGAAAGCAATGAAGAAAATAAGAGAAGACAAGAAACCACTGGAATACAAGGGTCAAAAAATTTTTTTCTATCCAGATATAAGTTTTGAACTCCTGAAGAAGAGAAAGGAGTTCAATGCAGCAAAAACGACCCTATGGAAAAAAGGTTATAAATTTATGTTAAAATACCCAGCGGTACTTAAAATAGTTATTCCGGGGCAGGAAAAAATATTCTCGGATCCGGAAGAAGCACGAAAATTTGCAGAACAACTACAAAACAGACAGAGATGAAGAGATGTAACAAGAACAAAAATGACAACAAACTATATGTATGTGTGTATGTAGGTATATATGTATACACACATGTATATGTGTGTATGTATATTTATGTATATGTGTATATATAAAAAATAGAGTATAGGTAAGAACTAAGAAGGGAAAGAAAGGGAAGAAAGGAAGGAATTAAGAGAGTGACCTTTGTTATATATGAAGATTAAAATCTTTACTGGGGGGGGGGGGCTGGGTGGGGAAGAATTACAGTCATTGCGAAATCAGTTGACACTTGCGAGCGAATTCGCAAATCCAAATGGAGAGGGGAGATGTGGTTGCCCGACAAGGGACAAAGGGCAACTCAGAAAGGGGAGGGACTATTGGGGTTAAAGAAATTTTAGATATGAGAATAGTGGAAATATTTTATGTTTTAGAAATGTTGTCTTATAATGTGTTCAAAAAAAAGAAAGCAGAAATGGATAAGAAGGGAAGGTGGTGATGAAGAAATGGAAAGGAAAGATAAACAAAGTATGAAATGGCTATGTTGAACTATATGACTTTAAATATTAATGGAATACATAACCAAATCAAAAATGAAGAAACTGTTAAATTCACTGAAAAAAGAAAAAATTGATATAGCATTCGTATAAGAAACACATCTAACTGAAGTGGAACACAAGAAATTAAAGAGAGATTGGATAGGACATGTAACAGCAGAGGAGTAGCTATATTAATCAATAAAAATGTACCAATCAAAATAGAAGAGGAAATAATAGATCCAGCAGGGAGATATGTAATGATAAAATGTCAGATATATTCAGAATTTTGGAATTTACTCAATGTATATTCACCTAATGAAGAAGATCAAAAATTTATGCAAGATATCTTTTGGAAGATAGCAGATACGCAAGGGAACATGCTAATTGGAGGGGAATTTAACCTTAATTTGGACTCAAACATGGATAAAACTGGAAAAAAAAACTAACAAAGAACAAAGTAACCAAATTTATAATTAAATCGATGCAAGAAATGCAACTTTTAGATATATGGAGGAAACAACACCCAAAGGAAAAGGAATATTCATACTATTCGGGTTGACATAAAACATACTCAAGGATAGACCTATTCCTGTTATCAGCCCACATTCAAGGGAGAGTTAGGAAAACGGAATATAAAGCTAGACTATTATCGCACCACTCACCCCTATTATTGGGAATAGAGCTAGAGGACATCCCACCAAGAATGTATAGATGGAGATTAAACTCCATGCTACTTAAAAGACAGGATTTTAGAGAATTAATTGAACGACAAATTAAAATGTACTTTGAAATAAATACGGAATCAGTGAAAGATAAGTTTATACTATGGGACGCAATGAAAGCATTCATCAGAGGGCAAATAATAAGTTATGTAACTAAGATGAAGAAGGACTACAATCGGGAAACAGAACAGTTGGAAAGGGAAATAACAAATATAGAAAAAGAATTAGCAATAAAGGAAGATACAACTAAAAGAAGAGAATTGGCAGATAAAAAAATAAAATATGAAACACTACAAATATATAAGGTGGAGAAGAACATAATGAAGATAAAACAGAAATATTATGAACTAGGAGAAAAAACGCACAAAATTCTAGCGTGGCAGCTTAAGACAGAACAAACTAAAAGAATGGTATTGCATTAAGGAAAAAGGACAAACAAATTACATAGAATCCAACGGAGATCAATGAAAACTTCAGGGAATTCTAAGAGCAATTACATCAAACTTAAAACGAAGGGAAAGAAGACAAAATAGATGAATTTCTAACTAAAATTGAACTACCAAAATTACAAAGAGGAGCAAAGTAAATTAATAAAACCATTTGAAATAGAAGAATTACAGGAGATATTAAAAAAACTACCGAACAATAAAACACCAGGAGAGGATGGATTCCCAATAGAATTCTACAAAACATTTAAAGATTTATTAATTCCTCCCCTCCTGGAAGTAATCAACCAGACTGATAAAACACAAAGCATACCAGATTCATGCAAAACAGCAATAATTACAGTAATACCAAAGACAGGGAAAGATCCACTTGCACCAGCGTCATATAGACCAATATCTTTACTTAACACAGATTATAAAATAATAGCTAAACTATTAGCAAACGATTGGCCGACTATGTACCAAAAATAGTAAATCTAAACCAAACTGGATTTATTAAAAAAACGAACAACAGACAATATCTGTAAATTTATTAACTTAATTCATGCATTAGAAGGAAATAAAACTCCAACAGTAGCGGTTGCTTTAGACGCAGAGAAGGCCTTTGACAGAGTAGAGTGGAATTATGTATTCAAAGATTTGCAAAAATTCAGTTTCCAGTTAAGTATATTAATTGGATTAAAGCATTATATAAGGGGCCATTGGCGAAAGTGACAGTAAATGGATATATATCAAAGCAATTTAACTTAAGCAGATCAACAAGGCAGGGATGTACACTATCTCCCTCACTGTTCGCGTTAGCTACAGAACCACTGGCATAACTGATAAGAACAGAAAATAAAATAAAAGGGATAAGAATAAAAGAGAAGGAATATAAAATCAGTCTATTTGCAGATGACGTTATAATATACTTAACAGAACCAGAAATATCAATAAAAGAATTACATAGGAAATTGAAGGAATATGGAGAAGTATCAGGGTACAAGATCAACGCAAATAAAAGTGAAGCAATGCCAATGAATAATGCGGATTTCACAAAGTTTAAGAAAGAATCGCCATTTAGATGGTAAACACAAGCAATGTGATACCTAGGTATACAACTAAATAAAAATCTCGGCCATCTATATAAATTAAATTATTATCCATTAATGAAAAAATTACAAGACGACTTAGAGCATTGGAAAGACTTACCACTGACACTGATAGGAAGGATAAACTGTATTAAAATTAATATTTTCCCAAGGATACAATACCTATTTCAGTCATTACCAATACACCTAACAGAGAAATTCTTCAAGGAGTTAAAGAAAATAATCAGGAAATTCTTATGGAAAGGGGGGAAACCGAGGATAGCACTAGATAAATTAACAGAATGGTACAAACAAGGAGGCTTACAACTACCAAACTTTAAGAATTATTAGAGCCACACAATTAAGATACCTATCAGACTTTTATCAAACAAGGGAAAAACCAGATTGGACCAGATTAGAAATAGATAAAATAGGGAAGAAGATACCTGAACATATACTATATAAATGGGATGAAAAATTGGTGCAACGTAGGAAATCACCGGTATTGCATCATCTGCTCAACATTTGGAAGAAGATTCACGTAGAAAGGAATAAAACAAATTACCAACTACCAAAACTAATATTGACACAAAATCAGCTAATCCCTTTCACAATAGATAACCTTTCCTTCAGAGAATGGGAGAGAAAAGGGATCAAAAGAATAGAAAATCGTTTTTTCGGGAAATAAATTATTATCCTTTGAACAAATGAAGAATATAATATAACTCACGATGCAATGTTTGCATACCACCAACTGAAAACCTACTTGAAGGACAAACTGGGAAACAGTCTGAGGTTACCAGAAGGAAGCATTTTGAATATGTGATTACAGACACAATGATAATCAAAAAATTTATAACAAACATGTACATCAAACTGCAAGAAAAGGAGAATGAGGAAACAAATGGTAAACCTGAACAAAAATGGGAACAAGATCTAAACAAAGAATGAAACATGGAAGAAGCTATGCTCCGGAACTATGAGAAATACAATAAACACGAGGTTACGTATGATACAATATAACTAGATACACAGGCTATATATCACACCTCAAAAGTTAAATAAATGGGACCCAACAGTATCTGACAGATGTTTTCGCTGTAAAAAGGAAACGGGAACAACAATTCATGCAATTTGGACATGTGAGAAAGTGAAAAAATTTTGGGAAGATCTAAACCAGATATTAAATAAAATCACAAAAAGCAATATACCCAAAAACCCAGAGATCTTCCTCCTAAGTAATATAAGAAATAAAGAATTTGGACTCGATTTGGATGGAGCACAAAAAAGATTTGTTATGATAGCCCTAGCTGTAGCAAAAAAATGTATTATGTCAACCTGGAAATTAGAAGACAACTTGAGAATACAACAATGGTATATAGAAATGAATAAATGTATTCCATTAGAAAAAATAACATATAATTTAAGAAATAACATCACAATATTTGAACAAATATGGGAGCCGTACATGAAACACAATAGAGAAATCCTACCATGGACTTCCACCACCTACAATGACAGAAGGAGAAGACAACGAAAAGAACCGACTCAGTAAAATTTCTTGTTTATTTTTATTAAGTGACAACATTGTTTAACGGGTTTAATGTATCATATAGATTGAACTTCAAATAAATGGGGACGGGGTGAGGGAGGGAGGGAAGGGAGGGGGGAAAGGGGGAGAAAATGACACTGTATAAATTCAAGAGAAAAAATGTCTGTATATATCTTGGTCAATATGGTTTATAGTGTGAAAAATAAAAATTTAAAGAAAAAGATCAGGATCACGGTGAGAATGTACTTGGTAAAAAGTATTATTCACAAATGTTCAAAATGCACACCCTTTGCCTCCCTCATTCTTGAACTACATTCTGAATTAGGCTCATCACATTTCTGAGAATGCGAAAGCCAAGATTTACTGTAAAAGGAAACAACAGCAGAGGTAACAGAGAGCACTCAGGGAAAGGAACTGAACTGACACCTGTACGGATGAAGCTAGTTCCACATGGCACAAAGAGGGAGAAGGGCAATACAAGGGAACAAAGGAATGGAATTAATATCAGTAGAGACAACAGCACAAGGCATGGGATGCAGAGGGAGCTGCACTGACCTCCGTCTTCTTCTGAGCCACTCCCTGGGGTTAGCCAAGAGTGAGTGACTTACTCTCATCTGCTTCTGTGGGTTCAAATATAGAACAGTACCACACAGGATCAGCCCTTTCAGCCTGCGTGTCTGTGCTAAACATGAAGTCAAACCCAACTAAATCTCTGCTGCTTGCACTTGATAGATATCCCTCCGTCCCTTCCATATTCATGTGTTGATCGAGATGGCTCTTAAATACTACCATTGTATCTGCTTCCAGGTGTCAGATCCAGAAAACTTACCTGGTCATGTACTGAAGGACTGGGCAAACCAATTGACGAAGGTCCTCGAGGACACCTTCAGCAGTCCACTGTTACCGCAGGGATCAGGACAGCAACCATCATCCTGGTATCCAAAAGTGGGACAATAACAGGCCTCAGTGACTACCGCCACATGGCACTGACCTCCAGAATTATGAAATGCTTTGAGCGTCTGGTGATAGAATACATCAAAGCACACCTCCAACTAACACTGGACACATTCCAATTTGCCTATAGAAGAAATCATTCCACAGACAATGCTATAGCCTTGTCGCTTCACTCCATCCTGGCCCACTTGGAGAGTGATGCCTCATACGCCAGGCTGCTGTTCATTGACTTTAGCTTGGCATTTAATATGATCATTCCCCAGAGGCTGGTGGAGAAGCTGTCCTCACTGGGACTCAACACCCCTCTGTTACTGGATTCTGGATTTGTTTACAGAAAGACCACAGTCTGTCCGGATCAGTAGGTGAATGTTGAGCACCATCACACTGAGCCCTGGCTCACCTCAGGGCTGTGGACTCAGCCCGCTCCTGTTCACACTACTGATCCACGACTGCATCACCAGATCCAGGTCCAACAGTGTCAAGTTTGCAGATGACACAACAGTTGTTGGCCTCATCAGCAACAACGAGGAGTCCCACTACAGAGAAGAGGTGGAAAATCTTGTGATATGGTGAGAGAATAACAACCCGAGTCTCAATGTGGACAAGACACATGATCGTGATGACAAGAGATGATCGTGGACTTCAGCAGGACCAGGAACATCCACCCTCCACTCCACATCAACAACGCTGTAGTAGAGAGTGGGGAGCATCAAGTTCCTCGGAGTTCATTTGACACTCAACATCTCCTCACTTGTGGAGGGAGTCACGTGATGGAGTAGTGGCCGGACGGTGAACTCCAGCCCTCTCCAGAAAAGTCGGGAAAAACAAGAGAAAATACAAAGGCATAGAAATAAAAGTTAAAGAAAAGTGAGTATAAAGGTGGAAAGAAGATGGCGACAAAAAAAGAAAAATCAAAATCAACGGTAAGAAGAGAGGAAGAGAAGACAACGGAGGAAGAAAGAGAAGGCCTTACCTGCCCGAAGAGGCCCGCTGTGGAGAGAGAAGCCCGCTTCCTCAGGTCGGTAGAAATAGAACTACAACAATGGCTCGCAGAGCTGAGTAAAAGTGCGCAACCGCGCATGCGCGATGCGCATGAAAAAAAACACACCGACGGGAGGGGGGGACCAGCTGGGGAATCGATCTCCACAGCCGGCAACGACAGCTGCAGAACACCTGCAGCAAGAAGAGATCACAGAAGACAATGGAAACAAGAAAGAAGAGAAGGAAAGGGCAACAAAGAAACAATAGATGGCCAACCCAGAGGAAGAAGAAGAGGAAGAATACAGTGAAATAGATGAAGGGAAAGGCAAGGTAAATGATATACTTTCTCTTGTTAGAGGATACATGGAGTCATTTAAAGAATGGCAAACACAGGAATTCAATGATTTAAGAAGAAGAATAAACAACACAGAAGAGAAAGTGAATAAAATAGATATGACCTTAACAGAAATGGGGGAAAAAATGGACAAGATGAAAGAACGGGCAGTAGCAGCAGAAATGGAGGTAGAAGACTTAAAAAAGAAATTGGAGGAATCTAATAAAAAAACTAGAGACACAAGAACTACTAGCTCAAAAAATAGATATAATGGAAAATTATAACAGAAGAAATAACATAAAGATAGTGGGCCTTAAGGAAGATGAAGAAGGCAAGAATATGAGGGAGTTTATAAAAGAGTGGATCCCTAAGACCCTAGGATGTCCAGAACTACAGCAAGAAATGGAAATAGAAAGGGCACATAGAGCATTGGCCTCTAAACCACAACCACAACAAAAACCAAGATCTATTGTAGTAAAATTCCTAAGATATACTACAAGAGAAAAGGTTCTGGAGAAGACAATGGAAAAAGTAAGAGAGGGCAACAAACCACTGGAGTATAAAGGGCAAAAAATCTTCATTTATCCAGATATAAGTTTTGAACTCCTAAAGAAGAGAAAAGAGTTCAATACAGCAAAGGCGATTTTATGGAAGAAAGGGTATAAATTTATACTAAAGCATCCAGCGGTATTGAAAATATTTATTCCAGGACAACAAAACAGACTATTCTCGGATCCAGAAGAAGCACGAAAATTTGCAGAACAATTACAAAAACAGACTGAGGGATGAAGACGGGTAATGAGAGTAAAAATGATCACGATTGATATGTATGTGGGTAAAGACAAAAATAGACTGAGGGATGAAGACGGGTAATGAGAGTAAAAATGACCACGATTGATATGTATGCGGGTAAAGAGTTATAAGAGTGAATAGAGACAATGTGCATACGTGAATGTATCTGTAATTAGAGGAAAATATAGATAGTATAGACAAGAATTAATAAGGGAAGGTAATGGAATAGAGAGAATAAGGAGGGAATTAAAAGAGTGACCTTTGTGACATATGAAAAGTGAAATCTTTTCTGGGGGGGGCTGGGTGGGGGAAAATAGCGGTCACTGCAAAATCAGTTGATGCTTGCGAGTGGATTCGCAAATCCAAATGGAGAGGGGAGATGTGGTTGTCCGACAAGGGATAAAGGACAACTCAGGAGGGGAAGGGGAGATTGGGGATAAAGAAGATAGAAATAGGAGAATAAGGAAAATGTTGGATGTTGTAGGAATGTTGTCTTATAAAGAGTTGAAAATAAGAAAACAGAAATGGAAAAGGAGGAAAGGTAATGATGGAAAAACGGAAAGAGAAGATAAACAAAATATAAAATGGCTACGCTGAACTATATGACTTTAAATATTAATGGAATACATAACCAAATTAAAAGGAAGAAACTACTAAATTTACTGAAAAAGGAAAAAATAGATATAGCATTTGTCCAAGAAACACACTTAACTGAATTGGAGCACAAGAAATTAAAGAGAGATTGGGTAGGACATGTAACAGCAGCATCGTCTAATTCAAAAGCAAGAGGAGTGGCTATATTAATTAGCAAAAATGTGCCATTTAAAATAGAAGAGGAAATAATAGATCCAGCAGGGAGATATGTTATGATAAAATGTCAGATATATTCGGAGCTTTGGAATCTACTTAATATATATTCACCTAACGAAGAAGATCAAAAGTTTATGCAAGATATCTATTTGAAAGTAGCTAATACGCAAGGGAACATACTAATAGGAGGGAATTTCAATCTGAATTTGGATCCAAATATGGATAAAACGGGGAAAAAAATTAACAGGAAGAACAAAGTAACCAAATTTATAATTAAATCAATGCAAGAAATGCAACTTGTGGATATATGGAGGAAACAAAACCCAAAAGAAAAGGAATACTCATACTACTCGACAAGACATAAAACATACTCAAGAATAGACCTATTTTTGTTATCAGCTAGTATGCAGGATAGAGTAAAAAAAACAGAATATAAAGCGAGAATGCTATCGGACCATTCACCCTTAATACTGACAGTAAAGCTAGAGGACATCCCTCCAAGAATGTATAGATGAAGATTAAACCCCATGCTACTTAAAAGACAGGATTTTAGAGAATTTATTGAAAAACAATTAAAAATGTATTTTGAAGTAAATACGGAATCAGTGGAAGATAAGTTTATACTATGGGACGCAATGAAAGCATTCATTAGAGGGCAAATAATAAGTTATGTAACCAAGATGAAGAAGGACTATAATCAGGAAACAGAGCAGTTGGAAAGGGAAATAGTAAACATAGAAAAAAAATTAGCAATGAAGGAAGATACAACTAAAAGAAGAGAATTGGCGGATAAAACAATAAAATATGAAACATTACAAACATATAAGGTAGAGAAGAATATAATGAAGACAAAACAGAAATATTATGAACTAGGTGAAAAAACACACAAAATCTTAGCATGGCAGCTTAAGACAGAGCAAACTAAGAAAATGGTATTGGCAACAAGGAAAAAAGACAAACAAATTACATATAATCCAAAAGAAATTAAGGAAAACTTTAGAGAATTCTATGAACAATTATACCGAACTGAAAACGAAGGGAAAGAAGGGAAAATAGATGAATTTTTGACTAAAATTGAACTACCAAAACTACAAATAGAGGAACAAAATAAATTAACAGAACCATTTGAACAGTAGAAATACAAGAGATAATAAAAAAATTACCAAATAATAAGACACCAGGAGAGGATGGACTCCCAATAGAATTCTACAAAACATTTAAAGACTTATTAATACCGCCCCTCCTGGATGTAATCAACCAGATTGATGAGACACAAAACTTACCAGATTCATGTAAAACAGCAATAATTACAGTAATACTAAAACAAGGGAAAGATCCACTCTCACCAGCGTCATATAGACCAATATCTTTGCTAAACACAGATTATAAGATAATAGCTAAACTATTAGCAAACAGATTAGCAGAACAGGTACCGAAAATGGTAAATTTAGACCAAACTGGATTTATCAAAAAAAGACGCATAACAGACAATATTTGTAAATTTATTAACTTAATTCATTCGGTAGAAGGAAATAAAGCACCTGCAGTAGCAGTTGCTTTAGACGCAGAGAAGGTCTTTGACAGAGTAGAATGGAATTATTTGTTCAAAGTATTGCAAAAATTCAGTTTACCGGAGAAGTATATTAATTGGATTAAAGCATTATATAAGGGACCGTTAGCGAAAGTGACAGTAAATGGACATGTATCAAAGCAATTTAACTTAAGCAGGTCAACGCGGCAGGGATGCCCACTATCACCGTTATTGTTTGCGCTAGCTATAGAACCACTAGCAGAATTGATAAGAATAGATAATAATATAAAAGGAATAAAAATAAAAGACAGGGAATATAAAATCAGTCTATTTGCGGATGATGTGATAGTGTACTTAACAGAACCAGAACTATCAATAAAAGAATTATATAAGAAATTGAAGGAATATGGAGAAGTGTCGGGATACAAGATAAACGTAAATAAAAGTGAAGCAATGCCTATGAATAACGCGGATTTCTCAAAATTTAAGAAGGAATCTCCATTCAGATGGCAAATGCAGGCAATAAGATACCTAGGTGTACAAATAAACAAAAATCTAGGCCAATTATATAAACTCAATTACAATCCACTAATGAAAAAATTACAGGACGATTTAGAGCATTGGAAAGAGCTACCACTAACACTGATAGGAAGGATAAACTGTATTAAAATGAACATTTTTCCAAGGATACTATACTTATTTCAGGCATTGCCAATACAACTGACAGAAAAATTCTTCAGAGTTAAAGAAAATAATAAGGAAATTTTTATGGAGAGGGGGGAAACCGAGGATAGCACTAGATAAATTAACAGAATGGTATAAACAAGGAGGCTTACAATTGCCAAACTTCAAAAATTATTATAGAGCCGCAAAATTAAGATACCTATCAGATTTTTATCAAACAAGGGAAAAACCAGACTGGACGAGATTAGAATTAGATAAAATAGGGGAAAAGATACCTGAACACATATTATATAAATGGGACGAAAAATTGGTACAACATAGAACTTCTCCAGTATTACATCATCTCCTCGATATTTGGAAGAAGATTCATGTAGAAAGAAATAAAACAAATTATCAATTACCAAAACTAATATTGACGCAAAATAAGCTACTCCCTTTTACAATAGACAACCTTTCCTTTAGAAAATGGGAAAAAAAAGGGATTAAAAGAATAGAAAATTGTTTTTCAGGAAGTAGATTCTTATCCTTTGAACAAATGAGAGATAAGTACAATATAACTGGAGATACAGCGCTAGCATATTACCAACTGAGATCCTACTTGAAAGAGAAATTAGGAAGCAATTTGAGTTTACCAGAGGGAAGTAACCTTGAATATGTGATTACAGATACAATGTTAATCAAAAGATTTATAACAAATATGTATATTAAACTGCAAGAAAAGGAGAATGAGGAAACAAATGGTAAAACTAAACAAAAATGGGAACAAGATTTAAATATAAAGATAAAAAAGGAAACATGGGAGAAATTATGTTCTGGAACGATGAGAAATACAATAAATACGAGGCTACGTATGATACAATATAATTGGGTACACAGACTATACATTACACCGCAAAAGTTAAATAAATGGGACCCAACAGTATCTGATAGATGTTTTCGATGTAAAAAGAAATGGGAACAACAATTCATGCAATCTGGACATGTGAGAGAGTAGAAAAATTTTGGGATGATCTCAATCAGATATTAAATAAAATAACAGAAAACAATATACCAAAGAATCCAGAGATCTTTCTCCTAAGTAACATAAAAAATAAAGAATTTGGAATTGACTTGGAGGATGCACAAAAAAGATTTGTCAAGATAGCCCTAGCCGTAGCAAAAAAATGTATTATGTCAACCTGGAAATTGGAAGATAATTTGAAAATACAACAATGGTATATAGAAATGAATAAATGTATTTCATTAGAAAAAATAACATATAGTTTAAGAAATAATATTGAAATATTCGAACAAATATGGGAGCCTTACATTAAATACAATAGCGAAAACCTACCGTGAACAAACATTACCTAAGTTGATGGAAGGAGAAGGAAAGAAAAGAATGGACTCAGTAGAATTTCTGGTGTATTTTTGTTGAATGACAACATTGTCTGACTGGTTTAATGCAACCTAGATTGTATACCTAAAATGGATCAGAGGGGGGGGGGTGGGGGGGTGGCTCGGGAGGAGGGGGGGGGAGAAAAAGTCACTGTATATGTGTGAAAAAGAAAAAGTGTATATCATGGCTAATGTGATTTATGGTGTGAAAAATAAAAAATTTGAAAAAAAAGAATATATGGAAACAGTAAAAGAATGGCAGACACAAGAATTCAGTGAAATAAAAAGAAGAATAAAAAGTACAGAAGAAAAAGTGAATAGATTAGAGATGGTCATGAAAGATATAGGAAAAAGAGTAGACAAGGTGGAAGAACGAGAAACAGCCATAGAAATGGAGGTAGTGGACTTAAAAAAGAAATTAGAAGAATCTGATAAAAAAGTTAAAGAGACACAGGAGCTGTTAGCTCAGAAGATAGATATAATGGAAAATTATAATAGAAGAATCAATATAAAGATAGTGGGCCTTAAGGAAGATGAAGAAGGCAAAAATATGAAAGAATTTATAAAAAAAATGGATCCCCAGGGTCCTAGGAAGGCCAGAATTACAGGAAGAAATGGAAATAGAAAGGGCACACAGAACATTAGCCCCTAAACCACAACCACAACAAAAACCAAGATCCATTCTAGTAAAATTCCTAAGATATACAACAAGAGAAAATATATTGGAGAAAGCAATGAAGAAAATAAGAGAAGACAAGAAACCACTGGAATACAAGGGTCAAAAAATTTTTTTCTATCCAGATATAAGTTTTGAACTCCTGAAGAAGAGAAAGGAGTTCAATGCAGCAAAAACGACCCTATGGAAAAAAGGTTATAAATTTATGTTAAAATACCCAGCGGTACTTAAAATAGTTATTCCGGGGCAGGAAAAAATATTCTCGGATCCGGAAGAAGCACGAAAATTTGCAGAACAACTACAAAACAGACAGAGAGATGAAGAGATGTAACAAGAACAAAAATGACAACAAACTATATGTATGTGTGTATGTAGGTATATATGTATACACACATGTATATGTGTGTATGTATATTTATGTATATGTGTATATATAAAAAATAGAGTATAGGTAAGAATTAAGAAGTTGACACTTGCGAGCGAATTCGCAAATCCAAATGGAGAGGGGAGATGTGGTTGCCCGACAAGGGACAAAGGGCAACTCAGAAAGGGGAGGGACTATTGAGGTTAAAGAAATTTTAGATATGAGAATAGTGGAAATATTTTATGTTTTAGAAATGTTGTCTTATAATGTGTTCAAAAAAAAGAAAGCAAAAATGGATAAGAAGGGAAGGTGGTGATGAGGAAACGGAAAGGAAAGATAAACAAAGTATGAAATGGCTATGTTGAACTATATGACTTTAAATATTAATGGAATACATAACCAAATTAAAAGGAAGCAACTGTTAAATTCACTGAAAAAAGAAAAAATTGATATAGCTTTCGTACAAGAAACACATCTAACTGAAGTGGAACACAAGAAATTAAAGAGAGATTGGATAGGACATGTAACAGCAGAGGAGTAGCTATATTAATCAATAAAAATGTACCAATCAAAATAGAAGAGGAAATAATAGATCCAGCAGGGAGATATGTAATGATAAAATGTCAGATATAATCAGAATTTTGGAATTTACTCAATGTATATTCACCTAATGAAGAAGATCAAAAATTTATGCAAGATATCTTTTGGAAGATAGCAGATACGCAAGGGAACATACTAATAGGAGGGGGATTTTAACCTTAATTTGGACTCAAACATGGATAAAACTGGAAAAAAAAACTAACAGAAAGAACAAAGTAACCAAATTTATAATTAAATCGATGCAAGAAATGCAACTTTTAGATATATGGAGGAAACAACATCCAAAGGAAAAGGAATATTCATACTAATCGGGTTGACATAAAACATACTCAAGGATAGACATATTCCTGTTATTAGCCCACATTCAAGGGAGAGTTAGGAAAACGGAATATAAAGCTAGACTATTATCACACCACTCACCCCTATTATTGGCAATAGAGCTAGAGGACATCCCACCATGAATGTATAGATGGAGATTAAACTCCATGCTACTTAAAAGACAGGATTTTAGAGAATTAATTGAACGACAAATTAAAATGTACTTTGAAATAAATACGGAATCAGTGAAAGATAAGTTTATACTATGGGACGCAATGAAAGCGTTCATCAGAGGGCAAATAATAAGTTATGTAACTAAGATGAAGAAGGACTACAATCGGGAAACAGAACAGTTGGAAAGGGAAATAACAAATATAGAAAAAGAATTAGCAATAAAGGAAGATACAACTAAAAGAAGAGAATTGGCAGATAAAAAAATAAAATATGAAACACTACAAATATATAAGGTGGAGAAGAACATAATGAAGATAAAACAAAAATATTATGAACTAGGAGAAACAACGCACAAAATTCTAGCGTGGCAGCTTAAGACAGAACAAACTAAAAGAATGGTTTTGCATTAAGGAAAAAGGACGAGGAAGTCACGTGATGAAGTAGTGGCCGGACGGTGAACTCCAGCCCTCTCCAGAAAAGTTGAAAAAATAAAGGAAAGCACAAAGGCACAAAAATAAAAATTAAATTAAATTAAATATAAAGGTGGAAAGAAGATGGCGACGAAAAAAGAAAAGTCGAAACCAACGGTAAGAAGAGAGGAAGAGAAGACAACGGAAGAAGAAGGAGAAGGCCTTACATGTTCGAAGAGGCCCGCAGTGGAGAGAGAAGCCCGCTCCCTCAGGTCGGTAGAAAGTGGACTACAAAAATGGCTCGCTGAGCCGAGTAAAAGTGCGCAACCGCGCATGCGCGACTCCTCGCGCATGCGCGATGCGCATGCAGAAAAACACACCGACGGGAGGTGCGACCAGCTGGGGAGTCGATCTCCACAGCCGGCAATGACAGCTACAGAACAGCAGCAGCAAGAGGAGAACATAGAAGACAATGAAAACAAGAAAGAAGAGAAAAAGAAAACAAAGAAACAACAGATGGCCAACCCAGAGGAAGAGGAAGAAGAAGAGGAAGAGGAAGAGTACAGTGAAATGGAAGAAGAAGGGAAAGGCAAGACAATGGATATATTTTGTCTTATTAAAGAATACATGGATTCATTTAAAGAATGGCAAGCACAAGAATTTAGTGATTTAAGAAGAAGAATAAACAGTACAGAAGAGAAACTGAATAAAATAGATATGACCATATCAAAAATAGGAAAAAGAATGGACAAGGTGGAAGAACGAGAAGCAGCAGTAGAAATGGAGGTAGAGGACTTAAAAAAGAAATTAGAAGAATCTAATAAAAAAGTTAAAGAGACACAAGAGCTGTTAGCTCAGAAAATAGATATAATGGAAAATTAGAACACAAGAAATAATATAAAGATAGTGGGCCTTAAGGAAGATGAAGAAGGCAAGAATATGAGAGAGTTTATAAAAGATTGGATCCCCAGGATCTTAGGATGTCCAGAACTACAGCAAGAAATGGAAATAGAAAGGGCACATAGAGCATTAGCCTTTAAACCACAACCACAACAAAAGCCAAGATCCATTTTAGTAAAATTCCTAAGATATACTACAAGAGAAAAGGTACTAGAGAAAACAATGGAGAAAGGAAGAGAGGACAACAAGCCACTGGAGAACAAAGGGCAAAAAAATTTTATTTATCCAGATATAAGTTTTGAACTCCTGAAGAACCGAAAGGAGTTCAACACAGCAAAGGCGACTTTATGGAAGAAAGGGTATAAATTTATACTAAAGCATCCAGCGGTATTGAAAATATTTATTCCAGGACAGCAAAACAGACTATTCTCGGATCCAGAGGAAGCACGAAAATTTGCAGAACAATTACAAAATAAACTGAGAGATGAAGACGTGTAACGAGAGTACAAAAGACTGTGAACTAAAAAGACGTGTGTATAGGACGATATACATATATAATACATATATTACATAAGTGTATGTGCATTTAAAAGAAAATATATAGTGTATAGAGAAGAATTAATGAGGGAAAAAAAGGGGAAGAGAGGAGTAAAGAGGGAATTTAGAGAGTGACCTTTGTTGTATATAAAAATTGAAATCTTTTCTGGGGGGGGCTGGGTAGGGAGAAATTACGGTCACTGCAAAATCAGTTGACGCTTGCGAGTGAATTCGCAAATCCAAATAGAGAGGGGAGATGTGGTTGCCCGACAAGGGATAATGGGCAACTCAGGAAGGGGAGTGGACAATGGGGTTAAAGAAATATTAGGCAGGAGAATAAGGGGAATGTTTGATGTGTTAAAAATATTGTCTTATAAACTGTTCAAAGAAAAAAGCAGAAATGGATGAGAAGGAAAGGTGATGATGAGGAAACGGAAGGGAAAGATAAACAAAGTATAAAATTGCTACATTAAACTATATGACTTTAAATATTAATGGAATACATAAGCAAATCAAAAGGCTGAAACTGATAAATTTACTGAAAAAAGAAAAAATTGATATTGCATTTGTGCAAGAAACACACTTAAATGAAGTGGAGCACAAGAAATTAAAGAGAGATTGGATAGGACATGTAACGGCAGCGTCATATAACTCAAAAGCTAGAGGAGTGGCTATATTAATCAGTAAAAATGTACCAATTAAAATAGAAGAGGAAATAATAGATCCAGCAGGAAGATGTGTAATGATAAAATGTCAGATATATTCGGAATTTTGGAATTTACTTAATATATATTCGCCTAATGAAGAAGATCAAAAATTTATGCAGGTATTTTTCAGAAGATAGCAGATACGCAAGGGAATATATTAATAGGAGGGGATTTCAATCTCAATTTGGATTCAAACATAGATAAAACCGGGAAAAAAATTAACAGAAAGAATAAAGTAACCAAATTTATAATTAAATCGATGCAAGAAATGCAACTTTTGGAAAAATGGAAGAAACAACACCCAAAGGAAAAGGAATATTCATATTATTCGGATAGACATAAAACATATTCAAGAATAGATTTATTCCTGTAATCAGCTTGTATACAAGATAGAGTTAGGAAAACAGAATATAAAGCTAGAATATTATCGGACCATTCACCCTTGATATTGACAATAGAGTTAGAGGATATCCCTCCAAAAATGTATAGATGGAGATTAAACCTCATGCTACTTAAAAGACAGGATTTTAGAGAATTCATAGAAAGACAAATTAAAATGTATTTTGAAATAAATACGGAATCAGTGAAGGATAAGTTTATATTATGGGACGCAATGAAAGCGTTCATCAGAGGGCAAATAATAAGTTACGTAACTAAGATGAAGAAGGATTACAATCAGGAAACAGAACAGTTGGAAAGGAAATAGTAGATATAGAGAAAGAATTAGCAAGGAAGGAAGACACTACTAAAAGGGAATTGGTAGATAAAAAAATAAAATATGAAACATTTCAAACATATAAGGTGGAGAAAAATATAATGAAGACAAAGCAGAAATATTACGAACTAGTGGAAAAAACGCACAAAATTCTAGCGTGGCAGCTTAAGACAGAACAAACTAAAAGAATGGTATTGGCATCAAGGAAAAAAGACAAACGGATCACATATAATCCAACGGAAATTAATGAAAATTTTAGAGAATTCTACGAACAATTATACCAAACTGAAAACGAAGGGAAAGAAGGCAAAATAGATGAATTCTTAACTAAAATTGAACTACGGAAATTACAAACAGAGGAACAAAATAAATTAATAGAACCATTTGAAATAGTAGAAATACAAGAGACAATAAAAAATCTGCCGAATAATAAAACACCAGGAGAGGATGGTCTCCCAATAGAATTCTATAAAACATTTAAAGATTTATTAATTCCTCCCCTCCTGGAAGTAATCAACCAGATTGACAAAACACAAAGCTTACCAGATTCGTGCAAAATAGCAATAATTACAGTAATACCAAAGGCAGGGAAAGATCCACTTGCACCAGCATCATATCGACCAATATCTCTACTTAACACAGATTACAAGATAATAGCTAAATTATTAGCAAACAGATTAGTAAGTCTAGACCAAACTGGATTCATAAAAAAAAACGAACAACAGATAATATTTGTAAGTTTATTAACTTCATTCATGCAGTAGAAGGAAATAAAGCACCTGCAGTAGCAGTTGCTTTAGAAGCAGAGAAGGCCTTCGACAGAGTAGAATGGAATTATTTGTTCAAAGTATTGCAAAAATTCAGTTTACCGGAGAAGTATATTAATTGGATTAAAGAATAGAAAATTGTTTTTCAGGAAATAGATTACATGGTCTTTGCCCTCAGACAGCTCCAAGAAAAGTGCAGAGAACAAAACAAAGGACTCTACATCACCTTTGTTGACCTCACCAAAGCCTTCGACACCGTGAGCAGGAAAGGGCTTTGGCAAATACTAGAGCGCATCGGATGTCCCCCAAAGTTCCTCAACATGATTATCCAACTGCACGAAAACCAACAAGGTCGGGTCAGATACAGCAATGAGCTCTCTGAACCCTTCTCCATTAACAATGGCGTGAAGCAAGGCTGTGTTCTCGCACCAACCCTCTTTTCAATCTTCTTCAGCATGATGCTGAACCAAGCCATGAAAGACCCCAACAATGAAGACGCTGTTTACATCCGGTACCGCACGGATCGCAGTCTCTTCAATCTGAGGCGCCTGCAAGCTCACACCAAGACACAAGAGAAACTTGTCCGTGAACTACTCTTTGCAGATGATGCCGCTTTAGTTGCCCATTCAGAGCCAGCTCTTCAGCGCTTGACGTCCTGCTTTGCGGAAACTGCCAAAATGTTTGGCCTGGAAGTCAGCCTGAAGAAAACTGAGGTCCAATATAACTCAAGATACAGCTCTGGCATATTACCAATTGAGATCCTACTTGAAGGATAAATTAGGAAGCAGTTTGAGTTTGCCAGAGGGAAGTAACCTTGAATATGTGATTACAGATACAATGATAATCAAAAGATTTATAACAAATATGTATATTAAACTGCAAGAAAAGGAGAATGAGGAAACAAATGGTAAAACTAAACAAAAATGGGAACAAGATTTAAATATAAAGATAAAAAAGGAAACATGGGAGAAGTTATGCTCCAGAACAATGAGAAATACAATAAATACGAGGTTACATATGATACAATATAACTGGATACACAGGCTATACATTAAACCTCAAAAGTTAAATAAATTGGACCCAACAGTATCTGATAGATGTTTTCGATGTAAAAAAGAAATGAGAACAACAATTCATGCAATCTGGACATGTGAGAAAGTAGAAAAATTTTGGGAAGATCTAAATCAGATATTAAATAAAATTACAGAAAACAATATACCAAAGAATCCAGAGATCTTCCTCCTAAGTAACATAAAAAACAAAGAATTTGGAATTGATTTGGAGGATGCACAAAAAAGATTTGTTAAGATAGCTCTAGCCGTAGCAAAAAAATGTATTATGTCAACCTGGAAATTGGAAGATAATTTGAAAATACAACAATGGTATATAGAAATGAATAAATGTATTGTATTAGAAAAAATAACATATAGTTTCAGAAATAATATTGAAATGTTCGAACAAATATGGGAGCCTTACATTAACTACAATAGCAAAAACCTACCGGGGACAATGATTACCAAAGTTAACGGAAAGAAAAGGAAATGAAACGAATGGACTCAGTAGAATTTTTGGTGTATTTTTATTGAATGACAACATTGTCTGACTGGTTTAATGTATCCTAGATTTTATACCTTAAATGGACGGGAGGGGGGAGGTAGGGAGGGTGGGATGGGAGGAGGGAGGGAGGGGAAAAAATGGCACTGTATATGGGTGAAAAGGAAAAAGTGTGTACCATGGTTAATGTGATTTATGGTGTGAAAAATAAAAAATTTAAAAAAAAAGAAATTGAAGGAGTATGGAGAAGTGTCGGGATACAAGATTAATGCAAATAAAAGTGAAGCAATGCCAATGAATAATGCGGATTTCTCAAAATTCAAGAAAGAATCACCGTTTAGATGGCAAATGCAAACAATACGATACCTAGGTATACAAATAAATAAAAACCTCAGCCATCTATATAAACTTAATTATTATCCACTAATGAAAAAAATACAGGAAGATTTAGAGCATTGGAAAGACTTACCATTAACACTAATAGGAAGGATAAACTGTATTAAAATGAACATTTTCCCAAGGATACAATACCTATTTCAGGCACTGCCAATACACTTGACAGAAAAATTCTTTAAGGAGTTAAAGAAAATAATAAAGAAATTTTTATGGAAAGGGGGAGGGGGAAACCGAGTATAGCACAAGATAAATTAACAGAATGGTATAGACAAGGAGGCTTACAACTGCCAAATTTTAAAAATTATTATAGTGCCGCACAATTAAGATATCTATCAGATTTTTACCAAACAAAAGAAAAGCCAGATTGGACTAGATTAGAGCAAGACAAAATAGGGTAGAAGATACCTGAACATATATTATATAAATGGGATGAAAAATTGGTAAAACATAGGAATTCTCCAGTATTGCACCATTTGCTTAATATTTGGAAGAAGATTAATGTAAAAAGAAATAAAACAAACTACCAATTATCAAAACTAATACTGACGCAAAATCAGCTAATCCCTTTTACGGTAGATAACATGTCTTTTAGAGAATGGGAGAAAAAAGGGATTAAAAGAATAGAAAATTGTTTTTCGGAGAATAAATTATTATCCTTTGAACAAATGAAGGATAAATATAATATAACTGAAGACACAGTGCTGGCATATTACCAATTGAAATCCTATTTAAAGGATAAATTGGGAAGTAGTCTGAAGTTACCAGAAGGAAGCAATTTTGAATATCTGATTACAGACACAATGAAAATTAAAAAATTTATAACAAACATGTATATCAAATTACAAGAAAAGGAGAATGAGGAAATAAATGATAAAAACTAAACAAAAGTGGGAACAAGATCTAAACATAAAGATAAAAAAGGAAACATGGGAGAGGTTATGTTTAGGAACTATGAGAAATACAATAAATACGAGGTTACGTATGATACAATATAATTGGATACATAGGTTATATATCACTCCTCAAAAGTTAAATAAATGGGATCCAACAGTATCTGACAGATGTTTTCATTGTAAAAAAGAAATAGGAACAACAATTCATGCAATCTGGACTTGTGAAAAGGTGAAAAAATTTTGGGAAGATCTAAACCAGATATTAAATAAAATTACAGAAAGCAATATACCAAAAAACCCAGATATCTTCCTCCAAAGTAACATAAAAAATAAAGAACTTGGACTTGATTTGGAGGGTGTACAAAAAAGATTTGTTAAGATAGCCCTAGCTGTAGCAAAAAAATGTATTATGTCAAACTGGAAATTAGAGGATAATTTGAAAATACAGCAATGGTATATAGAAATGAATAAATGTATTCCATTGGAAAAAATAACATATAATTTAAGAAATAATATAACATTATTTGAACAAATATGGGAGCCGTACATGGAATATAATAGAGAAAACCTACCGGGACATCTATCACCTAAAATGACAAAAGGAAAAGAGAATGGAAAGAATTGACTCAGTGGAAGTTTTTGTTCGTTAATGTTGAGTGACAACATTGTTTAATGGGTTTGATGTATCTTGGACTCAGAGTTTTGAATGGATGGAGGGGGAGGTGGGGGGGGAAGGGGAGGAGGGAGGGGGGGAGAAAACGACACTGTATATATTTGAAAGGAGAAATGTGTATATCTTGAATAATGTGATCTATAGTGTGAAAAATAAAAAAATTTAAAAAAAAGGAAAAAGGACAAACAAATTACATAGAATCCAACAGAGATCAATGAAAACTTCAGGGAATTCTAAGAGCAATTATATCAAACTGAAAACGAAGGGAAAGAAGACAAAATAGATGAATTTCTAACTAAAATTGAACTACCGAAATTACAAAGAGGAGCAAAGTAAATTAATAAAACCATTTGAAATAGAAGAATTACAGGATATATTAAAAAAAACTACCGAACAATAAAACATCAGGAGAGGATGGATTCCCAATAGAATTCTATAAAACATTTAAAGATTTATTAATTCCTCCCCTCCTGGAAGTAATCAACCAGATTGATAAAACACAAAGCATACCAGATTCATGCAAAACAGCAATAATTACAGTAATACCAAAGACAGGGAAAGATCCACTTGCACCAGCGTCATATAGACCAATATCTTTACTTAACACAGATTATAAAATAATAGCTAAACTATTAGCAAACAGATTGGCCGACAATGTACCAAAAATAGTAAATCTAGACCAAACTGGATTTATTAAAAAAACAAACAACAGAGAATATCTGTAAATTTATTAACTTAATTCATGCATTGGAAGGAAATAAAACTCCAACAGTAGCGGTTGCTTTAGACGCAGAGAAGGCCTTTGACAGAGTAGAATGGAATTATTTATTCAAAGTACTACAAAAATTCAGCATACCAGAGAAATATATTAATTAGATTAAAGTATTATATAAGGGGCCATTGGCGAAAGTGACAGTAAATGGATATATATTTCTTTTTTAAATTTTTAATTTTTCACACCATAAACCACATTGACCAAGATACATACATTTTCCTTTTCAAATATATAGTGTTATTTTCTCCCCCCCCTCCTATCCCACCCTGCCTACCTCCCCCCCCAATTCATTTAAAGTACAAAATCTAAGATACATTGAACCAGTCAAACAATGTTGTCATTCAATAAAAATAAACAAGAAATTCCACTGAGTCAATTCTTTTAATTTCCTTCTCCTTTCGGTAATTTAGGTGGTAGATGTCCCCAGTAGGTTTTCTCTATTGTGTTTCATGTATGGCTCCCATATTTGTTCAATTATTTCAATATTATTTCTTAAATTATATGTTATTTTTTCTAATGGAATACATTTATTCATTTCTACATACCATTGTTGTATTCTCAAATTATCTTCCAATTTCCAGGTTGACATAATACATTTTTTTGCTAGGCTAGAGCTATCTTAACAAATCTTTTTTGTACACCATCCAAATCAAGTCCAAATTCTTTGTTTTTTATGTTACTTAGGAGGAAGATCTCTGGGTTTTTTGGTATATTGTTTTCTGTAATTTTATTTAATATCTGGTTTAGATCTTCCCAAAATTTTTCTACTTTCTCACATGTCCAGATTGCATGAATTGTTGTTCCCATTTCTTTTTTACAATAAAAACATCTGTCAGATACTGTTGGGTCCCATTTATTTAACTTTTGAGGAGTAATGTATAGCCTGTGTATCCAGTTATATTGTATCATACGTAACCTCGTATTTATTGTATTTCTCATTGTTCCGGAGCATAACTTCTCCCATGTTTCCTTCTTTATCTTTATATTTAAATCTTGTTCCCATTTTTGTTTAGTTTTACCACTTGTTTCCTCATTCTCCTTTTCTTGCAGTTTAATATACATATTTGTTATAAATCTTTTGATTGTCATTGTATCTGCATCTTGGCGCCTCACAGTTTGGCGGGCAGCAACCTCCTTTGAAGAAGACCGCAGAGCCCACCTCACTGACAAAAGGCAAAGGAGGAAAAACCCAACACCCAACCCCAACCAACCAATTTTCCCCTGCAGCCGCTGCAACCGTGTCTGCCTGTCCCGCATCGGACTTGTCAGCCACAAACGAGCCTGCAGCTGACGTGGACTTTTACCCCCTCCATAAATCTTTGTCCGCGAAGCCAAGCCAAAGAAGAAATATACATATTTGTTATAAATCTTTTGATTGTCATTGTATCTGTAATCATATATTCAAAGTTACTTCCCTCTGGTAACCTCAGACTACTTCCTAATTTGTTCTTCAAGTAGGATCTCAATTGGTAATATCCCAACACTGTATCTTGAGTTATATTATATTTATCCTTCATTTGTTCAAAGGATAATAATCTATTTCCTGAAAAACAATTTTCTGTTCTTTTGATCCCTTTTTTCTCCCATTCTCTAAAGGAAAGGTTATCTATTGTAAAAGGGAGTAACTGATTTTGCATCATTATTAGTTTTGGTAATTTGTAATTTGTTTTATTCCTTTCTACATGAATCTTCTTCCAAATATTGAGCAGATGATGTAATACTGGAGAACTCCTACACTGTACCAATTTTTCATCCCATTTATATAATATCTGTTCAGGTATCTTTTCCCCTATTTTATCTAGTTCTAATCTAGTTCAATCTGGCTTTTCCCTTGTTTGATAAAAATCTGATAGGTATCTTAATGATGCAGCTCTATAATAATTTTTAAAGTTTGGCAATTGTAAGCATCCTTGTTTATACCATTCTGTTAATTTATCTAGTGCTATCCTCGGTTTCCCCCCTTTCCATAAAAATTTCCTTATTATTTTCTTTAACTCCTTGAAGAATTTCTCTGTCAAGTGTATTGGTAATGCCTGAAATAGGTATAGTATCCTTGGGAAAATGTTCATTTTAATACAGTTTATCCTTCCTATTAGTGTTAATGGTAAATCTTTCCAATGCTCTAAATCGCCCTGTAATTTTTGCATTAGTGGATAATAATTGAGTTGATATAGATGGCCGAGATTTTTATTTATTTTTATACCTAGGTATCTTATTGCTTGCATTTGCCATCTGAATGGTGATTCCTTCTTAAATTTTGAGAAATCCGCATTATTCATTGCTTCACTTTTATTTTCGTTAATCTTGTAACCCGACACTTCTCCATATTCCTTCAATTTCTTATATAATTCTTTTATTGATAGTTCTGGTTCTGTTAAGTATACTATAACATCGTCCGCAAATAGACTGATTTTATATTCCTTATCTTTTATTTTTATCCCTTTTATATTATTTTCTGTTCTTATCAATTCTGCTAGTGGTTCTATAGCTAACGCGAACAATAAGGGTGATAGTGGGCATTCCTGCCTTGTTGATCTGCTTAAATTAGATTGCTTTGATATATATCCATTTACTGTGACTTTCGCAAATGGCCCCTGATATAATGCTTTAATCCAATTAATATACTTCTCTGGAAGCTGAATTTTTGCAATACTTTGAATAAATAATTCCACTCTACTCTGTCAAAGGCCTTCTCAGCATCTAAAGCAACTGCTACTGTTGGCGCTTTACTCCCTTCTACTGCATGAATTAAGTTAATAAATTTACAAATATTGTCTGTTGTCCGTCTTTTTTTAATAAATTCAGTTTGGTCTAGATTTACCATTTTAGGTACATAACCTGCTAATCTGTTTGCTAACAGTTTAGCTATTATCTTATAATCTGTGTTAAGTAATGATATTGGTCTATATGACGCTGGTGCGAGTGGATCTTTCCCTTGCTTTGGTAGTACTGTAATTATTGCTGTTTTGCATGAATCTGATAAGCTTTGTGTTTTATCAATCTGGTTGATTACTTCCAGGAGGGGAGGAATTAATAAATCTTTAAATGTTTTATAGAATTCTATTGGGAATCCATCCTCTCCTGGTGTTTTATTATTTGGTACAAGAGTAAAAATTAAAACAAAGTAAAAATAAAGGTGAGAAGAAAATGGCAGCGAAGAGAGAAAAGTCGAAAACAACGGGAAGAAGAGAAGATGAAAGAACGTCGGAAGAAGGTTAAGGCCTTACCTGTCCGAGGAGGCCCGCCGCGGAGAGAGAAGCCCGCTCCCTCAGGTCAGTGGATGTCACGGGCTCGGGACTACAAAAATGGCTTGTAGAGCCGAGTAAAAGTGCGCAAACGCGCTTGCGCGAGCAGTCACGCATGCGCGATGCACATGAGAAAAAACACACTGACGGGAGGGGGGAACAGCTGCGGAGTCGATCTCCACAGCTGAGAGAGACACCTGCAACACAGCAACAGGTGCAGAACATGAAAAATAACGACAACAAGAAAGAAGAGTGTAAAAAGAAAACAAGGAAACAACAGATGGTCAACCCAGAGGGAGAAGAAGAAGAACGGAAAGAAATGGAAGAAGAAGAGAAAGGCAAGACAATGGATATATCTTTTTTTAAAGAGTATATGGAATCAGTGAAAGAATGGCAATTACAAGAATTAAATGAGATAAAAAGAAGAATTAAGAATGCAGAAGAAAAAATGATTAGGGATGATCATGTCAGATATTGGAAAAAGAGTGGACAAGGTGGAAGAACGAGAAACAGCCTTAGAAATGGAAGGAGATAACTTAAAGAAATTAGAAGAATCTGATAAAAAAGTTAAAGAGACACATGAGCTGTTAGCTCAGAAGATAGATATAATGGAAAACTGTAATAGAAGAAATAATATATAGATAGTGGGCCTTAAGGAAGATGAAGGCGGCAAGAATATGAGAGAATGTATAAAAGATTGGATCCCCAGGGTCCTAGGAAGACCAGAATTATAGGAAGAAATGGAAATAGAGAGGGCACATAGAACATTAGCCCCGAAACCACAACCGCAGCAAAAAGCAAGATACATTTTAGTAAAATTTTTAAGATATACAACAAGAGAAAATATATTGGAGAAAGCAACGAAGAAAATAAGAGAAGACAAAAAACCACTGGAATACAAAGGTCAAAAAAATTTTTTCTATCCAGACATAAGTTTTGAACTCCTGAAGAAGAGGAAGGAGTTCATACAGCAAAAACGATCTTATGGAAAAAAGGATATAAATTTATGTTAAAGTACCCAGCGGTACTTAAAATAGTTATCCCAGGGCAACAAAACAGACTATTCTCGGATCCAGAGGAAGCACGAAAATTTGCAGAACAACTACAAAACAAGTAGAGAGATGAAGACATGTAATGAGAGTAAAAATGACCACGAACTATATGTATGTGTGTGTGTGTGTGTGTATGTGTATACATGAGTGTATCCGTATTTAGAGGAAAATATATGGAGTATAGATAAGAATTAATAAGGGAATGAAAGGGAATAGAGGGAATAAGGAGGGAATTAAAAGAGTGACCTTTGTTATATATGAAAATTGAAATCTTTTCCGGGGGGGGCTGGGTGGGGAGCAGTTACGGTCACTGCAAAATCAGTTGACGCTTGCGAGTGAATTCGCAAATCCAAATGGAGAGGGGAGATGTGGTTGCCCGGCAAGGGATAAAGGGCAACTCAGGAGGGGGAGAGGAGAATGGAGTTAAAGAAGTTTTAAGTAGGAAAATAAGGAAAATGTTTGATGTTTTAGAAATGTTGCCTTATAAAGTGTTCAAAAGAAGAAAGCAGAAATGGATAAGAAGGAAAGATGATGATGGAGAAACGGAAAGGGGAGATAAACAAAGTATGAAATGACTACGTTGAACTATACGACTTTAAATATTAACGGAATACATAACAAAATCAAAAAGAAGAAACTTCTAAATTTACTGAAAAAAGAAAAAATTAATATAGCATTTGTGCAAGAAACACATTTAACTGAATTGGAGCACAAGAAATTAAAGAGAGATTGGTTAGGACATGTAACAGCAGCGTCGTATAATTCAAAAGCAAGAGGAGTAGCTATATTAATTAGTAAAAATGTACCAATTAAAATAGAAGAGTAAATAATAGATCCAGTAGGGAGATATGTAATGATAAAATGTCAGATATATTCGGAGTTTTGGAATCTATTCAATGTATATTCACCTAACGAAGAAGATCAAAAGTTTATGCAAGATATTTTTTTTGAGGATAGCAGATATGCAAGGGAACATAGGAGGGGATTTCAACCTTAATTTGGATTCAAATATGGCTAAAACTGGGGAAAAAAAATTAACAGAAAGAACAAAGTAACCAAATTTATAATTAAATCGATGCAAGAAATGCAACTTTTGGATATATGGAGGAAACAACACCCAAAGGAAAAGGAATATTCATATTATTCGGATAGACATAAAACATACTAAAGAATAGACCTATTTCTGTTATCAGCTCGTATGCAAGATAGAGTAAGAAAAACAGAACATAAAGCTAGAATATTATCGGACCATTCACGCTTGATACTGACAATAGAGTTAGAGGACATCCCTCCAAGAATGTATAGATGGAGATTAAACTCCATGCTTCTTAAAAGGCAGGATTTTAGAGAATTAATTGAAAGACAAATTAAAATGTAGTTTGAAAGAAATGTAGAATCAGTGAAAGATAAGTTTATACTATGGGACGCAATGAAAGCTTTCATTAGAGGGCAAATAATAAATTATGTAACCAAGATGAAGAAGGACTACAATCAGGAAACAGAGCAGTTGGAAAGGGAAATAGTAAATATAGAAAAAGAATTAGCAATGAAGGAAGATACATCTAAAAGAAGAGAATTGGCAGATAAAAAAATAAAATATGAAACACTACAAACATATAAGGTGGAGAAGAACATAATGAAGATAAAACAGAAATATTATGAACTAGGGGAAAAAACGCACAAAAATCTAGCATGGCAGCTTAAGACAGAACAAGCTAAGAAAATGGTATTGGCATCAAGGAAAAAAGACAAACAAATCACATATAATCCAACGGAGATTAATGAAAACTTTAGAGAATTCTATGAACAATTATACCAAAATGAAATCGAAGGGAAAGAAGGCAAAATAGATGAATTTTTAACTAAAATTGAACTACCAAAATTACAAATAGAGGAACAAAATAAATTAACATAACCATTTGAAATAGTAGAAATACAAGAGATAATAAAAAAACTACTGAATAATAAAACACCAGGAGAGGATAGATTCCCAATAGAATTCTATAAAGCATTTAAAGATTTATTAAGTCCACCCCTCCTGGAAGTAATTAACCAGGAGTAACCACATTACTCCTCAAAAGTTAAATAAATGGGACCCAACAGTATCTGACAGATGTTTTCGTTGTAAAAAAGAAATGGGAACAACAATTCATGCAATCTGGACATGTGAGAAAGTAGAAAAATTTTGGGAAGATCTAAACCAGATATTAAATAAAATTACAGAAAAAATGCTGGGCAGAAAATACCACCCAACATCCATATACCCCTTGTGTGGAAAAAGAAGGAAATAATATGGGTCATTATATACAGATTCCTAATTCCACTCCTTTCCCTCTTAACGGTTGGAATGGTGTGAATGGTGTGAAAAATTAAAAATTAAAAAAAAAACATCTTCAACATCTCTGTTCTTGTTTGGGTCTACAGAGTAGGGAAGTGTGGTGCGTAGTCTACATCCCATCAGAAGCTCAGTGAGTGACATGGCATGTTCAAGTGGTGAAACTCTAACTCAATAGAGCTAGATAAGGATCTAAGCCACTGTCTTGTGCTTTCTTGCTGGCATAAAGGCAGTTACCCCCTCCATAAATCTTCGTCCGCGAAGCCAAGCCAAAGAAAGAAAAAAAAGAAAGAAAGGAAGTGTCAGTATGTTGGGTTGAATTGCTTCCATCAAGATCTGACTCCAGGGAGAGGTAGCTCTTGGCGTCTTGTGGTAATTTAAGATTTACTATTGTTATTGAATCTTAAGGAATACTTGATTTTTCTTCTGGGCACTCTCCAACCAGATGGAATTACTTGAGCACTGTTTAACTATGTAGCCCCTTTCTCTGCTTTACTGTTTGAATGTGGATGCAAAAGACTTGAAATCACATGTCAAAAATCATACTCTTCTATAAAGTTCTGGAATTCTCTACAGCTGTAGCATGGTCCACTGTAGACAATTTGAGGAATTCCATGTCTTGGAAAGATCAATTTCATATATTTAATCTCACAAGCAGCAGACATGTCAGGAAGCAGCACAATCTCTGGATAGTTCGATAGCTAATCAATAACCAGCAAGTAATTCCATCTATGTGGAACAGATCAGACCCAACTTTCTGCCATGGTTCTGCTGTGTCAGTTATGATCATGGGTTCCTTTGTCTGCTTTGCATAATGTTTCAAACAGGTCTCACAGCTTGAAACCATCCTGTCAATGCCAGCATTTTTCCCTGGCCAATAAGCAACAGTTCTGTTCTGGCCATCCTCTTGAATTTTTCCATTCCAAGGTGCCCCTCGTGTACTCTTTTCAGCATCTCTTGTCACAGTGTTTGAGCTGTACAGGATTTGCATGGAAGTATGGCTTTATTTTCATTACCCTGATATTGTGCTCTCAGATCTTTGCCCCTGTGTCCAGCTTGAAAGGAATATCTGTTCCATTTGCTTGCAATGACAGAGTCTACTAATTCTGCTCAACTCTGTTCACGCTTGGCTGATCATTGTCTGTTGGTTTATAATTTTCTGCACTACCATGTCCATGAAGAGTGCACCACTGAGAGCAGTTTCTTCTATAGTGTGTGTTATATAGAGAATTTAGGTTATAATGACTTAAGTTAAAATGTGATGATTAAACAGGGAAGCCAGAACGGACAGGGAGTTTACTAGCAGTCAAGGACAAAAGGATCTGCTGAATATGTTTTTTTTAACCTATCTTTTCATGGTCATAGTGAGAGACATGCAGGAGACAAAGGATTGATAAGAAGGGTGAGAAACAGAATTTAGTGTATGTAGAGTTCACAGCGTACGTAACGAACGTGATAATTAAAAATGCAGTTATACTTAGAATGCTTTTGTAATACTAACCAATTAAAACAGTATTAATAAGAAGGGGAAGGGCAAACAATAAGGGTATAAAAATCAATGCACTGTATGTATCGGGGCTTAACTGGTGAGAAACCAGTTGAGTCCAACTCTGCAGACTTGTAAATAAAGCTTGTCGTGTCATCAGTTTTAAAGAGACTCATGTGTGAGAAGTTTTATTTCTGACAAATGGGGGCTCGTCCGGGATCTACACTCCGGCCGTGAGGGGAGGCGAGAAGAGGGACATCGGAGGCGGTGCACCCCGCTGAGTTCAGCGGCTCCTAGTCCCTTGCTCGTCGCTTCGGGCGGCTTGAGCGAGTGGTATCCGGACAAGGTGACACGACAAGACGGAGAGGAGAAGGGTGACGGTTCAATCCCCGGGAAGACACCGGTAAGTGACGACTTACGATTGTGGTGTGGGGATTGGGTAACAGGTGTAACGGGATACACCTGTTTGGATAAAAACCTAACGTAATAGATCAGGTATAGATCTTTTGTTGTAGCGTGAGGACCCTGTCGCGGGACTCTAGGATAGACCCCAGGGAAACCTCGGCGGTAACCGAAGGAGGGACAGCACCTCCGACGAAGTGCCGAGAAGAGAGGGGTCAACCCCAGGAAAACCTCAGCGGTAACCGAAGGAGGGACAGTACCTCCGACGAGGCGTCTGAGAAGAAGGGAGTAGGGTCCAGAACGAGAGGGTCCTCAGCAACGATAAACAGATCTAGGTGGGAAAATGGGAGGATCAAAATCTAAGGGCTCATCTGAAAATTCAGGACAATTCCTGGGAGTACCCCTTGACAGCCCTTTGGGGAGAATGTTTGAAAATTGGGATAGTAAAAGATATCGGGACAAAAACAAGAAAAAGATGGTCCAATATTGTCTCCTTTGGTCAAAACAACCTATTAAAGGTTCCTCGGTCTGGTGGCCGAAATTTGAATCTGATGAGGATTGGGTTAGACAAGCATTAAACATATATGTAAATTCGAGACCAAAGGTGAATCAAGAAGAGTCAGCATATGCATTTTGTTGGGTTCCCTGGCCAGGATCCTTAACAGAATGTTTTAAATTGAGGGTAGCGGGAGAAAAGAAATGGGAACCTCTGGACAACCTTCCCCCTCCTTATATTCCCTCGGTGCCTACTGCGCCCGAGGAGAGCTTATTACCGGAGGGGAAAGTTGATGAATCTGATTGCCCCGAAGGGGGCCGGGAAAAAACGGATGAATTAAGGGAGTCGGACCCTAAACTTCCACCGGTAAACCGACCCTGGACAAGATCCCAGACTGGTCCAGGACCATCAAAGTTTTCAATAAGCCTAAATCCCCTGAGAGAAGTTCCTATGGGAGGACCGGGAGGGGGAACGGGATATGTGAATGTTCCCCTAACTAGTACAGAGGTGCGGGGATTTAAGAAAGAAATGAAAAAGTTATTAGAAGATCCTATAGGACTGGCTGAACAGCTTGACCAATTCCTGGGACCAAATACATATACGTGGGAAGAGATGCAGGCAATAATGGGAACATTATTCTCACCCCAGGAGAGGCAAATGATTCGACGGGCTGCCCTCCTCATGTGGGAATATGAACAACCTGGGGACCCCAGACCCCATGAACAAAAATATCCCTTAAATGAACCCAGGTGGGACAAACGAACACCCGAGGGATTGGCAAGTATGAGACAATATAGAGAGTGGACAATTAAAGGGATACGGGAGGCTGTGCCAAAGGGTCACAATTTTACCAAGGCATTTGGGAACCACCAGGGGAAAGACGAGTCCCCTACTGATTTTTTGGAGAGGGTGAGAAAGAATGTCCAACAGTATGCTGGCGTGGACCCTAGTACACCAATGGGTGAACAGCTTATTCGAATTGAATTCGTTTCCAAATCATGGCAGGACATTAGAAAGAAACTAGAAAAGGAGGAGGACTGGAGCGAAAAACCCCTAAGTGACCTGTTAAAAAAGGCACAAAAAGTATATGTGCAGAGAGAAGAAGAAGATCAAAAGAGGGCGACAAAGGTTATGGTACAGACTATCCGACAGATGAATGCTGAATCCAGAGGGGAAAGAAAACAAAACCTTCCTCTAAACAATCCAAGATATCCAAGAGAGGGAAGACCCCGGAGGTTCGTTAAGTGCTATTACTGCAATGAGGAAGGATACTTTAAGAGGGAATGCCCCCGATACAAGAGGGAATTGCGTGCCCTCGAACTTATGGAAGAAGATTAGGGGTGTCAGGGGTTCCAAATGTTAGGGACCAAATATAAGAGGGAACCCCTGGTAAAACTAAAAATTGGTCCCAAGGGAGAAGAGGTGGTGTTTATGGTGGACACAGGAGCGGAACGAAGTAGTGTAATAACTGTGCCAATCGGAACTGAGCCTGTAAAAAGTAATTTGACAATTTCTGGGATAGAAGGGGCTCCCAGAATGGTATCAATAATTCCCCAAGTAACAGTGAAACTGGAAGAAAGAGAAGGGGTACAAGGCCTCTTGTTATTACCGTCGGCTGGATTTAACCTCCTAGGAAGGGACTTACAGGCTCTCCTAGGTTTGGGTGCTCTCCCTGTGGACGGAGAAGTGCGAGTCCACCTCTGCGCTTTAAAGGAAGAGGATGAACGGCAGATTGACGAGAGAGTCTGGTATAAGGAGGGAAATCGAGGAGGTCTGGACATCCCACCTTTACATGTCACATTAATACCAGGTCATCAGCCGGTAAGGAAACGTCAGTATCCTATTTCTTTGGAAGGGAGGAAAGGGCTACAGCCGGTAATTGAGACTTTAATACGAGACGGACTATTAGAAGAATGCATGTCACCTTATAACACCCCTATACTCCCAGTGAAAAAGTCAGATGGATCCTATCGCCTAGTTCAGGATCTAAGAAGTTTGAATGCTATTGTTCAGACCCGCCACCCAGTGGTGCCTAATCCCTATACTATTATGAGTCGGATACCCCCAGACCATGAGTGGTTTAGTGTTATCGACTTGAAGGATGCCTTCTGGACGTGTCCATTAGAAGAGGAAAGTAGAGATATGTTTGCGTTTGAATGGGAAAATCCATGGACAGGTAGACGGAGACAGTTTCGGTGGACTGTATTGCCCCAAGGGTTCACTGAATCTCCAAACCTGTTTGGACAAATGCTAGAACAAATCCTGGTGGACTATCCACAATCTGATGATTCCCAACTAATGCAGTATGTGGACGATTTACTATTATCAGGACTCAAGGAACAAGAAATGAGGGGAGATACCATTAGACTCTTGAATTATCTGGGGAAAAAGGGTCTACGGGTGTCCAGGAACAAGTTACAGTTTGTTGAGAGAACTGTGATATATCTGGGACACCAGATAAGTAAAGGACAGAAACGGATTACCCCTGAACGGATTGCGGGAATCACTAGAATGCCATTACCCCGTAATAAGAAGGAAATAAGACAATTCCTGGGACTCTTAGGTTACTGTAGGTTATGGATAGAGGACTACTCAGCTTTGGTGAAGTTTATGTATGAAAAACTGACAAATGAAAATGAATATCCATTGAAATGGACCCAGGAGGAGGAGGGATGGTTCGAGGACTTGAAGCATCGCCTGACACGAGCCCCAGTACTCACTCTGCCCTCTTTAAAACAGCCCTTCCAGCTATTTGTCACTCATAACCAAGGAACAGCTGTGGAAGTTTTAACACAGGAAAAAGGCGGTCAGCGACACCCAGTGGCTTTCCTTTCCAAAATGATGGACCCAGTGTCTCGCGGATGGCCGACGTGTATCCAGGGAGTAGCGGCTGCTGCTCTGTTGGTAGAGGAAGCACGTAAACTTACTTTTGGAGGAAAGATGACTGTGTACACCTCCCATTCTGTGAGTGTTTTATTAACACAAACTGCCCATCGATGGCTGACTGATTCTCGCATATTAAAGTATGAAACCATTTTAATGGTTGGAGAAGATTTACAGTTTGCAAAAATTAATAGCTGCAACCCAGCTCAGTTTTTATACGGCAGTGAAACAGAGAGAGAGGTGGAGCACGACTGTGTCGAGTTGACAGATCTTCAGACCAAGACCCGAGAAGACCTTTGCGATACTCCGCTGGGAGAAGGATATGAATTCTACATTGACGGCTCCGCCAGATGTGTTGACGGAATGAGAAGAAATGGGTATGCTATAATAGAAGGAAATACTTGGAAAGTAGTAGAATCCACGAGACTACCCGGAAGCTGGTCAGCACAATCCTGTGAACTATATGCCTTGCAGAGAGCCCTCAGAATACTGGCAAAGAAAATTGGAACGATTTACACAGATTCCAAATACGCATACGGGGTAGTGCATACCTTTGGTAAGATCTGGAAGGAGCGTGGTCTAATTACATCAAGAGGAAAGGAATTGGCACACGAACAGATGATTACTCTGACTTTAGAAGCCTTGACATTACCCCAGGAAATAGCAGTGGTCTACATACCAAGCCATCAGAGGGGAGATAACCCGACAGCAATTGGAAACAGACTGGCTGATGAAGAAGCCAAAAGAGCAGCCATGCAACAAGAAGTCCGTTTGCTGACCTTAATCCCAATAAGGCAAGGCATAAAGAAAGCTCCCATTTTCACTGCTAAGGAAGAAAAGGACATGGATCAGCTGGGCGCAAGCCAGTTGCCTGATGGAACATGGAAGACACCAGATGGAAGAATGGTTCTAAATAAAGAAATAACTCGCAATATTTTAAAACACCTGCATCATCAGAGCCACTGGGGCACCCAAGCCTTATGTGACACAGTGCTTCGAGAATATGTGTGTAAGGGAATCTACACCTTGGCCCAACAGGAGGTGCAGAATTGTTACCTATGCACAAAAATTAATAAGAAGGTAATGAGGACAGGGACCATGGGAGGTCAACCATTAGCCATACGCCCTTTTCAACGTATCCAAATCGACTTCACAGAGTTACCTCAAGTCCAAAGATGGAAATATCTGTTGGTGATAATAGATCATTTTACCCGATGGGTGGAAGCCTTCCCAACAATAAATACTACAGCCTCTACAGTAGCTCGCCTCCTCCTAGAGCAGATAATCCCCAGATATGGTATAATGGATTCTATAGACTCAGACAGGGGTCCACATTTTTCTTCAAAAATCCAGCAATTGATTTGTAATGCATTACAGGTCTCTTGGAAATTACATACCCCTTGGCATCCACAAAGCTCAGGGAGGGTTGAACGTATGAATGGAACACTAAAAATGCAATTGACAAAGTTAATGGTGGAAACTAAAATGCCTTGGATAAAGTGTCTGCCCCTGGCTTTATTGAGAATTCGTACTGCCCCACGAAAAGATGTAGGGCTGTCCCCTTATGAAATGATGTTTGGGCTTCCCTTCTGGAGTACAGTTGAGGGGTGTCCCACCTTGGGGGAAGGGGATATATTTGTTAGGAACTATTTACAGGCACTGTCACGCTCTCTTGCAGATTTACGAAAGAGAGGACTATTGGCACAAACACCGCCTCTAGACTTTTCTTTACACAAAGTGGAACCAGGAGACTGGATTCTCATCAAGACCTGGAAGACTGAGAAACTCCAGCCCCAGTGGGAAGGTCCATACCAAGTTCTCTTAACTACAGAAGCTGCAGCACGAACAAGAGAGAAGGGGTGGACACACGCATCCAGATTTAAGGGACCTGTAGAGGCGCCTCAGGACCCTGATACGAACTCAGATTGGACTTGTGTTCCTGGAGAAAAACCTCTTACCTTACGATTTCGCAAAAAGACTTAATTCACAATGTTATTGTTATGTTCTTTAATTTTTCTTAGTTTGCCTATATCTTTATCAGGTGTGAAATGTAAGAAATGCAGAGACACAGTGGTCCTGTTTCAGGACCACATTTGGGGAAGAAAGGAAGGTAATTTCATTTCCCATACCTCAGTTCCTGAGAAATGCTGGGCAGAAAATACCACCGAACATCCATATACCCCTTGTGTGGAAAAAGAAGGAAATAATATGGGTCATTATATACAGATTCCTAATACCACTCCTTTCCCTCTTAACGGTTGGAATGGTGTGAATGGTGTGAAAAATTAAAAATTAAAAAAAAAACATCTTCAACATCTCTGTTCTTGTTTGGGTCTACAGAGTAGGGAAGTGTGGTGCGTAGTCTACATCCCATCAGAAGCTCAGTGAGTGACATGGCATGTTCAAGTGGTGAAACTCTAACTCAATAGAGCTAGATAAGGATCTAAGCCACTGTCTTGTGCTTTCTTGCTGGCATAAAGGCAGTTACCCCCTCCATAAATCTTCGTCCGCGAAGCCAAGCCAAAGAAAGAAAAAAAAGAAAGAAAGGCAGTGTCAGTATGTTGGGTTGAATTGCTTCCATCAAGATCTGACTCCAGGGAGAGGTAGCTCTTGGCGTCTTGTGGTAATTTAAGATTTACTATTGTTAGTGAATCTTAAGGAATACTTGATTTTTCTTCTGGGCACTCTCCAACCAGATGGAATTACTTGAGCACTGTTTAACTATGTAGCCCCTTTCTCTGCTTTACTGTTTGAATGTGGATGCAAAAGACTTGAAATCACATGTCAAAAATCATACTCTTCTATAAAGTTCTGGAATTCTCTACAGCTGTAGCATGGTCCACTGTAGACAATTTGAGGAATTCCATGTCTTGGAAAGATCAATTTCATATATTTAATCTCACAAGCAGCAGACATGTCAGGAAGCAGCACAATCTCTGGATAGTTCGATAGCTAATCAATAACCAGCAAGTAATTCCATCTATGTGGAACAGATCAGACCCAACTTTCTGCCATGGTTCTGCTGTGTCAGTTATGATCATGGGTTCCTTTGTCTGCTTTGCATAATGTTTCAAACAGGTCTCACAGCTTGAAACCATCCTGTCAATGCCAGCATTTTTCCCTGGCCAATAAGCAACAGTTCTGTTCTGGCCATCCTCTTGAATTTTTCCATTCCAAGGTGCCCCTCGTGTACTCTTTTCAGCATCTCTTGTCACAGTGTTTGAGCTGTACAGGATTTGCATGGAAGTATGGCTTTATTTTCATTACCCTGATATTGTGCTCTCAGATCTTTGCCCCTGTGTCCAGCTTGAAAGGAATATCTGTTCCATTTGCTTGCAATGACAGAGTCTACTAATTCTGCTCAACTCTGTTCACGCTTGGCTGATCATTGTCTGTTGGTTTATAATTTTCTGCACTACCATGTCCATGAAGAGTGCACCACTGAGAGCAGTTTCTTCTATAGTGTGTACATTTTCACTTCTGTTTTTCCCTTTGGAAAAACATTGGTTTGTGTCATGATTGTACTCTTTGTATTTATTACTGACTTTCCCACAGACAGGGCATTGTTTTGGTGCATGTTGAGCGCCACATCATTTACAATTGAATGTGTTCTCCGCCTTTTTGATTCCTATGTCCCATTTTTTTGTTTATGTGTGTATACTGTGGCTATGAGTATGCCTTCATTTTTACTGGCTTTTGGACTTTCACCAAACCTTTTCATGTGCTGCAGAGCTATTTAACTGGGGTGACATATCTTCACAGCTCCAGCTAAGGTAAGCTCTGCCTCTCACAGTAACCTTCTCTCACTTTCTTATCATTAGACCCGAATACAAATTGATTATAGATCATTAAATCTTGCAGCGGTCCGAAATTGCATGTTCTTTCTTTTAATTTCATCCATTAAAAAAGTATCAAAGCTCTCTCCCTGCAGCTGCATGCGCAAGCAAAACAAGTACCTCTTGAATGTTTCATTTTTCTTTGGTGAACAGTGTTCATCAAACTTGCCCTGGTCAGCTGCCTTAGCAAAAACAAATGTGTTGAAAACCTCTAATGCTCGAGGTCCCACCAAAGTAAGTAGCAGTGCAATCTTCCATGCATCAGGTTTGCTATCAAGTCCAATGGCTTACAGGTACAGCCTAAATCATCTTTTACACAATCTTCACTCATGGTCAACATTTCCAGTCCAATTTACAGCATAAGGAACCTTTGCACTCTCCATGTTTTGTTGCTATTGACTGATTCTCACTCTGCACACTCCTGGTGTTTCTTCCAATCATGGTGCCATGTGATGGTCAGTTTGTTGTAATAAAGAAATTGATTATTTTATAACAACTATACTTTATTAGTTATAGTACTTCGTGGAGGCATCCATGAATCTACTCCTAGCTGCAACACACATCTCTGACTCCCTATAGTGGTCAGGATTATCACTAGCACTCTATCATGACACGGTTGACCATTCTCTCTCCCACACAGATGCTGCTCAATCCACTGAGTTCTTCCAGCAGATGGTTTCTTATCCTGCCCGATAGACCTCGAGGTAACTGCTGGGTCTGAGAGTTTGATTTTCAAATATTAGCTGGCATAAAGGCGGTGTCAGTCTGTTGGGTTGAATTGCTTCCATCAAGATCTGACTCCAGGGAGAGGTAGCTCTTGGCGTCTTGTGGTAATTTAATATCTACTATTGTTAGTGAATCTTAAGGAATACTTGATTTTTCTTCTGGGCACTCTCCAACCAGATGCAATTATATTGACTTCCCTGGTTTCTGCTAGTTCACTCCCTGTTCTCCCTCCCTTCTTTACCCCTCTGATTTCTTTCCTCCTGCTCTCCACCGCTTTCCCTCTCCATTCACAGAGCCATCCCTCCTCCCCTTATCCACCTGCCTGTGGGACTGTGATTCTCCCCCTGACCATCCCCACCCCACCTCCATTCTGTCTACACTTTTTCATACTTTTATGAAGGGCTCAAGCCCGAGACATTGGTTATGTATCTTTATTTTTGCTCTATAGATGATAGTAACCTGCTGAGTTTCTTTAGCATTGTTTTAATCCACCAGGGCGTCTGCACACTTTTGTATTTTACTTATGTACCTGTGTGGCCACAGCAAGCATTTCAGTGGATCTGTACATTGTACATGCATATAACAATAAATTCTCATCTCACACCATTTTAACTTAGACAAACATGGGTGAAGCGATGTGGGTCAGGAGACACTCAGTGAAAGGAAGTCGTCAACTCACCACCATCACCATCTCAAATGCGTACTTGTACACCCGCACTGGGGACTGGTATTTCTGCACCATCTCTCTGCAAGTTCAAACAAATCCAACATCATTTCATGAAGAACCCTTGCACATTTCCACTCTATCTGTCAGAACACAGCAAGCCCCCTCTAAATGCAACATTACCATCAGCAGATAATCTGGTTAAGAAGTGATGATAGCCCTAGCCGTAGCAAAAAAATGTATTATGTCAACCTGGAAATTAGAAGATAATTTGAAAATACAACAATGGTATATAGAAATGAATAAATGTATCCCATTAGAAAAAATAACATATAGTTTAAGAAATAATATTGAAATATTCGAAGAAGTATGGGAGCCTTACATTAAATACAATAGCGAAAACCTACCGGGAACAAACATTACCTAAGTTGATGGAAGGAGAAGAAAAGAAAAGAATGGACTCAGTAGAATTTCTGGTGTATTTTTGTTGAATGACATTGTCTGACTGGCTTAATGCAACCTAGATTGTATACCTAAAATGGATGAGGGGGGGGGGTGGAGGGTGGCTTGGGAGGAGGGAGGGGGGGGAGAAAAAGTCACTGTATATGTGCGAAAAAGAAAAAGTGTATATCATGGCTAACGTGATTTATGGTGTGAAAAATAAAAAATTTAAAAAAAAATAGAGAAAAAAAAAGAAGTGATGACAGATTGCCTTGGTGACTGAGGAGAATTTTACATCCATCTCAGTAGACAGTGAATGTTAAGTCATGAATATACAATGTCATGGAGTTTGACAACACAGGAACAGGCCCTTTGGCCCAACTTGTCTATGCTGACCAAGTTGACTCACCCAAGCCTGCATTCAGCCCCTTTCCCTCCAAACCTTTCCCATCCACATACCTGTCCAAATATCTTGCAATTGTCCCACTTCAACCATGCCTCTAACAGTTTGTTCCACACACCCACCAGCCTGTGTGAAAAGTTTCCCTTCTCACAATGAATCTGTGCCCTCCAGTTTGGTTCTTCTACCCTGAGAAAAAGACCATGATCATTTGCCTTATCCATGCAAATCTATTATTTTAGAAGATTTTTGCAAGGTCACACTTTGACCTTCTACTTCCAAGGAAAAGCCCTTGTTAACACTCTCCTGAATCCTTTCTGTACCTTTTCCAACTTAATGACACCTTTCTGTACACAACAGAACTGCACATGGTTACTTCAAGTGAGGTCTGAACAACATCTTGCACTCTAACTTTCCAGAGCAACTTGCCGTGTGGTATGTTGTCAAAGGCCTTGCTAAGGTCCATGAGCCAATATTTAGTGCCTTGCCCTCAGTCATTTTCCTGGTCACTTCTCTTTGGAGTCTGCCTTACCTTATCTGCTAAAGCACCTCATTTCGCTGTTTTGTCCTCTTGATTTCCCTTGAGGTTACTCCTACAATCCCAATATTCCTCTCACTGGTTCTCAACCTTTTTCTTTCCACTCACATCCCAATTTAAGTAATCCCTATGTCATCAGTGCTCTGTAATTAGTAAGTGATTAGTTAAAGAGGGCTGTGGGTGGGGCGGGAGGGAAGGTTGAGAATCACTGCTCTGGACCCAATTGTTACAGAAATATTTTGCTTGAGAGAAATTGTCATTGGCCCATTTCCTTTGGAGTTCTGAAACCGTGTACATAACGAGTCAATTAGGTACGATTAAAGCAGTGGTTTTCAAACTTTTTCTTTCCACCCACATACCACTTTAAACAATCCCTTTCAAGTCACAGAGCTCCGATGTGTAAGTGGAAAGTGAAAGATTGAGAACCACTGCCAAGGGATTCACTTGATTCCAGCTCCTGCTACCTGCTTCTTTGACCTCGACCTGCTGCCCCTGAATTCTCTCCATTGCACCTTCAGACCCTTCCGACATTCTCGTGCTAACATCCCCCTACCTCTCTGCAGGCTTGCTTTCGTGCGCACTCTGGCAGTCCTCTCGTGCCTGCGCCCACGAGGCCAGGCCTGCCTCCCTGAGACCATGCAGCCAAATCTCCGACGAACGACTGTTGCATTCAACACCCCAACACCCTCCAAACAATGAAACCACTCTCTCCCCCTCCCTCAAACCAGAACCCCCTACACCGCAAGCTCCCCCTCGCACCCTTCCCAAACACTACAATCCCTCTACCCTTCCTCCCTCTAACGATGGAGCCCCTTTTCCTTCCTCACTCGAACCTCCCCCCCCCCCCCACTTCCCCGGTCAGAGACCGCCCACTGACGGTACCTGGAGTTAAGCGGGTGAGAGGAGGGGACTGACAACCCCGGGGCAGAAGGTATTCGAGAAGCCGCCAAGGCAACGAGGAACCCCGGATGGCAGGAGGACACAACGAGTGAAGTTTAACCGGGAACCGTACTGGGGTTGGGGCTTGAGCGCCGGCCCCCAGTCTGGTCACGTGCGGAGCAAAGTGATCGGACCGGGGCAGCTGAGCCAACCTGGCGCCGCAACGAAAGTGGGATTGGCTGAGCGACCCCACCCGGTCCCCGCCCCCGACAACCGCAGCCCCAGGCAGCCCTGACCGGTCCCCGGGAGCCGCAGCCCCGACAGTTGGGGAAAGATTCCTCCAACCCCGGCCAGAGTATATCCGTTTCTATGTATTTTCCCCTCTACCTGTGCCATTTCATTTACACCACTGGAGACGGGAAGAATGTCACATTGTAATGTGTTGTAAGACAACAAACTCGACCTCAGGTAAACTTGAAAAGACCCACAGGCGAGAACGGGACATAGTCCCTTTCCAAATAAATCCTTTCCCCAAATCCCCGACCTGCAGCGCTGGAAACGGGCAGCAACTCAGTTCCTCCCTCCGCCAACGCTGCAGGACCTGGAATGTGAACCTTATTGCCTTGCTGCAGTTTCCCAGGTACATAAAATACACTGCATACAATTTGTATCATTAATATGAGAAGGTAAAATAATAAATCTAAAAGAGAGTAAAACAAAATATATTCACAGGTGGTTGGTTAGTTTCCATTCCCTCCCCCGTCTCAATGATTTAGTCTTTAATCAATACAAGTACTGATCCAGGGCCTCCTCTTCCTGCATCCCCCCTTCCCCTGTCGTCCAGAACAAACATACACATCCCCACCCTCACACACACACAAACCGTCTCTTCCTCCCAAACCGGAAAATGCCATGCACTCTGGCCAAACCAGTCCAGGCTCCCTGCCTCAAGGGAAGAGGGTCTTCAGGCTGATCATCACTGGGTTCCATTCCCAGTCCCCGGGGCAAAATTCAAAGATAGTTAAAAAAGGTGTTTCTTGGTTCTGAGGATAGGTCTTGTCCCAAAAAGTTGACTGTTTCTCTTCCACACAGAAGTGGCCTGGCCTGCAGAGTGATTGCAGCGTTTTCTGTGCTTATTTTATAACATAACAATTACAGCACGGAAACAGGCCATTAGGCCCTTCTAGTCCGCACCGAACCAAACACCCCTTTCTAGTCCCACCTCCCTGCACAATGCCCATAACCCTCCATCTTCTTCTCATCCATATACCTGTCCAACCTTTTCTTAAATAATACAATTGACTCCGCCGCCACTATTTCTCCCGGAAGATAATTCCACACAGCTACCACTCTCTGAGTAAAGAAGTTCCCCCTCATGTTACCTCTAAACCTCTGCCCCTTAATTCTTAACTCATGTCCTCTTGTTTTAAACTTTCCTCCTCTTAACGGAAATAGTCTATCCACATCCATTCTGTCTATCCCTTTCATAATCTTAAATACTTCTATCAAATCCCCTCTCAACCTTCTACGCTCCAAAGAATAAAGACCCAATCTGTCCAATCTCTCCCCATACTCCAGATGCTTAAACCCAGGCAACATTCTGGTAAACCTTCTCTGCACTCTCTCCACTCTGTTTATATCCTTCCTATAATTAGGCGACCAGAACTGCACACAGAACTCCAAATTAGGCCGCACCAACGTCTCATTAAAAAGTCAATAGGTGTTTTTAAGATACAGCACCCGGGTAGCCCTCCTGGAACCCAGGTGTGATTAGTGGGGCAAGGGTGCTTCCAGCACCTTTTAAACTGAGCGGGGGATTAACCTTTTAAATCGCTAACCTGGCAATGACTTGGCATGCACTCAGGAACTATCAGTAAGTCTCCCACCCTCACCAGTCGCACCCCCGACTCCTCTCCTCTCCTGGCAGCAACCTCTATCCTCTTCCCGCCCACCCCCCCGCGGCAGCTGACCCCTCACCCCCTGTAGTAGCCAACCCCAATCGATCGCGGCATCCCCCCTGCAGCAGTGACCTCTCCCCCCATGTCAGCGATCTCACTCCCCCAATTGTGGGTACCCCTCCCCCCAGTGGCAGCAACCCCTCTCTTCCCCGATCATGGCAGACACTTCAGCTGGGGTTCCCCTGTGACACTAGCGTGCAAGCACTGACATCACAGGAGAACTGGGTCAGCCATTTTAGTTTCCAAGCTGCCGGTGGACGAGACCTGCTTAAGATTAACTGGGTTCCCTGACTCCATCTGAGGTAGGACAGGGATCCGGTTGATTTTAGAGCCCTCTGACTGGGTTGGATCCTTTCAAGCTGCCTTGTGAATGGGGCCATTAACTGGGCAAATTGCCCAGTCTGCCTGATATTTGGGGCACCAGCTGTTAGCCAGCTGACTGGTTTTCACATGGCAGTGGACACACTTCATTCATTCTACATCAACCACCAAGGCATCAGAACATCTCAAAGATGTGAAAGTTGCATATAATTGGTACAATGACAGGGGTTCTTCTGCGTGCAGTCTTACAGTCAACCCTAACATTCACACACTGAAAAAGAAGGACATTACAGAGTGTAGAATTTCAGTGACAGAAAGGGATCAATCAGTGCCAATTATTCCCTCAGTGCTGGTCAAGAAGCTACAAGTTCTAGGCCTCTGTACCCCACTCTGAACTGGATGCTTGACTTTCTCATTGGAAGACCGCAGTCAGTACAAATCGGAATGAGAGCATGATGTTGTTGGTGCACGATTTCACACTCTTAATCTTGAACCTTCCCTCCAGTGGGAGGAGGGAGACAAGAGAGAGTGTCTGGGGTGGGATGCTGCCTTTCCTAAGAAGTGGGACATGTGGATGGAGGGGAAGGAAGTTTGTGTGACATTATGAGTTACACTCACTAACAATATAGAAATATAAATGCATTTATATCATTTAAGCAAACTTCAAAAGTGAATGTGCAAATCGGCTAGAGGCAGATCCTTTCTCTGGACCCCAGCATCTCAGGATCTGGTGCCATCAGGAGCAGAAATCCTCCCTAAGGTTGGTAGGGGGGAAAGATAGGTTCTTGCTTCACCCTCACTGTCCCGGGTAAAGTGACCAAGCTTGCAGCAAGGCTTGACATGATCTTGGTTTAAAGCAGGTGGAGAGCTGCAGTGGGACCAGGAGGCTGGGTACAAGAGCATGGGATTTTTCAAAGTTCAGAAAAGTAATCGTTCTCCATTTTCAGTCAGTACACTTTGACTACAAAAACCCTGTCTGCCACACCATGAAAGTTGTGCACAATGATAATACAGGAACTGTGAGAGAGATCAGGAGCTAAATTAGTTTATTGTGCCCGAGTGCCTAGATACAGTAATACACAGCTGTCAGAGGAGTGCAAACAATCGAGATTCTTCTCTCTGTTCCAGTACTCACATGGTTAATCTCCATTATATACTGCTTTAAATGCTGGTACTTACAGGGTTAATTGCACTCTCCACTGCAGATGTGCTGGTTTAACCTTGGTCCCGGGAACTCTGAGTTGATAGGCTTCTATCCATGAAATAGAAACCAAAATGGATCCCCCAGAGGTAGGTGTGTCCTGAGTCTTGAGAGAATGGGATGGCATCCTCTCCAGGGACAGATCCACCTGTTGGGCCAGCAGTTGATATTGCCCCAGGCTTCAAGAACTGTCTCCTATGCAGAGAGCAGGGACTTGGGTAGGCTACTCATACAGTTAGTTCCTGGTTCTGGTGTCAAGTGGTGCTTCCTCTTACTTTCAGCACGGGATTTTATTTCTTACTTGTTTCGAATTCAGTCATTACATCACAGGGTCTGCAATTAGGAGCATCTCAATTTCAAAGCAAGTGTTGGTAACATAATACATTTGGATGTGGAATGAAAGCTCTCTGCACCAGAACCAACAAATAGAACCAGAAAACCCCAGAGCAGCTGAACTGTGGTAAATGGATTTCAGCAAATGGCAAAGGGGTCATCCAGTGTGGATTTAAAATGGGGAGGGAGGTAAATGGTGAAAGGGGGATTCAAAGAGACTCTAAGTCCCTAGAGGATGGGAAAGGAAAAAGGTTGCATCTCCTGTGTTTGCAGGGCAGATCCCCCTATATGGGGGGGCGGGGGTTGGTCTGGATGGAGCTGTTGGAGCTGTCACAAAGGAACAGTCCCTGTGAAATGGGTCTGGGTCTGGAATCTCTTTGAAGGTGGTGAGAATTATGGAATATGCAGAGGCAGATAAGGTGGAAGATGAGTAGCAGGGGAACTCCATCCTCGTTCACTCCTGGAGGAGAGGGATGAGAGCAGAGGCACAAGGAATAGATGACATGAAGTTGAGGGCTTTGTTAATAAGGGTAGATCAGGAAGAAGGAAGGCATTTCAGAGACACCTGTACCTCAGACCAACACCCCTATTTTCTAAGGAGCCTGAAGAGATTTGGCACGTCTTTGAATATTCCATCAAACTCCTACAGGTGGAGAGTGGAAAGTAGACTAGCCAGTTTGGGAATCTGAATATGCAGGAATGCAGAAGGTAGCACACATAGCAAGGTCTATCACAGCCTCCAACATCCTATCCATTGAAACCAATGATGTGAAGTGATGTGAAGCGTTGGCTCAAGAAGATAGGCTATTCATGAAGGACCCCATCACCCTGGTCACAAACTTTTCTCACTGCTATGTAGAGACAGAAAATAGAAAAGCCTGAGTCCAGCACCTTGAGGTTCAAGGACAGTTTCTTTCCAACTGCTCTTGAAACTCCTCTTGTAACATTAATCAGGAACTGCCGTGACATCACTATAAAAATAGAGTTATTTTCTAGTTTTTTTAAACAAAGTACAGTACCTGTTTGGCTCCTGCAAGTAAGAATTACTGTACGTGACAGTAAACTCATGATCCTTATCCTTGAGTTAGTGAGTTGATGTTAAGGAGGATATCCTGAGACTTTGGCCATACACCCTCAGTTCAGGATAGTGGTGGGTGGGCTGAAAGGGAATGTTGATTGCCTGATCAACATTCCTGAGAGACAGATACATGCCTGCTATAGCAGGGAGATCAGGCCATTACAGCCGACAAAGTGAGGGCGAACACTATAGATGGCTGCGATGCTTCACTACCCAATGAGCTGAACACTTTACATGCCTGCTTTGACAAGAAGTCTACTACAATCCCTGGAAAGCCTGAAGATATCTGTCTCTGAGGACAACGTCAGAACATCATTCTAGAGGGTGAACCCTCGCATCACAGGCACCAGACTTCACTGCATCGAGGACATCTACACGAGGCGGTGTCTTAAAAAAGCAGCCGCTATCCGCAAAGACCCCACCACCCAGGCCTGGCCCTCTTCACTCTGCTATCATTGGGGAAAAGGTAGAGGAGCCTAAAGAGGAGCACTCAGTGGCTCAAGGACAGCTTCTTCCCCACTGCCATCAGATTCCTGAATAATCGATGAACCTGCCTGACTTTTCATGCATTATTATTGTTATCTTTTTTTTAAAGTAATGTCGTAAGATTCTTATAATCTGAATGTTTGCTCTATGACGCTGCCGCAAACACCAAATTTCATGACTTGTTCATGAGAGTAAATTCTGATTTTGATGCTCTGCTCATCTTCTTCTGGGTGGAGGGAGTGGGGGCTCAATGTTTTTTATGGATAATGCATCCAGTTGCCACCATGAGCAATGGGTGGAAGTAGAGACAAGAGCATCCGAGGAAATGCATTATGTCTGTGTTGTTTATTTTGATCTGCATTCTAGAATGGTGGTTTTTCAGTTTTTCTCAGGACATGCAATTTAGGAATGTAAAAATCATTTCTAGAACTAAAACATGACATACCCTTACCTGGGAGTAAATTTCAGTTTCTTTGTGCTGGTTCAGGAGGAAGACAGTGGGAAATCTTGGCTGACAGACAGTTGCTGAATTCCTTAATTCCATGAGGTTAAAGATAGCTTGTGATTTTGCTGACATCACCTCCCCCTTCCTCAGTGTTCTTCAGTCCTCACACTCTGGGTACTGTCACAAGATGAAGATTCCACTGCCTTGAGGTCACGTGATGTAGGATATGTCCCTGAGAACTCCTAGACCAGGGTGAAGAAAAAATACCTAAAAATTGAATTTAGATATTTTAAAAATAAAACAAAAGAATACAGCCCCTACCAGAAGAAGATTGCCTCGACAATAGCAAAATGGCATGGGAAGCGCTGAAGGGAGTGGGTTCAGAGTCCCCATGGCACTGGCTCAACGTGGTGGAGACCCCAGCACTTGCCCAGCAAAGTGACAGTGGGAGAAATCGGCGATCATAAGAAAACCGGCATTGCAGTTAGGGACTGGTCTCCGGGAGGTGACAGGTGGCGGAGGGGCTGAGACAGAGTCAGCCACCTGGAGGAGAATGGCAGGAGGAGGAAGTGAAGGCTTGGAGTAAGGGGAGGTGCAGGAGACCTTGGCACAAGCTTCAATGGGTGGCAGAAGAGGACAGAGGGGGAATGCGGAAAGCAGTGACCCCAAGACAGAGATTGTAACAGGCTTACCTGGGGAAGTCGGGAGCGACGGGAGTGATGTGGAGGCTGGTGTTGTTGAAAGGGAGGATGGTGTTAGGCTGTATGAGACAGCCAAGATGGCAGCCTTGGGAAGCAGAAGGGGAAGCAGAAGGGGCTTGGAGCCCTCACTGTGGACAAGTTTGGAGGTGATGGAAAAGACACTCTCATTGGATTTGGGCAGGAAAACGAGCCAGTTAAATGTTAAGTTGGAAAAATGCCATTTAGTATTAAATGCTTTTCAAGGGAGGGAACAGAATTGGAAGAAAGAACAGGGAACAATGAGAACAGGATAGGGCAATTGTAAAATGAAGCTACAGTGTGAGGGGTTGAAGGTGGGGGGGGGATTATGGCAAAAAATTGATATTCTTGAAAATTATAGGCAGCAGAACATTCTTAAAATAGTGGGATTAAAGGAAGGAATGGAAGGGAGAAACCCTGTTGCCTTCTTTCAACGCTGACTTCTAGATACTTTGGGGAAGGCAAGCTTGAGGGAAATAGGTGGCGATCGAAAGGGCCCATCGGTCCTTCTTCTTATGCCCAGGCCTTGGACAAAGGCCACACTTGGTGCTGGTGGAGCTACTGCATCACCAAGATTGAGAAAAAATAAGAGCAGTGGTCGCTGGGGCAAAAGCAAGCGGAGGGTCCTTGAAGCTAGAGGGCAATAAAGTGCTTTTTTTAATCCTGATATCAGTGGGATCCTCCTGCATCAAAGGAAGGAATTGGAACCACTGAAAAGGGCGCCAAAGCAAAATGGGTATGACTGTGTAATCAGATACTCGGCAAGCTTGAAAATAGTAATGCTGGGAGGAGAGAGGAAATTTTTTTCAGACCCAAAAGAAGCTCAAAAGTTCATCAAACAACTAGCAATATGTAACAATCAGCAATGGGAATAATGCTCATGAAATAATGACAGTAAAGAATGTAAATAAATGGGTGTAGAAGTGAATGAAATGTAATAAGGAAAATGGTCCTGGAGACACGGGGAAGGTGGGTGGGGAGGAGAGGGAGGGAGATGGGTGTGAAAGGCACAACCTTTAATATAGAGGGGGATCGTGACAATGTGGGGGATTCAGTCACCAGTGGAAGGGAAGGCTAGATCTGTGAAGGGATGTGGGGAATGTATGGGGGTGGTAAGTAGTTTTAATGGCAGGTGTTGTATGGGGATGGGGTTTGTTGTAGTATCTTGTGTTACTCTTGTTTTTTTTCTTTTTCTTTTGTTGAATATTTTTCTTTTATCTGTCCTTTTTGGGTGGGCCAGGTAATAGCCTCCTCATTGAGCTCAAATGCAAGGGGTGGGAATTCTGATAGGGAAGAGTGGTCCAGTGAGAGAGCAGAATGTGATCACAGTCAGGACAGGAAGGTTTATAATGGTGCAATGCCAGAGATATTCAGAATCCTGCACCTTAGTAAACATGTATGCCCCCAACTTTGATGCCGAAAAGTTCATACAGGATACACCTGTAAAAGTTTACGAGAGTCCTCGGTGACGTACCGAATTGCTTCAGACACCTCACAAGGTATAGCCGCTGGTGAGCCTTCTTCATGACTGCATCAACGTGGAGGCTCCAGGACAGATCCCCAGAGATGTTGACTCCCAGGAATTTGAAGTTCCTGAGTAACACAAGTAAGGAATTAGGCCTCAAATTGGATAAAGCACAAAAAAGATTTATTACGCTAGCCTTTGCAGTAGCAAAAAAATGTATAATGTCAACTTGGAAAATGGAAGAGAGCCTGAGAATACAGCAATGGTACATGGGAATGAATAAATATATTCCATTGGAAAAAATAACAATTAAAAAAATAAAGTCACATTATTTGAACAAATTTGGGAACCGTACATGGAACATAACAGAGAGGGCTTGCCTCGGACCTCTACCCCCTAAAATGATAAGACGACAAAACGACTTGATCCAGTGTGTAAAAGTAGATGACACATTTTTCTTGTTTGTTTTTCATTGTGTGAAGACATTGTTTTATGGTTTTATTGTATTGTATATGTTGAATATTTATTGGTTTTGAGGAGGGGGGAAGGAGGGTAGGGGGGAAAAAAGGGAGAAAATGCCACTGTGTATATTTAATGAGAAACGTTTGTATATATTTTGGTTGATATGGATCACAGTGTGAAAAATAAAAAATTATAACTAATTCAATCCAACCCTTCACATGTTCTCAGTTATGTGCTTGGATTATTGGCTGATGGTGTTCTTTTAACAAAGTTTAAATCTAATTTCTAATTGGCTCTTCTATGATATGTTCACTCATTTCCAAGACATTTTTTTTTTTTTTTTTTTTAATTTTTTTATTTTTCACACCATAAATCACATTAGCCATGATATACACTATTTCTTTTCACACATATACAGTGACTTTTTCTCCCCCCCCCCCTTTCCTCCCAAACCACCCCCCCCACCCCCCCCTCTCATCCATTTTAGGTATACAATCTAGGTTGCATTAATCCAGTCAGACAATGTTGTCATTCAACAAAATTACACCAGAAATTCTACTGAGTCCATTCTTTTCTTTCCTTCTCCTTCTATCAACTTAGGTAATGTTTGTCCCCGGTAGGTTTTCGCTATTGTATTTAATGTAAGGCTCCTATACTTGTTCGAATATTTCAATATTATTTCTTAACCAATATGTTATTTTTTTTTCTAATGGAATACATTTATTCATTTAAATTTGGTAGTTTCTTCCTTTTAATTTGGTTATGTATTCCATTAATATTTAAAGACATATAGTTCAGCGTAGCCCTTTTATATTTTGTTTATCTTCTCTTTCCGTTTTTCCATCATTACCTTTCCTCCTTTTCCATTTCTGTTTTCTTATTTTCAACTCTTCATAAGACAACATTCCTACAACATCTAACATTTTCCTTATTCTCCTATTTCTATCTTATTTATCCCCAATCTCCCCTTCACCTCCTGAGTTGTCCTTTATCCCTTGTCGGACAACCACATCTCCCCTCTCCATTTGGATTTGCGAATCCACTCGCAAGCGTCAACTGATTGTGCAGTGACCGCTATTTCCCCCCACCCCGCCTCCCCCAGAAAAGATTTCACTTTTCGTATGTCACAAAGGTCCCTCTTTTAATTCCCTCCTTATTCTCTCTATTCCATTACCTTCCCTTATTAATTCTTGTCTATACTATCTATATTTTCCTCTAAGTACAGATACATTCATGTATGCTCATTGTCTCTATTCACTCTTATACCTCTTTACCTGCATACATATCAATCGTGATCATTTTTACTCTCATTACCCGTCTTCTTCCCTCAGTCTATTTTTGTCTTTACCCACATACATATCAGTCGTGATCATTTTAACTCTCATTACCCGTCTTCCTCCCTCAGTCTATTTTTGTAATTGTTCTGCAAATTTTCGTGCTTCTTCTGGATCCGAGAATAGTCTGTTTTGCTGTCCTGGAATAAATATTTTCAATACCGCTGGATGCTTTAGTATAAATTTATACCCTTTCTTCCATAAAATCGCCTTTGCTGTATTGAACTCTTTTCTCTTCTTTAGGAGTTCAAAACTTATATCTGGATAAATGAAGATTTTTTGCCCTTTATACTCCAGTGGTTTGTTGCCCTCTCTTACTTTTTCCATTGTCTTCTCCAGTACCTTTTCTCTTGTAGTATATCTTAGGAATTTTACTACAATAGATCTTGGTTTTTGTTGTGGTTGTGGTTTAGAGGCCAATACTCTATGTGCCCTTTCTATTTCCATTTCATGCTGTAGTTCTGGACATCCTAGGGTCTTAGGGATCCACTCTTTTATAAACTCCCTCATATTCTTGCCTTCTTCATCTTCCTTAAGGCCCACTATCTTTATGTTATTTCTTCTGTTATGGTTTTCCATTGTATCTATTTTTTGAGCTAGTAGTTCTTGTGTCTCTTTAGTTTTTTTATTAGATTTCTCCAATTTCTTTTTTAAGTCTTCTACCTCCATTTCTGCTGCTACTGCCCGCTCTTCCATCTTGTCCATTTTTTTTCCCATTTCTGTTAAGGTCATCTCCATTTTAATTATTTTCTCCTCTGTGTTGTTTATTCTTTTTCTTAAATCCTTAAATTCCTGTGTTTGCCATTCTTTAAATGATTCCATGTATCCTCAAATAAGAGCAAGTATATCCTTTACCTTGCCTCTCTTTTCTTCTTCTATTTCACCATACTCTTCCTCTTCTTCTTCCTCTGAGTTGACCATCTGTTGTTTCTTTGTTGCCCTTTCCTCCTCTTCTATCTTGTTTCTATTGTCTTCTGTGGTCTCTTCTTGCTGCAGGTGTTCTGCAGCTGTCGTTGCCGGCTGTGGAGATCGACTCCCCAGCTGGTCCCCCCTCCCGTCGGTGTGTTTTTTTTCATTCGCATCGCGCATGCGCGAAACTTCGCGCATGCGCGTTTGCGCACTTTTGTTCGGCTCTGCGAGCCATTTTTGTAGTCCATTATTTACCGACCTGAGGGAGCGGGTTTCTCTCTCCGCAGCGGGCCTCTTCGGACAGGTAAGGCCTTCACCTTTTTCCTCCTTTGTCTTCTCTTCCTCTCTTCTTACCGTTGCTTTCGACTTTTCTTTTTTTGTCGCCATCTTCTTTCCACCTTTATACTCACTTTTCTGTAACTTTTATTTCTGTGCCTTTGTGTTTTCTCTTGTTTTTCCCGACTTTTCTGGGGAGGGCTGGAGTTCACCGTCCGGCCACTACTCCATCGCGTGACTCCTCATTTCCAAGACATTTCATACAAATCAGCTGTGTGACCTTCCTATAATTAACTTTTTTTTTTAAAATTTTTTATTTTTCACACCATAAATCACAATAGCCATGATATACACTTTTTCTTTTCCACACATTTACAGTGACTTTTTCTCCCTCCCCCCTCCCTCCTCCCAAGCCACCCCCCCATCCCCCCCCCTCTCATCCATTTTAGTTATACAATCTAGGTTGCATTAATTCAGTTAGACAATGTTGTCATTCAACAAAAATACACCAGAAATTCTACTGAGTCCATTCTTTTCTTTTCTTCTCCTTCCATCAACTTAGGTAATGTTTGTTCCCGGTAGGTTTTCGCTATTGTATTTAATGTAAGGCTCCCATACTTGTTCGAATATTTCAATATTATTTCTTAAACTATATGTTATTTTTTCTAATGGAATACATTTATTCATTTCTATATACCATTGTTGTATTTTCAAATTATCTTCCAATTTCCAGGTTGACATAATACATTTTTTTGCTACAGCTAGGGCTATCTTGACAAATCTTTTTTGTGCATCCTCCAAGTCAATTCCAAATTCTTTATTTTTTATGTTACTTAGGAGAAAGATCTCTGGATTCTTTGGTATATTGTTTTCTGTTATTTTATTTAATATCTGATTGAGATCATCCCAAAATTTTTCTACTCTCTCACATGTCCAGATTGCATGAATTGTTGTTCCCCTTTCTTTTTTACATCGAAAACATCTATCAGATACAGTTGGGTCCCATTTATTTAACTTTTGCGGTGTAATGTATAGTCTGTGTAACCAATTATATTGTATCATACGCAGCCTCGTATTTATTGTATTTCTCATCGTTCCAGAGCATAACTTCTCCCATGTTTCCTTTTTTATCTTTATATTTAAATCTTGTTCCCATTTTTGTTTAGTTTTACCATTTGTTTCCTCATTTTCCTTTTCTTGCAGTTTAATATACATATTTTTTATAAATCTTTTGATTAACATTGTATCTGTAATCACATATTCAAGGTTACTTCCCTCTGGTAAACTCAAGTTGCTTCCTAATTTATCTTTCAAGTAGGATCTCAGTTGGTAATATGCCAGCGCTGTATCTCCCGTTATATTGTACTTATCTCTCATTTGTTCAAAGGATAAGAATCTACTTCCTGAAAAACAATTTTCTATTCTTTTAATCCCTTTTTTTTCCCATTTTCTAAAGGCAAGGTTGTCTATTGTAAAAGGGAGTAGCTTATTTTGCGTCAATATTAGTTTTGGTATTTGGTAATTTATTTTATTTCTTTCTACATGAATCTTCTTCCATATATTGAGGAGATGGTGTAATACTGGAGAAGTTCTATGTTGTACCAATTTTCCGTCCCATTTATATAATATGTGTTCAGGTATCTTTTCCCCTATTTTATCTAATTCTAGTCTCGTCCAGTCTGGTTTTTCCCTTGTTTGATAAAAATCTGATAGGTACCTTAATTGTGCGGCTCTATAATAATTTTTGAAGTTTGGCAATTGTAAGCCTCCTTGTTTATACCATTCTGTTAATTTGTCTAGTGCTATCCTCGGTTTCCCCCCTCTCCATAAAAATCTCCTTATTATTTTCTTTAACTCTTTGAAGAATTTTTCTGTCAGTTGTATTGGCAATGCCTGAAATAAGTATAGTATCCTTGGAAAAATGTTCATTTTAATACAGTTTATCCTTCCTATCAGTGTTAGTGGTAGCTCTTTCCAATGCTCTAAATCGTCCTGTAATTTTTTCATTAGTGGATTGTAATTGAGTTTATATAATTGGCCTAGATTTTTGTTTATTTGCACACCTAGGTATCTTATTGCCTGCGTTTGCCATCTGAATGGGGATTCCTCCTTAAATTTTGAGAAATCCGCGTTATTCATAGGCATTGCTTCACTTTTATTTACGTTTATCTTGTATCCCGACACTTCTCCATATTCCTTCAATTTCTTATATAGTTCTTTTATTGATAGTTCTGGTTCTGTTAAGTACACTATCACATCATCCGCAAACAGACTGATTTTATATTCCCTGTCTTTTATTTTTATTCCTTTTATATTATTATCTCTTCTTATCGATTCTGCTAGTGGTTCTATAGCTAGCGCAAACAATAACGGTGATAGTGGGCATCCCTGCCGTGTTGACCTGCTTAAGTTAAATTGCTTTGATACATGTCCATTTACTGTCACTTTCGCTAACGGTCCCTTATATAATGCTTTAATCCAATTAATATACTTCTCCGGTAAACTGAATTTTTGCAATACTTTGAACAAGTAATTCCATTCTACTCTGTCGAAGGCCTTCTCTGCGTCTAAAGCAACTGCTACTGCCGGTGCTTTATTTCCTTCTACTGCATGAATTAAGTTAATAAATTTACAAATATTGTCTGTTGTGCGTCTTTTTTTGATAAATCCAGTTTGGTCTAAATTTTCCATTTTCGGTACCTGTTCTGCTAATCTGTTCGCTAATAGTTTAGCTATTATCTTATAATCTGTGTTTAGCAGAGATATTGGTCTATATGACGCTGGTGAGAGTGGATCTTTCCCTTGTTTTAGTATCACTGTAATTATTGCTGTTTTACATGAATCTGGTAAGTTTTGTGTCTCATCAATCTGGTTGATTACATCCAGGAGGGGCGGTATTATTAGGTCTTTAAATGTTTTGTAGAATTCTATTGGGAGTCCATCCTCTCCTGGTGTCTTATTATTTGGTAAATTTTTTATTATCTCTTGTATTTCTACTGTTCCAAATGGTTCTGTTAATTTATTTTGTTCCTCTATTTGTAGTTTTGGTAGTTCAATTTTAGTCAAAAATTCATCTATTTTCCCTTCTTTCCCTTCGTTTTCGGTTCGGTATAATTGTTCATAGAATTCTCTGAAGTTTTCCTTAATTTCTTTTGGATTATATGTAATTTGTTTGTCTTTTTTCCTTGTTGCCAATACCATTTTCTTAGTTTGCTCTGTCTTAAGCTGCCATGCTAGGATTTTGTGTGTTTTTTCCCCTAGTTCATAATATTTCTGTTTTGTCTTCATTATATTCTTCTCCACCTTATATGTTTGTAATGTTTCATATTTTATTTTTTTATCCGCCAATTCTCTTCTTTTGGTTGTATCTTCCTTTATTGCTAATTTTTTTTCTATGTTTATTATTTCCCTTTCCAACTGCTCTGTTTCCTGATTATAGTCCTTCTTCATCTTGGTTGCATAACTTATTATTTGCCCTCTAATGAATGCTTTCATTGCGTCCCATAGTATAAACTTATCTTCCACTGATTCCGTATTTACTTCAAAGTACATTTTTAATTGTTTTTCAATAAATTCTCTAAAATCCTGTCTTTTAAGTAGCATGGGGTTTAATCTCCATCTATACATTCTTGGAGGGATGTCTTCTAGCTTTACTGTCAGTATTAAGGGTGAATGGTCCGATAGCATTCTCGCTTTATATTCCGTTTTCCTAACTCTCCCTTGTATGTGGGCTGATAACAGGAATAGGTCTATCCTTGAGTATGTTTTATGTCTAGTCGAGTAGTATGAGTATTCCTTTTCTTTTGGGTTTTGTTTCCTCCATATGTCCACAAGTTTCATTTCTTGCATTGATTTAATTATAAATTTGGTTACTTTGTTCTTCCTGTTAATTTTTTTCCCCGTTTTATCCATATTTGGATCCAAATTCAGATTGAAATCCCCTCCTATTAGTATGTTCCCTTGCGTATTAGCTACCTTCAAAAAGATATCTTGCATAAACTTTTGATCTTCTTCGTTAGGTGAATATATATTAAGTAGATTCCAAAGCTCTGAATATATCTGACATTTTATCATAACATATCTCCCTGCTGGATCTATTATTTCCTCTTCTATTTTAAATGGCACATTTTTGCTAATTAATATAGCCACTCCTCTTGCTTTTGAATTATACGATGCTGCTGTTACATGTCCTACCCAATCTCTCTTTAATTTCTTGTGCTCCAATTCAGTTAAATGTGTTTCTTGGACAAATGCTATATCTATTTTTTCCTTTTTCAGTAAATTTAGTAGTTTCTTCCTTTTAATTTGGTTATGTATTCCATTAATATTTAGAGTCATATAGTTCAGCGTAGCCATTTTATATTTTGTTTATCTTCTCTTTCCGTTTTTCCATCATTACCTTTCCTCCTTTTCCATTTCTGTTTTCTTATTTTCAACTCTTTACCAGACAACATTCCTACAACATCCAACATTTTCCTTATTCTCCTATTTCTATCTTCTTTATTCCCAATCTCCCCTTCCCCTCCTGAGTTGCCCTTTATCCCTTGTCGGACAACCACATCTCCCCTCTCCATTTGGATTTGCGAATCCACTCGCAAGCGTCAACTGATTTTGCAGTGACCGCTCTTTTCCCCCCACCCAGCCCCCCCCAGAAAAGATTTCGTTTTTTATATGTCACAAAGGTCACTCTTTTAGTTCCCTCCTTATTCTCTCTATTCCATTACCTTCCCTTATTAATTCTTGTCTATACTCTCTATGTTTTCCTCTAATTACAGATACTTTCACATATGCCCATTGTCTCTATTCACTCTTATACCTCTTTACCCGCATACATATCAATCGTGGTCATTTTTACCCTCCTTACCCGTCTTCATCCCTCAGTCTATTTTTGTCTTTACCCACATACATATCAATCGTGATAATTTTAACTCTCATTACCCGTCTTCATCCCTCAGTCTATTTTTGTAATTGTTCTGCAAATTTTCGTGCTTCTTCTGGATCCGAGAATAGTCTGTTTTGTTGTCCTGGAATAAATATTTTCAATACCGCAGGATGCTTCAGTGTAAATTTATATCCTTTCTTCCATAAAATCGCTTTTGCTGCATTGAACTCTTTTCTCTTCTTTAGGAGTTCAAAGCTTATATCTGGATAAATGAAGATTTTTTGCCCTTTATACTCCAGTGGTTTGTTGCCCTCTCTTACTTTTTCCATTGTCTTCTCCAGTACCTTTTCTCTTGTAGTATATCTTAGGAATTTTACTACAATAGATCTTGGTTTTTGTTGTGGTTGTGGTTTAGGGGCCAATGCTCTATGTGCCCTTTCTATTTCCATTTCTTGCTGTAGTTCTGGACATCCTAGGGCCTTAGGGATCCATTCTTTTATAAACTCCCTCATATTCTTGCCTTCTACATCTTCCTTAAGGCCCACTATCTTTATGTTATTTCTTCTGTTATAATTTTCCATTATATCTATTTTTTGGGCTAGTAATTCTTGTGTCTCTTTAGTTTTTTTATTAGATTCCTCCAATTTCTTTTTTAAGTCTTCTACCTCCATTTCTGCTGCTATTGCCCGTTCTTCCATCTTGTCCATTTTTTTCCCCATTTCTGTTAAGGTCATATCCATTTTATTTATTTTCTTTTCTGTGTTGTTTATTCTTCTTCTTAAATCATTGAATTCCTGTGTTTGCCATTCTTTAAATGACTCCATGTATCCTCTAACAAGAGCAAGTACCTCCTTTACCTTGCCTTTCTTTTCTTCTTCTATTTCCCTGTACTCTTCCTCTTCCTCTTCTTCTTCCTCTAGGTTGACCATCTGTTGTTTCTTTGCTGCCCTTTCCTCCTCTTCTTTCTTGTTTCCATTGTCTTCTGTGGTCTCTTCTTGCTGCAGGTGTTCTGCAGCTGTCGTTGCCGGCTGTGGAGATCGACTCCCCAGCTGGTCCCCCCTCCCGTCGGTGTGTTTTTTTTCATGCGCATCGCGCATGCGCGACTCCTCGCGCATGCGCGGTTGCGCACTTTTACTCGGCTCTGTGAGCCATTGTTGTAGTTCTCTTTCTACCGACCTGAGGTAGTGGGGTCTTCTCTCCACAGCGGGCCTCTTCGGACAGGTAAGGCCTTCACCTTTTTCCTCCGTTGTCTTCTCTTCCTCTCTTCTTTCCGTTGATTTTGATTTTTCTCCTTTTGTCTCCATCTTCTTTCCACCTTTATATTCACTTTTCTTTAACTTGTATTTCTGTGCCTTTGTATTTTCTCTTGTTTTTCCCGACTTTTCTGGAGAGGGCTGGAGTTCACCGTCCGGCCACTACTCCATCACGTGACTCCCCCCTATAATTAACTTTGAAGAATGATTGACAGTATTTCCCATTTGACCTTGCAGGATTTGTACTGCTTTCCTGCAAGAGCTGGTTTGAGACGAGCTGTTGTTTAGTGTCCATATACACTCCTGAGTCCTGCCTGAATCCTGTGCTCTGCTAATGGCCCTGGGTCTTGCCAGTTCTGGCAGCTCTTTGTTACTGTGGTGATCTGTAATTCCACCACTAGGGCACCAGGGGTCATCCCGGTGACCTTGTCTATAGGGCAGTCCAGAGCTACTGTCTAGCCTTCCAGGTTTGTCTTGCAGAGAGACAAGACCTCTTAGTGTACATATGAGTTTATTAAAGCTGTCTTATACTCGCACTGCTGGTGTGGTTATTGTCAGTACAGTTACCTTGCCAAAGTGGCTAATTCCCAACATGTGAGTTTGGACATCATCAGCGATCTTGCTCGTGCAGAGTTCAAAGCCAAGTTACAAAATTAGATCCAAATATACTCAATCAGCAGTCACTGGGTTTTGTGATCAGGAGCTGGGATTTGGCCATTCTTTCCCCTCTCCCTTGTCCGGAATCTCTGAGGTCAGTGTAGTTCTGCCCTAGCAACGAAACCTGTTTCACATTCATTCCCCTCAAGATTTACCTTCTGGAGTATTTTCCTCATAGACCTTCTGCAACATTCAAAACCAACACACCAGCTTGCTCCAACAGGCATCAATTATTTTACAGTCTTCTTGTATCTGAGCTCTGCCATTCACTGCTCATCAATGCAATGTACAGCTGTGCACTGCAGCTCAATGTTAACCCGTGACAAGCGCAGAAAGAAATCTATCTATCTGACAGGGATTATATCAGCTATAAGTATGTGTGACCTTCCAGGAAATCCTGTGCAAGCACAGATCAGCCACATTATGAAAGGCAAGCTACATAGAACACTACAGCACAGTACAGGTCCTTTGGCCCTTGATATTGTGCCAACACATTTATTCCTTAAAAAAAGTACTAAACGAGGGGAGTCACGTGATGGAGTAGTGGCCGGACGGTGAACTCCAGCCCTCTCCAGAAAAGTCGGGAAAAACAAGAGAAAACACAAAGGCACAGAAATAAAAGTTACAGAAAAGTGAGTATAAAGGTGGAAAGAAGATGGCGACAAAAAAAGAAAAATCGAAAGCAACGGCAAGAAGAGAGGAAGAGAAGACAAAGGAGGAAAAAGGTGAAGGCCTTACCTGCCCGAAGAGGCCCGCTGCGGAGAGAGAAACCCGCTCCCTCAGGTCGGTAAATAATGGACTACAAAAATGGCTCGCTGAGCCGAGTAAAAGTGCGCAACCGCGCATGCGCGATGCGCATGAAAAAAAACACACCGGCGGGAGGGGGGACCAGCTGGGGAGTCGATCTCCACAGCAGGCAACGACAGCTGCAGAACACCTGCAGCAAGAAGAGACCACAGAAGACAATAGAAACAAGAAAGAAGAGGAGGAAAGGGCAACAAAGAAACAACAGATGGTCAACCCAGAGGAAGAAGAAGAGGAAGAGTATGGTGAAATAGAAGAAGAAAAGATAGGCAAGGTAAAGGATATACTTGCTCTTATTTGAGGATACATGGAATCATTTAAAGAATGGCAAACACAGGAATTCAATGATTTAAGAAGAAGAATAAACAACACAGAAGAGAAAATAAATAAAATGGAGATGACCTTAACAGAAATGGGAAAAAAAATGGACAAGATGGAAGAGCGGGCAGTAGCAGCAGAAATGGAGGTAGAAGACTTAAAAAAGAAATTGGAGAAATCTAATAAAAAAACTAAAGAGACACAAGAAACTAGCTCAAAAAATAGATACAATGGAAAACCATAACAGAAGAAATAACATAAAGATAGTGGGCCTTAAGGAAGATGAAGAAGGCAAGAATATGAGGGAGTTTATAAAAGAGTGGATCCCTAAGACCCTAGGATGTCCAGAACTACAGCATGAAATGGAAATAGAAAGGGCACATAGAGTATTGGCCTCTAAACCACAACCACAACAAAAACCAAGATCTATTGTAGTAAAATTCCTAAGATATACTACAAGAGAAAAGGTACTGGAGAAGACAATGGAAAAAGTAAGAGAGGGCAACAAACCACTGGAGTATAAAGGGCAAAAAATCTTCATTTATCCAGATATAAGTTTTGAACTCCTAAAGAAGAGAAAAGAGTTCAATACAGCAAAGGCGATTTTATGGAAGAAAGGGTATAAATTTATACTAAAGCATCCAGCGGTATTGAAAATATTTATTCCAGGACAACAAAACAGACTATTCTCGGATCCAGAAGAAGCACGAAAATTTGCAGAACAATTACAAAAATAGACTGAGGGAGGAAGACGGGTAATGAGAGTTAAAATGATCACGATTGATATGTATGTGGGTAAAGACAAAAATAGACTGAGGGATGAAGACGGGTAATGAGAGTAAAAATGATCACGATTGATATGTATGCGGGTAAAGAGGTATAAGAGTGAATAGAGACAATGAGCATACATGAATGTATCTGTACTTAGAGGAAAATATAGATAGTATAGACAAGAATTAATAAGGGAAGGTAATGGAATAGAGAGAATAAGGAGGGAATTAAAAGAGTGACCTTTGTGACATATGAAAAGTGAAATCTTTTCTGGGGGAGGCGGGGTGGGGGGAAATAGCGGTCACTGCAAAATCAGTTGACGCTTGCGAGTGGATTCGCAAATCCAAATGGAGAGGGGAGATGTGGTTGTCCGACAAGGGATAAAAAACAACTCAGGAGGGGAAGGGGAGATTGGGGATAAATAAGATAGAAATAGGAGAATAAGGAAAGTGTTAGATGTTGTAGGAATGTTGTCTTATAAAGAGTTGAAAATAAGAAAACAGAAATGGAAAAGGAGGAAAGGTAATGATGGAAAAACAGAAAGAGAAGATAAACAAAATATAAAAGGGCTACGCTGAACTATATGTCTTTAAATATTAATGGAATACATAACCAAATTAAAAGGAAGAAACTACCAAATTTAAATGAATAAATGTATTCCATTAGAAAAAATAACATATTGGTTAAGAAATAATATTGAAATATTCGAACAATTATAGGAGCCTTACATTAAATACAATAGCGAAAACCTACCGGGGACAAACATTACCTAAGTTGATGGAAGGAGAAGGAAAGAAAAGAATGGACTCAGTAGAATTTCTGGTGTAATTTTGTTGAATGACAACATTGTCTGACTGGCTTAATGCAACCTAGATTGTATACCTAAAATGGATGAGAGGGGGGGGTGGGGGGGTGGTTTGGGAGGAAAGGTGGGGGGGGGCGGAGAAAAAGTCACTGTATATGTGTGAAAAAGAAATAGTGTATATCATGGCTAATGTGATTTATGGTGTGAAAAATAAAAAAATTTAAAAAAAAAAAAAGTACTAAACCATCCCTATCCCATAACCCTCTATTTTACTTTCATCCATGTGCCTGTCTAGAGTCTCTTAAATACCCCTAATGTTTTAGCTTCCACCACAATGGACATTAGGCCAAATGGCTCTTTGAGGCAGCACTGCCATTTATCAGATCGTGGCTGATCTTTTCCTTTCAATAACCAATCCCAGCCTTATCCCCATAACCCTTAACTCCCCTCCCCACAAGAGCCTTATCCAATTCTCTCTTAAATCTATCCAACTAATCTGCCCCTACCACCCTTTGCGGCAAAGCATCCACAGATCCACATTTTTCTGGGTAAAAAAATTTCTCATTTTGTGTTAAATAGCCTTCCCTGTATTCTTAAACTATGCCCTCTAGTCCTAGTCTCACCCATCATTGGGAACATGTGCTCTGATTTCACCATGTCAAGCCCTTTGATAATTCTAAATACCTCAATCATGTCTCCCCTCATCCTTCTAAACTCCATCACATATAATCCAAGTCTTTCTAACCTATCCGCATATGACAATCCTGCCATCCCGGGAACTAACCTTGTAAACCTGCTCTGTAGCAGGTATGTCCTTTCTTAAATTCCTGGCAAGGGATTATAGGAACGCACAACTCTCTGCGCAAAAACAATTACCCCTGATGACTCCCCTAAACTTCCCTCTGTTCACTTTGTACTCATGTGCTCTGGCGTTTGCTGATTCTGCCCTGGGAAACAGGCGCTGGCTGTCCACCCTATCTATGCCTCTTATAATCTTGTCAACGTCTATCAAGTCTCCTCTCATCCTTCTACACTCCAAAGAGAAAAGTCTCATATCTGCTAACCTTGATTTATAAAGCAGGCAACATCCTGGAAAATCTCCTCTGCACCCTCTCCATAGTTTCCACATTCTTCCTATAATGATGTGATCAGAACTGAACACAACACTCTAAGTGTTGAGTTGCAACATGACCTCTCTACTCCTGAACTCAATCCCCCTATTAATGAAGCCCAGCATCCCTTAGGCCTCTTAACTATCCTACCAACCTGTGCGGTAACCTTGCGGGATGCATAGATTTGGACCCCAAGTTCCCTCTGTTCATCCACACTCTTGAGTAACCAACCATTCACCCTGCATTCAGCCTCCTGATTTGTCCTTCCAAAATGCATCACCTCACTTTTCCAGATTGAACTCCATCTGCAACTTTTCTGCCCTTCTCTGCATCCTGTCTATATCCTCTTGTAACCTTCGACAAACTTCAGCTCCATCGACAACTCGTGTCATCCACAAACTTACTGACCCATTCTTCCGCCTCTTCATCCAGGTCAATTATAAAAATCACAATGAGTAGGGGTCCCAGAACAGATCTTTGAGGCATTCCACTAATCACCATATTCCACACAGAATACTTACCTTCCACAACTACTCTCTCCTTTCTTCCTGCAAGCCAATTTTTTTTATCCACACAGCCAAGGTTCCATGGATCCCATGCCTCATGACTTTCTGGATGAGTCTCTCATGGGGGACCTTGTCAAATCCCTTGCTAAAATCCATGTAGACCACATCTATCGCCCTACCCTCATCAATTTCTTTTTGTTATCTCCTCAAAAAACTAAATTAAGCTTGTGAGGCACAACCTTCTCTTCACAAAACCATGCTGACTATTCTTGAGTAGACTGTACTTTTCCATAGATTCTATCTTTTTTAATATTTTAATTTTGATTTTTCAAAACCACGCAAATCCAATAAACTGAATTTTACATTCTTTTTCCGTGTAATATGATTTACAGAGTCCTTATTTCCATCTCCTTATACCCTCCGCTTTCTATCCCTTAAATTATACAAATACCAAATTATAAAAATACAGACATACAAAAACCACCTAAATACTGTGACGGGCCCAGAGGACCCCAAAACCCAGAAGCAATAGAAATTCACCAAGACAATGGTTACTTAAACAAAAGTTGCTTTTAATTATATTTAAACATGAAAACTTTAACTTATAACTATTAACTTAACTTAACCCCCTTCTAATTCTAAGCAAACATGTATATAATGTGTGTGTAAGTTCATTAAAGTTCTTTTTTTTTAAACTTTATTTAAAGGTTTTATCACAGGAATAAACAGAAAAATTACATTTAAAGAAAAGATATAAAATAAAATAATATAATTACGATACAACATTAATAACCTAACTTAATTCAACCTAACCCCCCTACATATTCAAGAACTAAAAATCTATATATATATTTAAAAAAAACCACCCTTCCCCTCTCCCAAAGAGTGAAGAATTAGTAAAATTAATAATATTATGTATTAAAAAAACACACACAAAGAAAAATAAAAATATGACAAATAAAAATAATAATTTTTTTTATCAAATCTAAAATATCACATCTAAGAACATACTTAAATCAAACTTAATTGCATATACTTAACAAATGGAGTCCACTTCAACTTATAAAAAGACATCTTATCTTGAATTGAAAAAGATATCCTTTCCATAATTAAACAAGATTTCATCTCTAAATACCACCTGTCCAAAGTTAGTATATTTCTATCTTTCCAAGTAGACGCTATACATTTCTTGGCCACTGCTAAAGCTAAATAGATAAAAGAAATCTGATAATCATTTAATCCTGAATCAATTAATGATTGCATATTCCCTAATAAAAATATATCAGGATCTAATACAACACAAATATTATATAATCTATTAAATATAGATTTAATACCTTTCCAAAACTGTTGCAATCGGTCACAGGACCAGACAGTATGTAAAAAAGTACTAGCTGTCTGGTCACAACGAAAACAACAATCTGACTTACTAAGACCAAATTTTTTAAATTTTTCTGGTGTTAAATATAATTGATGTATAAAATTATAATTAATCATCGCTAATCTAGCATTAATCAATTTCCGAATACTGTTTTTACAAATTTCCATCCAAGCTTCTTCAGCTATAGTAGAACCTAAATCTTTTTCCCATTTCAACTTATCTTTATCCCAATCTTTCTTACTTTCATTTTCTTGTAAAATACAATACAAATCAGATATTTACCCCTTTTCTGGTATTGAAAGTACATATTTCTCAAAGCTAGTTTCGGGCAATAAAGTCATTTGCCGACCACATATCTGTTTTACAAATGATCTGAACTGATAGTACACAAATACAGAATTTCCACTAATACCACATTTCCTTTGTAATTTAATGCTGATAAGTGTGAGGTGCTTCATTTTGGTAAGAAGAATCAGAATAGGACATACGTGGTAAATGGGAGAGCATTGATGAATACAGAAGAGCAGAAAGATTTAGGAGTAACGGTACATCGTTCCCTGAAGGTAGAAACTCACGTGAATAGGGTGGTGAAGAAGGCTTTTAGTATGCTGGCCTTTATCAATCATTGCATGGAATATAGGAGTTGGGAGGTGATGTTGAGATTGTATAAGACATTGGTGCGGCCTAATTTGGAGTTCTGTGTGCAGTTCTGGTCGCCTAATTATAGGAAGGATATAAACAGAGTGGAGAGAGTGCAGAGAAGGTTTACCAGAATGTTACCTGGGTTTAAGCATCTAGAGTATAGGGAGAGATTGGACAGATTAGGTCTTTATTCTTTGGAGCGTAGAAGGTTGAGAGGGGATTTGATAGAAGTATTTAAGATTATGAAAGGGATAGACAGAGTGGATGTGGATAGACTATTTCCGTTAAGAGGAGGAAAGATTAAAACAAGAGGACATGAGTTAAGAATTAAGGGGCAGAGGTTTAGAGGTAACATGAGGGGGAACCTCTTTACTCAGAGAGTGGTAGCCGTGTGGAATGAGCTTCCGAAAGAAATAGTGGCGGCGGAGTCAATTGTATTATTTAAGGAAAGGTTGGACAGGTATATGGATGAGAAGAAGATGGAGGGTTATGGGCATTGTGCAGGGAAGTGGGACTAGAAAGGGGTGTTTGGTTCGGTGCGGACTAGAAGGGCCTAATGGCCTGTTTCCGTGCTGTAATTGTTATGTTGTTAATTCCTCAAAAGAACAAAAATGTCCTTCAAAAAAACAATCATAAATTTTTTATTCCTTTCCTTTCCCATTGTTTCAAAGTATATTGGAGACCGTAAAAGGAACAAGTTGATTATTATATAATGGCAATCGCCCAGACCATTTATTTTTAAGCCCCATTTTATCAAGTTTACTCATCCATATATTAAATAAATGTTTCAATTTTGGTACATCATAAGTTCGTAACAAATTTTTATTCCATCGAAACAAAAATTCATGTGGAGATTTTTCTAAAATAACTGCCAGTTCTATCTTTGCCCAACTGGGCGGATCCTCCATATTCATTAATGCACTAAGAAATTTAAATTGAGCTGCCTCATAATAATATTGAAAATTGGGTAATCTCAAACCTCCAAATTGTAAGTCCTACATCAATTTTTTCATTGCTACCCTCGGAAATTTTCCTTTCCATAAAAATTCTCTAACTACTTTGTATAAATCCTTAAAAAAACTTTTTTTTTTAAAATAAGGAATTGATTGAAATAAATATTGCATCCGAGGAAAAATATTCATTTTTATAGTATTAATCCTCTCCAATAAACCTAAAGGTAAGTCCTTCCACCTAATCAAGTCTAGTTTAATCTTTTTTATTAAGGGAAGGTAATTAATTGAATATAAATCTTGATATTCTGTATTGACATTAATTCCCAAATATTTAATTTGTTTTGTCCACTTCAATTTCGTAATATTTTTATAAATCGAATAATCATCTTTACAAATTGACAAAATTTCACTTTTAGCCCAATTTACCTTATAGCCAGATAATTGACCATAATTTTCTAAAGATTCTTGAATTGCTGGTAAAGAAATATCAGGGTCCACCAGGTATAATAAAACATCATCTGCAAATAAATTAATCTTATATTCCTCATTCAAAACTCTCATACCCTTAACATTTTCATTTTTTTTTAAATTTTTTATTTTTCACACCATAAATCACATTAGTCATGATACACACTTTTTCCTTTTCACACATATACAGTGACATTTTCTCCCCCCCCTCCCTCCTCCCAACCCACCCCCCCCACCCCCCCCATCCATTTAAGGTATACAATCTAGGATACATTAAACCAGTCAGACAATGTTGTCACTCAACAAAAATACACCAGAAATTCTACTGAGTCCATTCTTTTCTTTCCTTCTCCTTCCATCAACTTAGGTAATGATTGTCCCCGGTAGGTTTTCGCTATTGTAGTTAATGTAAGGCTCCCATATTTGTTCGAATATTTCAATATTATTTCTTAAACTATATGTTATTTTTTCTAATGCAATACATTTATTCATTTCTATATACCATTGTTGTATTTTCAAATTATCTTCCAATTTCCAGGTTGACATAATACATTTTTTTTTGCTACGGCTAGAGCTATCTTAACAAATCTTTTTTGTGCATCCTCCAAATCAATTCCAAATTCTTTGTTTTTTATGTTACTTAGGAGAAAGATCTCTGGATTCTTTGGTATATTGTTTTCTGTTATTTTATTTAATATCTGATTGAGATCTTCCCAAAATTTTTCTACTTTCTCACATGTCCAGATTGCATGAATTGTTGTTCCCCTTTCTTTTTTACATTGAAAACATCTATCAGATACTATTGGGTCCAATTTATTTAACTTTTGAGGTGTAATGTATAGTCTGTGTATCCAGTTATATTGTATCATACGTAGCCTCGTATTTATTGTATTTCTCATCGTTCCAGAACATAATTTCTCCCATGTTTCCTTTTTTATCTTTATATTTAAATCTTGTTCCATTTTTGTTTAGTTTTACCATTTGTTTCCTCATTCTCCTTTTCTTGCAGTTTAATATACATATTTGTTATAAATCTTTTGATTATCATTGTATCTGTAATCACATATTCAAGGTTACTTCCCTCTGGCAAACTCAAACTGCTTCCTAATTTATCCTTCAAGTAGGATCTCAATTGTTAATATGCCAGCGCTGTATCTTGAGTTATATTGTACTTATCTTTCATTTGTTCAAAGGATAAGAATCTATTTCCTGAAAAACAATTTTCTATTCTTTTAATCCCTTTTTTTTTCCCATTCTCTAAAGGAAAGGTTATCTATTGTAAAAGGGAGTAACTTGTTTTGCGTCAATATTAGTTTTGGTAATTGATAATTTGTTTTATTTCTTTCTACATGAATCTTCTTCCAAATATTGAGGAGATGATGTAATACTGGAGAACTTCTATATTGTACCAATTTTTCATCCCATTTATATAATATGTGTTCAGATATCTTTTCCCCTATTTTATCTAATTCTAATCTCGTCCAGTCTGGTTTTTCCCTTGTTTGATAAAAATCTGATAGGTATCTTAATTGTGCGGCTCTATAATAATTTTTTAAGTTTGGCAGTTGTAAGCCTCCTTGTTTATACCATTCTGTTAATTTATCTAGTGCTATCCTCGGTTTCCCCCCTCTCCATAAAAATTTCCTTATTATTTTCTTCAACTCCTTGAAGAACATTTTCATTTTGACGTATTAACTGTGCCAAGGGTTCAATAACTATAGCAAATAAAGCAGGTGACAATGGACATCCTTGTCTAGTAGACCTTGTTATATCGAAAGATTCTGAGATCTGTCCATTAGTAGCAACTCTATCCTTCGGACTATTATATAAAGCGTTTAACAATCCAATAAATGAAGAACCAAAACAAAATTTCTCAAGTACTTTAAATAAAAACTTTCATTCCACTCTATCTGCATCTAATGAAACCACTATTGGATAATTCATTTGAGATTTAAATTTATTTATCAAAGTAATTAGTCGCAAAATATTATCAGACACATATCTGTTTTTTTATAAATCCTGTTTGGTCTTTATGTATTATTTTAGGTAAATATTGAGCCAATCTATTAGCCATAACTTTAGCTACAATTTTATAATCTACGTTTAACAACGATATTGCTCGATAAGAAGAAACCTGTAAAGGATCTTTTTTTTTTGGTATAACCGTAATTATTGCATTAGAACAAGATTCAGGTAATTGAAAAGTTTTATAAATTTGCTGTATTACATTCTTATAAATAGAAGATATATCAACATAAAAAGTTTTATAAAATTCTATAGAGAACCCATCTTCACCGGATGCCTTTCCATTTGGCATATCTCTTATAGCCATTTCAATTTCATTCTCTGTAAAAGATTTATCTCTTGATTCAGCTGTGGCAAATTAATATTTTTCAAAAAAGAATCTATTGCATCTTTACACTCAGACGTATATAATTTTTTATAAAAATTGCAAAATTCCTCATTAATTTCTTTTTGTCTAAAAGTAATACCCGATTTTTTTCTAATTACTGATATAATCGTATAAAACTTATGTTTAGTTCGATTCATTAAACATTCAAATCGATATGTTTGTAATTCATTATACTTCAATTTTAAATTCAATTTTAAATGCATTTCAGTACCATTTTTTTGAAATTCTTTTTCACTAACAGTTATCTTTTTCTCTAAATCTTCAATCTCTCCAATTCTCTCTTTCTTTACTTTAGATGCATAGCTAATAATTTGACCTCGTAAAAAAACTTTCATTGCGTCCTATAAAACAAAATGACTAGAAACAGAGTTAACATTATTACTAATAAAATCCTCAATTTGTTTTTTTAAAAAACTAATAAATTCTGGTTTTTGTAATAACATAGTGTTAAATCTCCATCTTGGGGTTCTCTGAACATCTTGTGAACTCTGATATTCTAATAATAATAATGAATGATCTGAAACCAACTTTGCCTTATAATCCACAGATATAACCTTATCCTGAAAATGTGTTGAAATTAAAAAATAATCAATTCTTGAAAAGGAATTATGACTTGAAGAATAAAAAGAAAAATCTTTCTCTGTCGGATTAAGTCTTCGCCAGACATCAACTAAATTCAAATCTTTCATCATATTAGTCACTTGTACTGCCATCTTAGATTTGTTAATTACTCTTGGATACTTGTCCAATAAACGCTCCAATACCACATTTAAATCTCCCCCAATCATCATCTTAGAATTTGTTTGTCCAAGTAATAAAGACACATCTACAATAAAAGCTGTATCTTCAACATTTGGAGCATAAACATCAAGCAGAGTCCAAGCCTCATTAAGAATTGTACAATTCGGGAGTCACGTGATGGAGCAGTGGCCGGACGGTGAACTCCAGCCCTCTCCAGAAAAGTCGGGAAAAACAAGAGAAAATACAAAGGCACAGAAATACAAGTTAAAGAAAAGTGAGTATAAAGGTGGAAAGAAGATGGAGACAAAAGGAGAAAAATCAAAATCAACGGAAAGAAGAGAGGAAGAGAAGACAATGGAGGAAAAAGGTGAAGGCCTTACCTGTCCGAAGAGGCCCGCTGTGGAGAGAGGACCACACTACCTCAGGTCGGTAGAAAAAGAACTACAACAATGGCTCACAGAGCCGAGTAAAAGTGCGCAACCGCGCATGCGCGACTCCTCACGCATGCGCGATGCGCATGAAAAAAAACACACCGACGGGAGAGGGGACCAGCTGGGGAGTCGATCTCCACAGCTGGCAACGACAGCTGCAGAACACCTGCAGCAAGAAGAGACCACAGAAGACAATGGAAACAAGAAAGAAGAGGAGGAAAGGGCATCAAAGAAACAACAGATGGCCAACCCAGAGGAAGAAGAAGAGGAAGAATACAGTGAAATAGATAAAGGGAAAGGCAAGGTAAAGGATATACTTGCTCTTGTTAGAGGATACATGGAGTCATTTAAAGAATGGCAAACACAGGAATTCAATGATTTAAGAAGAAGAATAAACAACACAGAAAAGAAAATAAATAAAATGGATATGACCTTAACAGAAATGGGGAAAAAAATGGACAAGATGGAAGAACGGGCAATAGCAGCAGAAATGGAGGTAGAAGACTTAAAAAAGAAATTGGAGAAACCTAATTAAAAAACTAAAGAGACACAAGAATTACTAGCCCAAAAAATAGATATAATGGAAAATTATAACAGAAGAAATAACATAAAGATAGTGGGCCTTAAGGAAGATGAAGAAGGCAAGAATATGAGGGAGTTTATAAAAGAATGGATCCCTAAGTCCCTAGGATGTCCAGAACTACAGCAAAAAATGGAAATAGAAAGGGCACATAGAGCATTGGCCCCTAAACCACAACCACAACAAAAACCAAGATCTATTGTAGTAAAATTCCTAAGATATACTACAAGAGAAAAGGTACTGGAGAAGACAATGGAAAAAGTAAGAGAGGGCAACAAACCACTGGAGTATAAAGGGCAAAAAATCTTCATTTATCCAGATATAAGCTTTGAACTCCTAAAGAAGAGAAAAGAGTTCAATACAGCAAAAGCGATTTTATGGAAGAAAGGATATAAATTTACACTGAAGCATCCTGCGGTATTGAAAATATTTATTCCAGGACAACAAAACAGACTGTTCTCGGATCCAGAAGAAGCACGAAAATTTGCAGAACAATTACAAAAATAGACTGAGGGATGAAGACGGGTAATGAGGGTAAAAATGACCACGATTGATATGTATGCGGGTAAAGAGGTATAAGAGTGAATAGAGACAATGGGCATACGTGAAAGTATCTGTAATTAGAGGAAAACATAGATAGTATAGACAAGAATTAATAAGGGAAGGTAATGGAATAGAGAGAATAAGGAGGGAATTAAAAGAGTGACCTTTGTGACATATAAAAAGTGAAATCTTTTCTGGGGGGGCTGGGTGGGGGAAAAGAGCGGTCACTGCAAAATCAGTTGACGCTTGCGAGTGGATTCGCAAATCCAAATGGAGAGGGGAGATGTGGTTGTCCGACAAGGGATAAAGGACAACTCAGGAGGGGAATGGGAGATTGGGGATAAAGAAGATAGAAATAGGAGAATAAGGAAAATGTTGGATGTTGTAGGAATGTTGTCTGGTAAAGAGTTGAAAATAAGAAAACAGAAATGGAAAAGGAGGAAAGGTAATGATGGAAAAACGGAAAGAGAAGATAACAAAATATAAAATGGCTACGCTGAACTATATGACTCTAAATATTAATGGAATACATAACCAAATTAAAAGGAAGAAACTACTAAATTTACTGAAAAAGGAAAAAATAGATATAGCATTTGTCCAAGAAACACACTTAACTGAATTGGAGCACAAGAAATTAAAGAGAGATTGGGTAGGACATGTAACAGCAGCATCGTATAATTCAAAAGCAAGAGGAGTAGCTATATTAATTAGCAAAAATGTGCCATTTAAAATAGAAGAGGAAATAATAGATCCAGCAGGGAGATATGTTATGATAAAATGTCAGATATATTCGGAGCTTTGGAATCTACTTAATATATATTCACCTAACGAAGAAGATCAAAAGTTTATGCAAGATATCTTTTTGAAGGTAGCTAATACGCAAGGGAACATACTAATAGGAGGGGATTTCAATCTGAATTTGGATCCAAATATGGATAAAACAGGGGAAAAAATTAACAGGAAGAACAAAGTAACCAAATTTATAATTAAATCAATGCAAGAAATGAAACTGTGGACATATGGAGGAAACAAAACCCAAAAGAAAAGGAATACTCATACTACTCGACAAGACATAAAACATACTCAAGAATAGACCTATTTTTGTTATCAGCTAGTATGCAGGATAGAGTAAAAAAAACAGAATATAAAGCGAGAATGCTATCGGACCATTCACCCTTAATACTGACAGTAAAGCTAGAGGACATCCCTCCAAGAATGTATAGATGGAGATTAAACCTCATGCTACTTAAAAGACAGGATTTTAGAGAATTTATTGAAAAACAATTAAAAATGTATTTTGAAGTAAATACGGAATCAGTGGAAGATAAGTTTATACTATGGGACGCAATGAAAGCATTCATTAGAGGACAAATAATAAGTTATGCAACCAAGATGAAGGACTATAATCAGGAAACAGAGCAGTTGGAAAGGGAAATAATAAACATAGAAAAAAAATTAGCAATAAAGGAAGATACAACTAAAAGAAGAGAATTGGCGGATAAAAAAATAAAATATGAAACACTACAAACATATAAGGTGGAGAAGAATATAATGAAGACAAAACAGAAATATTATGAACTAGGTGAAAAAACACACAAAATCTTAGCATGGCAGCTTAAGACAGAGCAAACTAAGAAAATGGTATTGGCAACAAGGAAAAAAGACAAACAAATTACATATAATCCAAAAGAAATTAAGGAAAACTTCAGAGAATTCTATGAACAATTATACCGAACTGAAAACGAAGGGAAAGAAGGGAAAATAGATGAATTTTTGACTAAAATTGAACTACCAAAACTACAAATAGAGGAACAAAATAAATTAACAGAACCATTTGGAACAGTAGAAATACAAGAGATAATAAAAAATTTACCAAATAATAAGACACCATGAGAGGATGGACTCCCAATAGAATTCTACAAAACATTTAAAGATCTAATAATACCGCCCCTCCTGGATGTAATCAACCAGATTGATGAGACACAAAACTTACCAGATTCATGTAAAACAGCAATAATTACAGTGATACTAAAACAAGGGAAAGATCCACTCTCACCAGCGTCATATAGACCAATATCTCTGCTAAACACAGATTATAAGATAATAGCTAAACTATTAGCAAACAGATTAGCAGAACAGGTACCGAAAATGGTAAATTTAGACCAAACTGGATTTATCAAAAAAAGACGCACAACAGACAATATTTGTAAATTTATTAACTTAATTCATGCAGTAGAAGGAAATAAAGCACCGGCAGTAGCAGTTGCTTTAGACGCAGAGAAGGCCTTCGACAGAGTAGAATGGAATTACTTGTTCAAAGTATTGCAAAAATTCAGTTTACCGGAGAAGTATATTAATTGGATTAAAGCATTATATGAGGGACCGTTAGCGAAAGTGACAGTAAATGGACATGTATCAAAGCAATTTAACTTAAGCAGGTCAACGCGGCAGGGATGCCCACTATCACCATTATTGTTTGCGCTAGCTATAGAACCACTAGCAGAATCGATAAGAATAGATAATAATATAAAAGGAATAAAAATAAAAGACAGGGAATATAAACTCAGTCTATTTGCGGATGATGTGATAGTGTACTTAACAGAACCAGAACTATCAATAAAAGAACTATATAAGAAATTGAATGAATATGGAGAAGTGTCGGGATACAAGATAAACGTAAATAAAAGTGAAGCAATGCCTATGAATAACGCGGATTTCTCAAAATTTAAGGTGGAATCCCCATTCAGATGGCAAATGCAGGCAATAAGATACCTAGGTGTGCAAATAAACAAAAATCTAGGCCAATTATATAAACTCAATTACAATCCACTAATGAAAAAATTACAGGACGATTTAGAGCATTGGAAAGAGCTACCACTAACACTGATAGGAAGGATAAACTGTATTAAAATGAACATTTTTCCAAGGATACTATAATTATTTCAGGCATTGCCAATACAACTGACAGAAAAATTCTTCAAAGAGTTTAAGAAAATAATAAGGAGATTTTTATGGAGAGGGGGGAAACCGAGGATAGCACTAGATAAATTAACAGAATGGTATAAACAAGGAGGCTTACAATTGCCAAACTTCAAAAATTATTATAGAGCCGCACAATTAAGGTACCTATCAGATTTTTATCAAACAAGGGTAAAACCAGACTGGACGAGACTAGAATTAGATAAAATAGGGGAAAAGATACCTGAACACATATTATATAAATGGGACGAAAAATTGGTACAACATAGAACTTCTCCAGTATTACACCATCTCCTCAATATATGGAAGAAGATTCATGTAGAAAGAAATAAAATAAATTATCAAATACCAAAACTAATATTGACGCAAAATAAGCTACTCCCTTTTACAATAGACAACCTTTCCTTTAGAAAATGGGAAAAAAAAGGGATTAAAAGAATAGAAAATTGTTTTTCAGGAAGTAGATTCTTATCCTTTGAACAAATGAGAGATAAGTACAATATAACTGGAGATACAGCGCTGGCATATTACCAACTGAGATCCTACTTGAAAGATAAATTAGGAAGCAATTTGAGTTTACCAGAGGGAAGTAACCTTGAATATGTGATTACAGATACAATGTTAATCAAAAGATTTATAACAAATATGTATATCAAACTGCAAGAAAAGGAGAATGAGGAAACAAATGGTAAAACTAAACAAAAATGGGAACAAGATTTAAATATAAAGATAAAAAAGGAAACATGGGAGAAGTTATGTTCTGGAACGATGAGAAATACAATAAATACGAGGCTGCGTATGATACAATATAATTGGTTACACAGACTATACATTACACCGCAAAAGTTAAATAAATGGGACCCAACAGTATCTGATAGATGTTTTCGATGTAAAAAAGAAATGGGAACAACAATTCATACAATCTGGACATGTGAGAGTAGAAAAATTTTGGGAAGATCTCAATCAGATATTAAATAAAATAACAGAAAACAATATACCAAAGAATCCAGAGATCTTTCTCCTAAGTAACATAAAAAACAAAGAATTTGGAATTGATTTGGAGGATGCACAAAAAAGATTTGTTAAGATAGCTCTAGCCGTAGCAAAAAAATGTATTATGTCAACCTGGAAATTGGAAGATAATTTGAAAATACAACAATGGTATATAGAAATGAATAAATGTATTCCATTAGAAAAAATAACATATAGTTTAAGAAATAATATTGAAATATTCGAACAAGTATGGGAGCCTTACATTAAATACAATAGCGAAAACCTACCGGGAACAAACATTAACTAAGTTGATGGAAGGAGAAGAAAAGAAAAGAATGGACTCAGTAGAATTTCTGGTGTATTTTTGTTGAATGACAACATTGTCTGACTGAATTAATGCAACCTAGATTGTATACCTAAAATGGATGAGAGGGGGGGGTGGGGGGGTGGCTTGGGAGGAGGGAGGGGGGGGGGGGAGAAAAAGTCACTGTAAATGTGTGGAAAAGAAAAAGTGTATATCATGGCTATTGTGATTTATGGTGTGAAAAATAAAAAAATTAAAAAAAAAGAATTGTACAATTCAGTTTTAATAATCTTCCTCCATTTTTCTCTTCATTCTGTAACTGAAATGGTAAATTCTTATGCACCAGAATTGCCACTCCTTTCGCCTTTGAATTAAATGAAGAATAGAAAACTTGTCCAACCCATTCACATTTAAGTTTCAAATGTTCCTTATCTGTTAAATGAGTTTCCTGCAAAAAAGCCACATCAACTTTTAATTTTTTTTAAGTACGCTTAATAGGATTATTTAAACCCTGAACATTAAGAGAGGCAAACTTAAGTTTAGACATTACTTATAATAACACAAAGAAAAAGAGGAGAAAAAAAAGAAAAGAAAAACACCCCCTTCCCTTATCCCCTCCTAAAACTACAAAAAGAGAGAAAAAAAAATTTAAAGATAATAATAAAAAAAAACTATACTCCTTAATCCAAAAATTGATGAAAAAAAAGCAGGTAGGAGGTTGCAACCACCTCCTCCTGTCTCAACCGCTCAATGCAGTGACTCCCACAAGGTATTGGGTGTGAGATAACTCACACGTAGCTGATGACTTCTGGAAAATGATGCCCACCCAGCTCCCTATCCAAACTCCCGTTTCACATTAAACTATCATCATTATCTGAAATCTTCTCAGAAATTTTTTTTTTAAATTAATTTAAATCAACTTTAGCACTCCGACCACCATTGTTTCCATTTCTTCTTGGAATTCGGTTTCCATCTTGCGTCTCCACTCTCCTTGGAGACCGTGGTGGACTACGTCTTTCCTGAAATTGCGTAATTGGCAATAATTGAGCAAAGTCCATAGCTTCCTTAGGATTATCAAAAAATTTTGGTTGATAGTCATCTTGAAAAATCTTCAATACTGCAGGGTATCTAAACGTTGCTTTATATCCTTTTTTCCACAACACTTCTTTCACAGGATTAAATTCACGTCGTTGAGAAATAACTTCTTGACTCAAATCCGGATAAAAAAAAACACGATTGTTCTGAACCATCAAGGGAGATCTTCTTTGTTGTGCGTTTCTTATAGCCACACGCAAAATTGTCTTCTATCATAATAATTTAAACAATGAACCAAAACAGGTCTTGGATTTTGTCCTGGAAAAGGCTTTCTTCTCAAAGCTCAATGGGCACGTTCCAAAATTAAGCCTTCCGGAAACTTATCTTGTCCTAACACTTGTGGAATCCATTCAGTGAAGAATTTTCTTGGATCTGATCCTTCCATATCTTCTGGCAAACCAACAATTTTCATATTATTCCGTCTAGATTAATTCTCCAAATAATCAACCTTTTTCGCTAAATTTTTATTCTGAATTTGTAAAATTTCAATTGTTTTATTTACATCTTGTATTTGATCTCGTACCTCGACTATGCCTTGGTCACAAACATCAAGTCTTTCGCTCGTTTCAAGCTTAAAAGCTCCATAATCAACCATCCGTTTGGTATTAATGTCCACCAAAGTATTAAGCTTTGTATTAACTTGAACTAAAGCCTTACCTATTTCTTTTATTGTAGAGGATAACTTAGATTCAAGATTCTTAATAAGCATATCTGCTGGAATAGATTCAGGCACAGTAGGATCTTGCTGTTTCTGTATAGCCAAAGGGTCTTCTATTCCTTCCCTTGGTTCAACTGCTTTTCTTACAGTATGACTGCATGTGGAAACCCCTGCCACAACCTCCTCAGTAGTATCTGGAGGCTGATGGCCAGGGTTATCCTTAACCCATATTATGTCAAATGCCTTCAGTACATCGATGTCTGTTGAAGTCTTCATTACTGGTGGTGCATTTCGTAGCGCCACCGCTACATCAATCGGTAAGCGTCTTTTCAGAGTCGGGTCTTCAGCTGGCAGCGTCCCAGTTGTTCTAGCTGTCAAAAATTAACTGACAGCGCTCACAGCGGGCGTTGATTCACGTACACGCGCCTGGCTAGCCCTTTGTTCCAAGGGCTGCCGGGCGCCATCTTTAAAGAGCCCTGCCGATAAAAAGCGGAGCTCCGTTGCCGAATCTTGTACCTCTCTTCCTGGATCCATTCCACGCTGAGTCCTGGCTTCTTGTAAACAGGTAGGCTCAGATAACCTCGCGAAATGCAGTTTCTTAACGATATGTTGCCCTTTTTTTTACTTCTTTTCAGCAGTTGTACCATTAGAAACTGATTCAACACCTCTAACTATTTCTAAGCTTTTAAAAAGTTTTAACGGGCACTTATAGACAAATCAATAAAAAAGAGTCAGGAGAGGACTGGAAGGCACGCCTGTTCCTTACGCCATCTTGCCACACCCCCCCCATTAAAGTTCTTTGATTCACAGTCCAATCTCACTTCTCACACCTCTAAGTTTACTGATATCAGGCAATTCTTATACTGTGCACAGAATTTAACATTTATGAATCTTCACCAGGCTTTGGTGCTTGAAAGGTAAAAGGTAAACTGCTCAGGAAGGTTCTTGTCAATTTTCAGAGAGAGATTTGTTGCTCATTGGACACCCACAACGGATACCTTCTGAATAGCCACTTCAGCAACTTGCTGAAGAAACTTGCCCCATCAGGGTTTTCCAGATGATAACCTCTTTCTTTCAGGTCACCTTTTTATTTCCCTTATTTCAAGTGAAACATTAAGCAGCCTGTCCTCTCCTCTTATATTGTCCACAAGGGCTTTGACCAGGCTGAACTAAGAACTCACAACCCGAATTTAAAATGGGGTTTTCCCACAGGCTTTCCAGCTTGTCCTGTTCCAGTCCCAGCTACTGCTGCTGAACTGTAGAACTGAATTCTCTCTCTTACACTCAGAGAAAACCACATGGCCCTCTTAGAAAAGCCAACTGCACTCAGACAGATTGCAGCTCTGGACCTAATCTTCTGAGTTCGTTCATCTGTTGCTTTCCAAAACAATAATCCATTACCCCACAGCATGTCCAATTAACACCTACCTGTGAAGCCCCAATAGGCATCCTTCAAAGTTTTTACAAAGGCACCCAGAGCCTCGACTGTCTGGCTTGAGCAGAGCTCTGGCATTTTAAATGAGATCTGTTTTGAAGTGTTTGTATCTGTGTGTGACCTAACTAAAAAACCTTCCACAATTTACCTTCTTTAAAACATATCTATATACAATATAAAATAAAACATAATCTGTCACATAACCCTTTTCAATTTTCCACCCCATTCCCATGCCCTCATGCATCATGTCTGTCCATGGTCTCATGCACTACCAGACTGAGGCAACCTGCAAATTAGAGAAATAACACCTCATATTCTGTCTGGCCACCCTCCAAATGAATGGCATTAACCACAAATTCTCTGGTTTCTACTAGCCTTCCCTCCTCTCTTTTTCTTCTTTTCTCTTGGCCCTTTCACACTTGCAAATCGTCCCAGAAATGAATGGCCAATCAACCTTTAAAGGGTCTAGTGTGAAACGAAAATTGTCTCAACACCAGCGTCAGATGGAGGAGTCACGTGATGGAGTAGTGACTGGTCGGGGAACTCCAGGCCTCTCCGGAAAAGTTTAAAAAAAAACAGAAAACACAAAGGCACAAACATAAAAATTAAAATAAAGTGAAAGTAAAAGGTGGGAAGAAAATGACAGCGAAGAAAGAAAAGTCGAAAGCAACGGGAAGAACAGAAGAAGAAAGGTCGTCGGAAAAAGAAGGTGAAGGCCTTACCTGTCTGAGGAGGCCCGCCGCGGAGTGAGAAGCCCGCTCCCTAAGGTCAGTCGAAGTCCCGAGCTCGGAACTACAAAAATGGCTCGCGGAGCTAAGCAAAAGTGCGCAACCGCGCATGTGCATGACAAAAAAAACACTGACGGGAGGAGGGACCAGCTGAGGAGTCGATTTCCACAGCTGAGAATGACAGCTACAACACAACAACAGGAAGAGAACATAGAAAACAACGAGAACAAGAAAGAAGAGAGTAAAAAGAAAACAAGGAAACAACAGATGACCAACCCAAAAGGAAGACGAAGAAGAACATAGAAAAATGGAAGAAGAAGGGAAAGGCAAGACAATGGATATATATTTTTCTAAAGAATATATGGAATCAGTAAAAGAATGGCAATCCCAAGAATTTGGTGAAATAAAAAGAATTAAAAGTACAGAAGAAAAAATGAATAGATTAGAGATGGTCATGTCAGATATAGGAAAAAGAGTGGACAAGGTGGAAGAACGAGAAACAGCCGTAGAAATGGAAGTAGATGACTTAAAAAAGAAATTAGAAGAATCTAATAAAAAAGTTAAAGAGGCACAGAGCTGTTAGCTCAGAAGATACATATAATGGAAAATTATAATAGAAGAAATAATATAAAGATAGTGGGCCTTAAGGAAGATGAAGAAGGCAAGAATATGAGAGAATTTATAAAAGATTGGATCCCCAGGGTCCTAGGAAGACAAGAATTACAGGAAGAAATGGAAATAGAAAGGGAACATAGTACATTAGCCCCGAAAGCACAGCCACAACAAAAACCAAGATCCATTTTAGTAAAATTCTTAAGATATACAACAAGAGAAAATATATTGGAGAAAGCAATGAAGAAAATAAGAGAAGACAAAAAGCCACTGGAATACAAAGGTCAAGAAAATTTTTTCTATCCATACATAAGTTTTGAACTCCTTCAGGAGTTTAATACAGCAAAAGCGATCCTATGGAAAAAAGGATATAAATTTATGCTGAAGTCTCCAACGGTACTTAAAATAGTTATTCCAGGGCAGCAAAACAGACTATTCTCGGATCCGGAGGAAGCACAAAAATTTGCAGAACAACTACAAAACAGACAAAGAGATGAAGACATGTAACGAGAGTAAAAATGACCACGAACTATATGTATGTGTGTATATGGGTATATATATATATATATATATATAATGTGTGTATGTATATATGTGTGTACATGAGTGTATCCGTAAAGGAAAATATATAGAGTATAGATAAGAATTAATAAGGGAAAGAAAGGGAAGAGAGGAAGTAATGAGGGAATTAAGAGAGTGACCTTTGTTATATATGAAAATTAAAATCTTTTCTGAGGGGGGGCTGGGTGGGGAGGAGTTACGGTCACTGCGAAATCAGTTGACGCTTGCGAGTGAATCCAAATGGAGAGGGGAGATGTGGTTGCCCGACAAGGGATAAAGGGCAACTCAGGAAGGGGAGGGGATAGTGGGGTTAAAGAAATTTTAGATAGGAGAATAAGGGAAATGTTTGATGTTTTAGAAATGTTGTCTTATAAAGTGTTCAAAATAAGAAAGCAGAAATGGATAAGAAGGAAAGGTGATGATGAGGAAACGGAAAGGAAAGATAAACAAAGTATGAAATGGCTACGTTGAACTATATGACTTTAAATATTAACGGAATACATAACCAAATCAAAAGGAAGAAACTGCTAAATTTACTAAAAAAAGAAAAAATTGATATAGCATTCGTGCAAGAAACACACTTAACTGAAGTGGAGCACAAGAAATTAAAGAGAGATTGGATAGGACATGTAACAGCAGCGTCATATAATTCAAAAGCTAGAGGAGTAGCTATATGAATCAGTAAAAATGTACCAATTAAAATAGAGGAGGAAATAATAGATCCAGCAGGGAGATATGTAATGATAAAATGTCAGATATATTCAGAGTTTTGGAATTTACTCAATGTATATTCACCTAACGAAGAAGATCAAAAATTTATGCAAGATATTTTTTTGAAGATAGCAGACATGCAAGGGAACATATTAATAGGAGGGGATTTCAACCTTAGTTTGGATTCAAACATGGATAAAACTGGGGAAAAAATTAACAGAAAGAACCAAATTTATAATTAAATCGAGGCAAGAAATGCAACTTTTGGATATATGGAGGAAACAACACCCAAAGGAAAAGCAATATTCATATTATTCGGGTAGACATAAAACATACTCAAGAATAGACCTATTCCTGTTATCAGCTCCTATGCAAGATAGAGTAAGAAAAACAGAATATAAAGCTAGAATATTATCAGACCATTCAATCTTGATATTGACAATAGAGTTAGAGGACATCCCTCCATGAATGTATAGATGGAGATTACACTCCATGCTTCTTAAAAGGCAGGGTTTTAGAGAATTAATTGAAAGACAAATAAAAATGTACTTTGAAATAAATACGGAATCAGTGAAAGATAAGTTTATACTATGGGATGCAATGAAAGCATTCATCAGAGGGCAAATAATAAGTGATGTAACCAAGATGAAGAAGGACTACAATCAGGAAATAGAGCAGTTGGAAAGGGAAATAGCAAATATAGAAAAAGAATTAGCAATGAAGGAAGACACAACTAAAAGAAGAGAATTGGCAGATAAAAAAATAAAATATGAAACACTACAAACATATAAGGTGGAGAAGAACATAATGAAGACAAAACAGAAATATTATGAACTAGGAGAAAAAACGCACAAAATTCTAGCATGGCAGGTTAACAGAACAAACTAAGAGAATGGTATTAGCATCAAGGAAAAAAGACAAACAAATCACAAATAATCCAACGGTTATTAATGAAAACTTCAGAGAATTCTACAAACAATTATACCAAACTGAAAACGAAGGGAAAGAAGACAAAATAGATGAATTTTTAACTAAAATTGAACTACCAAAATTACAAATAGAGGAACAAAATAAATTAACAGAACCATTTGAAATAGTAGAAATACAAGAGATAATAAAAAAACTACTGAATAATAAAACACCAGGAGAGGATAGATTCCCAATAGAATTCTATAAAACATTTAAAGATTTATTAATTCCTCCCTTCCTGGAAGTAATCAACCAGATTGACAAAACACAAAGCTTACCAGATTCATGCAAAACAGCAATAATTACAGTAATACCAAAGACAGGGAAAGATCCACTTGCACCAGCGTCATATAGACCAATATCATTACTTAACACAGATTATAAGATAATAGCTAAACTATTAGCAAACAGGTTAGCCGACTTTGTACCAAAAATAGTAAATCTAGACCAAACTGGATTTATTAAAAAAAAGACGAACAACAGACAATATTTGTGAATTTATTAACTTAATTCATGCAGTAGAAGGAAATAAAGCTCCAACAGTAGCGGCTGCTTTAGACGCAGAGAAGGCCTTTGACAGAGTAGAATGGAATTATTTATTCAAAGTATTGCAAAAATTCAGTTTACCAGAGAAATATATTAATTGGATTAAAGCATTATTTAAGGGGCCATTGGCGAAAGTGACAGTAAATGGATATATATCAAAGCAATTTAACTTAAGCAGATCAGCAAGGCAGGGATGCCCACTATCGCCCTTATTGTTCGCGTTAGCCATAGAACCACTAGCAGAATTGATAAGAATAGAAAATAAAATAAAAGGGATAAAAATAAAAGACAAGGAATATAAAATCAGTTTATTTGCAGATGACGTTATAATATACTTAACAGAACCAGAAATATCAATAAAAGAATTACATAAGAAATTGAAGGAATATGGAGAAGTGTCGGGATACAAGACTAATGCAAATAAAAGTGAAGCAATGCCAATGAATAATGCGGATTTCTCAAAATTTAAGAAAGAATCACCATTCAGATGGCAAATGCAAGCAATAAGATACCTAGGTATACAAATAAATAAAAACCTCGGCCATCTATATAAACTCAATTATTATCCACTAATGAAAAAATTACAGGACGACTTAGAGCATTGGAAAGACTTACCACTAACACTAATAGGAAAGATGAAATGTATTAAAATGAATATTTTCCCAAGGATACAATACCTATTTCAGGCATTGCCAATACACTTGACGGAGAAATTCTTCAAGGAGTTAAAAAAAATAATAAGGAAATTTTTATGGAAAGGGTGGAAACCGAGGATAGCACTAGATAAATTAACAGAATTGTATAAACAAGGATGCTTACAACTGCCAAACCTTAAAAATTATTATAGAGCCGCACAATTAAGATACCTATCAGATTTTTATCAAACAAGGGAAAGGCCAGATTGGACTAGATTAGAACTAGATAAAATAGGGCAGAAGATACCTGAACATATATTATATAAATGGGATGAAAAATTGGTACAACGTAGGAATTCTCCAGTATTACATCATCTGCTCAATATTTGGAAGAAGATTCATGTAGAAAGGAATAAAACAAATTACCAATTACCAAAACTAATACTGACGCAAAATCAGCTAATCCCTTTCACAATAGATAACCTTTCCTTTAGAGAATGGGAGAAAAAAGGGATCAAAAAAATAGAAAATTGCTTTTCAGGGAATAAATTATTATCCTTTGAACAAATGAAGGATAAATATAATATAACTCACGATAAAGTGTTGGCATACTACCAACTGAAATCCTACTTGAAGGACAAATTGGGAAGCAGTCTGAGGTTACCAGAGGGAAGTAATTTTGAATATGTGATTACAGACACAATGATAATCAAAAAATTTATAACAAATATATATATTAAACTGCAAGAAAAGGAGAATGAGGAAACAAATGGTAAAACTAAACAAAAATGGGAACAAGATTTAAATATAAAGATAAGAAAGGAAACATGGGAGAAGTTATGCTTCCGGAACGATGAGAAATACAATAAACACGAGGTTACGTATGATACAATATAACTGGATACACAGGCTATACATTACACCTCAAAAGTTAAATAAATGGGACCCAACAGTATCTGACAGATGTTTTCACTGTAAAAAGGAAATGGGAACAACAATTCATGCAATCTGGACATGTGAGAAAGTGAAAAAATTTTGTGAAGATCTTAACCAGATATTAAATAAAATCACAAAAAGCAATATACCAAAAAACCCAGAGATCTTCCTCTTAAGTAACATAAAAAACAAAGAATTTGGACTTGATTTGGATGGTGCACAAAAAAAGATTTGTTAGGATAGCCCTAGCTGTAGCAAAAAAATGTATTATGTCAGCCTAGAAATTAGAAGATAACTTGAGAATACAACAATGGTATATAGAAATGAATAAATGTATTCCATTAGAAAAAATAACATATAATTTAAGAAATAATATTACAATATTTGAACAAATATGGGAACCATACATGAAACACAATAGAGAAAACCTACCGGGAACATCTACCACCTAAAATCACAGAAGGAGAAGGAAATGAAAAGAATTGACTCAGTGGAATTTCTTGTTTATTTTTATTGAGTGACAACATTGTTTGACGGGTTTAATGTATCTTAGATTCTGAACTTTAAATGAATGGGAGGGGAGGTAGGGAGGGTGGGATGGGAAGAGGGAGGGGGGAAAGAAAACGAAACTGTATATATTTGAAAAGAAAAATGTATGTATCTTGATCAATGTGGTTTATAGTGTGAAAAATAAAAAAATAAAAAAAAAACACCAGCGTCAGATGATGTCATCTCATGCCGGGGATTGACAGCTTCGATCCCTAGTACAATTCCCGGCGTCTGCAAATGCTGGCATTGCAATCCAAAGTGTAGAATTGGCAATTGCATTGTGGGATTGAAATGACCCAAATTTTTGTGTAAGTACAGTAATGTGAAGGAAGAAAAGATTAAAATGAAGGTATAAACTTTGCCGTGGGAAAGTTGCGGTGGGAGTGAGAGAGCGACGAAATAAATAGCAACAAATAGCAATAGCAGACAATTTTTAAACAGTGTGGGAAAGTTGGTAGCGCTATAGCACATAATTTATAAAGATCGTGGGAGAAAAGAGTGATGACAGACCTGACATCCCAGAATGCCATGCAGCAGAGACCCCTCCATGAGTACTCCATTCATGCAGGCGTGCATACAGCCCTTTCTCTGCTGCATGGCATTCTGGGATGGCAGGTCTGCCATTGCTTTTTCCCATGATATTTCTATATTGTGCATGACAACGTTGTATAAATTGTGCATGATAATGCTACCAACTTTCAAATGCTGTTTAAAAATTGTCTGCCACTGCTATTTATTGCTAGCACTTTTGCACAGTCCCTTATAAAGGTTTATATAGGTCGGCACAACATCATCAACAGGGGCTGAAGGGCTCATACTTAATTATGTTATATTTAGACATGATTAATTTTGTTCAACTAAAAGATCATAATACATTAAACAGGATTTAGGCAGGTCCACCATCGTTCAAGGCGTCATGACTTCACCAGTAGAGGTTAGAACAGTCCTAACCCTGGGGATGGCTCCTTGAAAGTGTTCAGTCTCCTAGGTATGGGAGTGGTCAAGTGTGAAAAGCCAAACCCCCATTTCTATCCTGGGACACTGAATGGCCGATTTAGTGGGACACAGGTGTGAAAGCACCTTCTAGCTCTGTCTCCATTTTTTCCTTTTCCCTCTTTCTCCTTTCCTCCACCTCCTTCCCCAATCAATTCTCATCTTTCATCTATATCCAACTATCACTCTTTGTCTGTTGGTCTGTGCCTCTCTCCAGCCTTTTAATTCAGACACCTACCCACTTTTTACTCATACTTTCAAGAAGGGCTCAGGCCTTCCTATGGACTCTATGAGACCATCAGAATTCCTCCAGCATTTACTGTGTTTTTTCAATATTTTATTTTAAAGTTTTCAACCATGGAATTACACAATTTATATGAACAATATTTAAACAAACTAAAGCTATAGTGATAACATGGTATTTAAACCCCTCCCCTACCCCCACCATACAAAATATATAATGTAGTAAAAATATAATAAACTGAGAAAATACAAAAGGAAAACAAAAAATGGAAAAAAAGAACATTATTCTGGATCACACAGTGTGTTGGTTCGCATGCTTATATGCCCATTCAGAGCCAGCTCTTCAGCGCTTGACGTCCTGCTTTGCGGAAACTGCCAAAATGTTTGGCCTGGAAGTCAGCCTGAAGAAAACTGAGGTCCTCCATCAGCCAGCTCCCCACCATGACTACCAGCCCCCCCACATCTCCATCGGGCACACAAAACTCAAAACGGTCAACCAGTTTACCTATCTCGGCTGCACCATTTCATCAGATGCAAGGATCGACAATGAGATAGACAACAGACTCGCCAAGGCAAATAGCGCCTTTGGAAGACTACACAAAAGAGTCTGGAAAAACAACCAACTGAAAAACCTCACAAAGATAAGCGTATACAGAGCCGTTGTCATACCCACACTCCTGTTCGGCTCCGAATCATGGGTCCTCTACCGGCACCACCTACGGCTCCTAGAACGCTTCCACCAGCGTTGTCTCCGCTCCATCCTCAACATCCATTGGAGCGCTCACACCCCTAACGTCGAGGTACTCGAGATGGCAGAGGTCGACAGCATCGAGTCCACGCTGCTGAAGATCCAGCTGCGCTGGATGGGTCACGTCTCCAGAATGGAGGACCATCGCCTTCCCAAGATCGTGTTATATGGCGAGCTCTCCACTGGCCACCGTGACAAAGGTGCACCAAAGAAAAGGTACAAGGACTGCCTAAAGAAATCTCTTGGTGCCTGCCACATTGACCACCGCCAGTGGGCTGATAACGCCTCAAACCGTGCATCTTGGCGCCTCACAGTTTGGCGGGCAGCAGCCTCCTTTGAAGAAGACCGCAGAGCCCACCTCACTGACAAAAGGCAAAGGAGGAAAAACCCAACACCCAACCCCAACCAACCAATTTTCCCTTGCAACCGCTGCAATCGTGTCTGCCTGTCCCGCATCGGACTGGTCAGCCACAAACGAGCCTGCAGCTGACGTGGACTTTTTACCCCCTCCATAAATCTTCGTCCGCGAAGCCAAGCCAAAGAAGAAATGTATGAAGAAGACCAATATGGGACTTAAGAGGCCGGAAGTACATTTTTTACATATTTATTCCTAACCTTTGCATATATGAGCTCCAAATCTGCATAAAGAATTAATATTTATTTCTTAAATTATAAGTAATTTCCTCTCAGGGAATAGATTTCCAGGTCATTGCAATACACTTTCTTGCGACTACGAAAGCAATTTTAACAAATTTAACTTGATGTACCAATACGCTTGGAGGGAGTGGGCAGAACCAGTGCTAACAGCTCCTGTCTTGTGACAGCAAGACATCTAACCACTACAGCCACGAGGCATAGTGACTCAGCAGCACCAACAGGTCTACAGAAAAGCTGTGGCCTACTCAACGTAGCTACATCATGAGGTCTTTAGCACTTCAGAAGTCATGACGCCAGGTCACATGTTGTTTGTCTATATTAAGGCTGATAACATTAATAAATGCTCTTCTCTTCGTTGGCTGACAACTTCAGGTGTGGTCTCATTATTTCAACATTATGGCAGAGAGCACAAACACCATCTGCCACATTGGTGACCCGACAACGGACACGTTCAACGGCAACGTGCCAACCAGCCAGCCATCAATAAAACATACTCAATGGCCAAGCTCAAATTAATTTGCTACAGCAATGCGCCAATGAACCAGCAATAAATAACGGACATGCTTAATGGACACTCTGCAAACCCAAGCTCAAACCATTTGCAGCAACAAGCAGCTTGCTTGCAGTAACCCTCAAATGATGGACCACATGACCCAGCTGAACCTACTTTGCACTGCTCCAGTAGACTGTAGTTACGAATGACTGTAAATCAATCAGTGTCATATCACAGGTCAGCAAATAAATAACCAGGAGGCCAGTTGCTCTTCCCTTCACGGTCGACCGAATGAACAGCAAGGGACCTCATAGAAGGTAACTGTTTGGACATTTGAAAGACTGTTTTACACTCACTTTGGAGACTCGGAGTAGGCCAAGCTGTTGTCTAGTGTGCCTCGTGAACTGTGCAACAAGTCTGCCCGACAAGTTATAAGGTCAGGGGAACATTTATCAGCAACATTTTAAATTGTCTGCAGACATCAAGAGGCTGTGTGTTTTTGCTCGACACAGCTTAGCAATAGCGCCTCAGTTTCTCCAGAATGTTACCATACCACACACTCCATTTTGCTGAAGTGGTCATTTATCAGTAAGTTGTCTGCAGCCAGCACAACAGACATTTAAAACTTGCCTATTCAAACTTCGGGAGGTTTGCATCTCAGCAGCTGTGACTGGAGGGAACATCCCCCATGTTTCACCAGCCTCCCTCAATGACCACTCGACCTGGGAACAACCAGCAACTCTTCCTCGAGAGGAGAAGCCCACGATCCAGGGGACAATCACTTACTTCCCCATGGCAGGATCATGCGACCCAGGGGGTAGCCAGCCACCCTCCGATGGAAGATTCTGTGACCCAGGTATTATCCTGCGAACTAAAGCAAAAAAAAAGCTGCCTATCGATGATGCCACTGAGATCTTTTCCTGCTGACAAGGCAGATTGTAATAGGTTTTCAGTTACTCACCCAGTACAACATTGCCTGTCACTGATGCTGCTGGGACCTTTTCCTGCCAACCAGGTAGACGGTACAGGTTTTTCCATCCCAGCACTGCTCAGCACAGCATATCTTACCAGGCAGCCAGCCAGCAGACTTCCAGGAGCAGGGGAGAGTCACTCAGTACAGCGCCACCTGTCACCTCCTGTATGACACTACAGACATGAACCAGCAACAGACAGTCGCTCCACAGAGCGCCACCTATCAGCTCCTGTATGACACTGCAGACTTTAGCTGCTACTTGACTTTCTCTTCTTCTTTTCTTTGGCTTGGCTTCGCGGACGAAGATTTATGTAGGGGGTAAAAAGTCCACGTCAGCTGCAGGCTCGTTTGTGGCTGACAAGTCCGATGCGGGACAGGCACGATTGCAGCGGTTGCAGGGGAAAATTGGTTGGTTGGGGTTGGGTGTTGGGTTTTTCCTCCTTTGCCTTTTGTCAGTGAGGTGGGCTCTGCGGTCTTCTTCAAAGGAGGTTGCTGCCCGCCAAACTGTGAGGCGCCAAGATGCACGGTTTGAGGCGTTATCAGCCCACTGGCGGTGGTCAATGTGGCAGGCACCAAGAGATTTCTTTAGGCAGTCCTTGTACCTTTTCTTTGGTGCACCTTTGTCACGGTGGCCAGTGGAGAGCTCGCCATATAACACGATCTTGGGAAGGCGATGGTCCTCCATTCTGGAGACGTGACCCATCCATCGCAGCTGGATCTTCAGCAGCGTGGACTCGATGCTGTCGACCTCTGCCATCTCGAGTACTTCGACGCTAGGGATGTAAGCGCTCCAATGGCGCCTCACAGTTTGGCGGGCAGCAGCCTCCTTTGAAGAAGACCGCAGAGCCCACCTCACTGACAAAAGGCAAAGGAGGAAAAACCCAACACCCAACCCCAACCAACCAATTTTCCCTTGCAACCGCTGCAATCGTGTCTGCCTGTCCCGCATCGGACTGGTCAGCCACAAACGAGCCTGCAGCTGACGTGGACTTTTTACCCCCTCCATAAATCTTCGTCCGCGAAGCCAAGCCAAAGAAAGAAAAAAGAAAAAGGATGTTGAGGATGGAGCGGAGACAACGCTGGTGGAAGCGTTCTAGGAGTCGTAGGTGGTGCCGGTAGAGGACCCATGATTCGGAGCCGAACAGGAGTGTGGGTATGACAACGGCTCTGTATACGCTTATCTTTGTGAGGTTTTTCAGTTGGTTGTTTTTCCAGACTCTTTTGTGTAGTCTTCCAAAGGCGCTATTTGCCTTGGCGAGTCTGTTGTCTATCTCATTGTCGATCCTTGCATCTGATGAAATGGTGCAGCCGAGATAGGTAAACTGGTTGACCGTTTTGAATTTTGTGTGCCCGATGGAGATGTGGGGGGGCTGGTAATCATGGTGGGGAGCTGGCTGATGGAGGACCTCAGTTTTCTTCAGGCTGACTTCCAGGCCAAACATTTTGGCAGTTTCCGCAAAGCAGGACGTCAAGCGCTGAAGAGCTGGCTCTGAATGGGCAACTAAAGCGGCATCGTCTGCAAAGAGTAGTTCACGGACAAGTTTCTCCTGTGTCTTGGTGTGAGCTTTGAGATTAGCAAGACAGACTCTCACAATTACCAACAACCTGCTCACAGTATGGGGTTAGGGTTAGGGTAATGAATCTCAAATGTTTAATACTGTTCTGGATTTCTCATGTGCCTTAACTGTAATTATCTGTAATCAACTCTGAATTTTTGCAACTGTCTGTGATTACCTTTAGCATATGTAAAGTGTCTCACATGATTCCCACTGTATTTATTCAGCTTTCGACTAGATTGTGCCCTGTTAGGATGTACAGTACATATCACTTCCTCCCGAGGCAGCCTTCATACACGATGCTCCGGCACAGCATCACGAATGGTAAGTCGGTTTCACTCTCCCTGCTCAGTTCTATGGCGGAACATCTGCACTAATTCAGAACTGCTAAGCCAGTTGATCACTTACCGCTGGTTCTGGGGGGAGCTGTGTAATGGTATGCTTGGAGGGAGTGGGCAGAACCAGCACTAACAGCTCCTATCTTGTGACAGCTAGACACAACAGCCTATATTAAGCCTGATAAGCCTATATTAAGCCTGATAACACTGTAATAAATGCTCTTCTCTTCGCTGGCTGACAACTTCAGGTGTGTTCTTGTTATTTCAACATGATGGCGTAGAGCACAAACACCATCTGCCACAATGAATTAATAAATTTAGTTTAGTTCTTTCAATGTTCCCCAACAAAAATAAATCTGGATTTTGTGGAAAGGCAATAGCAGTAATTTGTCCCAAACACTTTCCCAGATCCAACCAAAAAATTCTAACCTTAAAACTTGAGTGTAAAAAAAAGTACCTCTTTCATCACATCTAAAATGTTGATCTGATAAATACGATATCATGTTATGTAGTTTTTGAGGTGTTAAGTATAGTTGATGTAAATAATTATTTTGAACTAAGCTATATCTAACATTTATAATATTTGTTGTACAGTCATGGCCATGTTCTGCCCATCTTTTCTCATCTATCACAATATTGAAATCAACCTCCTATTTCAGTCCTGATTAATGAAGTCCTTTTTTAATGGTGCCTGCTTGTAGTAAGAGGTACATTACAGAAATAAATTTCTTAGTGTAACCTTTCCTAATGAGAGCCTCCAGCTCTCTACAAGCCAGTAAAAGTGCAGTAGAACTTAACTTTTCCCATAAATATCAAAAAAGTTTATTTCATGAAATTCCATACTTATTTCTTAATTGTTGAAATGACATCAGTTGACTTTGTTCAAAACAATCCTCTACAGTTTTAATTCTATTATGAAACCAAATATTCACAAATTGATTGTCTTTAGTTAAAAAGTATAAGACTATTTTGAAACAAAGCCATTTTGAGTGAAATAATACCTTTTAATCCAATTTCATTATTCAAATTGTTCCAAATATTAATCAAATGTTTATGCAAAGGTGCTTCCCTTGTACTAGGTGTTAATTTTGATATTCCATTTATAAATTTATTCTTCTGCTAGGTTCTCTCCATTTTTATCCAATTCTATTTTAACCCAAGCCGGTTTTCTCGATCCCTCAAATAGAGAAGTAAGAAATCTTAACTGAGCCCCGGTAATAATTCTTGAAATTGGGAAATTGCAGTCCCAGTTCACATTTCCACATCAATTTTTCTATGGATACCCTTGAAATCTTTCCTTTCCAAAGAAAATTTCTAATGTATTTATTTAATTCTTGAAAAAAATGTTGTGGTAACAATATTGGCAAAGTTTGAAAAAGATATTGTATCTGCAGAAAAATATTCATCTTACTGCAATTTACTCTGCCTACTAATGTTATTCACAAGGTAACCCATTTGAAAAATCCTTTTCAATTTTTTTAAGCAATGGTAAATAATTCCATTTATACAAACAATTAAAATTATTATGTATCTGTATTCCCAAAAATTTAATCACCTCTTTTGGCCATTTAAATTCAACAGAGAGTATAATCACCTTGACTAAAAGGCATAAATTCACTTTTATCCCAATTAACCTTATAATCTGAAATCTTCCCATATTCTTCCAAATTTGAATGCAATTTATGTAACAAGGTCTTCAGTTCAGTCAAATAAATCAAAATATCACCTGCAAATAAACTTATTTTCTACTCTTCTTGACCAACCTCAAACCTCTATTTCCACATCACTCCTAAAATAAATAATGGACAGCATTGTCTACTAGGTCTTGTGAAAGAAAAAGGATTGGACCTTTGTCTATTCGTTACCACGTTTGCTTCAGGATTATTTTATAGTGCCCTAATCCAATGTATAAAAGTTTGACCAAGCCCATTTGCTGTGTTTTTAACTCCAATCGCAGCGTGGGCACTTTCGTGTTTCACTCTTACCAGGACGTTGCTTGGATTGGAGAACGCTTTTTTCGAGGCAAGGTTAGCAGAGCTGGGGCTTCGATCTTTGGAGACTTTACAGAGGTCGACAAGATTCTGGGTGGGCGGCCAGTGCCTGTTCCCCAGGGCAGGAGCAGCAAGCCCCAGAGGTCAGAGAGGAGTGGAGGCCGGGGTGGGGCTGAAGGCATTTAGGACACTCCTGGAGGGTTCTGGGTGTGAGGGAGGGCAGGTTCAGATTGCTGAGAAGGTTAGCACCACATTGTGGGGCGAATGGCCTGCACTGCTCTGCCAATCCTCCTCACTGTCCTGGCCTGCGGAGAATGAGACCAGTCCACGGCGTGAAACACCTGGACACGGAAGGCAGGCCTCGTCACCATGGAAACGCATCCTGCAGACGTGGGCCGGGCCGTGACGTCACGTCCGTTCAACGACCTTCCGAATCCGAGTGTCGACAGCGTCTCGGAGGAGAGGTACCGGGAGGGACGGGGTGGGGAGGAATATGGTGGAGACCCGGAGGGGGGGGGATGTGGGAGGGAGGGAGTGGGTTGAAGGGTTGGGGAATGATGAAGAGGTGGGGGTGGAGGGAGGAGTGATGATGGAGGAGGGGGAAAGGTGGGGGTTGGTGGTAGGGAAGGAGAGTAGGGGTGGGGAGGGAGTGATGATGGAGGAGGGGGAAAGATGGGGGTTGGTGAGGGAGTGATGATGGAGGAGGGAGAGGGTGGGGTTGGTGGTAGGGAAGGAGAGTAGGGGGTGGGGAGGGAGTGATGGAGGAGGGGGGAAAGGTGGGGGTTGGTGGTAGGGAGTGAGGAGTGGGGAGGGAGTGATGATGGAGGAGGGGAAAGGTGGGGGTTGGGAGGGAGGGTTGGGGTGGGGAGGGAGTTTATGGAGGAGGGGGCTGGGTGGGGGTTGGTGGGAGGGAGGGAGGGTAGGGATGGGGAGGGAGTGATGATGGAGGAGGGGGGAGGGTGGGGGGTTGGTGGTAGGGAAGGAGAATAGGGGATGGGGAGGGAGTGATGGAGGAGGGGGTTGGTGGTAGGGAGGGAAGGTTGGGGTGGGGAGGGAGTGTTGATGGAGGAGGGGGGAGGGTGGGGTTGGTGGTAGGGAAGGAGAGTAGGGGGTGGGGAGGGAGTGATGGAGGAGGGGGGAAAGGTGGGGGTTGGTGGTAGGGAGGGAGGGAGTGTTGATGGAGGAGGGTGGGGGTTGGTGGTAGGGAAGGAGAGTAGGGGATGGGGAGGGAGTGATGGAGGAGGGGGAAAGGTGGGGGTTGGTGGTAGGGAGGGAAGGTTGGGGTGGGGAGGGAGTGTTGATGGAGGAGGGGGGAGGGTGGGGTTGGTGGTAGGGAAGGAGAGTAGGGGATGGGGAGGGAGTGATGGAGGAGGGGGAAAGGTGGGGGTTGGTGGTAGGGAGGGAAGGTTGGGGTGGGGAGGGAGTGTTGATGGAGGAGGGGGGAGGGTGGGGTTGGTGGTAGGGAAGGAGAGTAGGGGGTGGGGAGGGAGTGATGGAGGAGGGGGGAAAGGTGGGGGTTGGTGGTAGGGAGGGAGGGAGTGTTGATGGAGGAGGGTGGAGGTTGGCGGTAGGGAGGGAGGGGTGGGGAGGGAGTGTTGATGGTGGAGGGGGAGGGTGGGGGTTGGTGGTGGGGAGGGAGTGTTAATGGAGGAGGGTGAGGGTTGGTGGTAGGGAAGGAGAGTAGGGGGTGGGGAGGGAGTGATGATGGAGGAGGAGGAAAGGTGGGGGTTGGTAGGGAGGGAGGGTTGGGGTGGGGAGGGAGTGATTATGGAGGAGGGGCAGGGTGGGGGTTGGTGGTAGGGAGGGTAGGGGTGGGGAGGGAGTGATGGAGGAGGGGGAAAGGTGGGGGTTGGTGGTAGGGAGTGGGGGTGGGGAGGGAGTGATGATGGAGGAGGGGGGAGGGTGGGGTTGGTGGTAGGGAAGGAGGGGTGGGGAGGGAGTGTTGATGGAGGAGGGGGGAGGGTGGGGTTGGTGGTAGGGAAGGAGAGTAGGGGGTGGGGAGGGAGTGATGATGGAGGAGTGGGGAGGATAGGGGTTGGTGGTAGGGAGGGTTGGGGTGGTGAGGGAGAGATTATGGAGGGTGGGGGTTGGTTGTAGGGAAGGAGAGTAGGGGGTGGGGAGGGAGTGATGATGGAGGAGGGGGAAAGGTGGGGGTTGGTAGGGAGGGAGGGTTGGGGTGGGGAGGGAGTGATTATGGAGGAGGGGCAGGGTGGGGGTTGGTGGTAGGGAGGTTAGGGGGTGGGGAGGGAGTGATGGAGGAGGGGGAAAGGTGGGGGTTGGTGGTAGGGAGTGGGGAGGGAGTGATGATGGAGGACGGGAAAGGTGGGGGTTGGTAGGGAGGGAGGGTTGGGGTGGGGAGGGAGTGTATGGAGGAGGGGGCTGGTGGTAGGGAGGGGGGGTGGGGAGGGAGTGATGATGGAGGAGGGGGGAGGGTGGGGTTGGTAGTAGGGAAGGAGAGTAGGGGGTGGGAGGGAGTGATGGAGGAGGGGGGAAAGGGGGGTTGGTGGTAGGGAGGGGAGGGAGTGTTGATGGAGGAGGGGGGAGGGTGGGGTTGGTGGTAGGGAAGGAGAGTAGGGGGTGGGGAGGGAGTGATGATGGAGGAGGGGGAATGATGGGGGTTGGTGGTAGGGAGGGTTGGTGTGGGGAGGGAGTGATGATGGAGGGGGGAGGGTGGGGGTTGGTGGTATGGAAGGAGGGTAGGGGTGGGGAGGGAGGACTAGGGAGTGATGATGGAGGTGGGGGGAGGAATGAGTTTGGGAAGATAGAACATGGACAGGTTTCCAATGTTTTTACTCCCATCTGGCTTCCTACCTTTCCATTCTGATGTTCCTAGAGGCTCTCTCCCTCCTCCTGGATCCTCTCATTCCATGCTTTAATCATTCTGGGTTCTCACCACCAGTGGTAAAGAGTCTGAACGATGGTGCCCACTGAAATGGAGGAGTATGGAATGGATGCAGACACTGTCAGGTTTGTGATGTTCAAGTCAGGGCTTTTTCAACAATTGTCTGTAATAATAGTTCAATATTTTGCATATTTGGTGAATGCTAACCTTGAGTTAATTTCAATTTGAAGTGAGTTGTTTATGGTCATGTGTATCGAGATACTGTACATGAAAGGTTTTGTCTTGCATGTTATCCAGACTTCACTTTATAACTCAATACACCAGGTTGTGTAATAATAAAACTGAAGCGTAGCATGTGGTGTTACAGTAGGAAGGGAGGGTATGGAGAAAAATAGTTAAAATACAGGGGCATCATTTACCAATGAGAGGTCACAAGGTAAAGAAATAGAAGCAGGCCATTGAAATCCTATCCACAGTTCCATCGAGCTAAACTGTTCTCACTTCTAGTTCCAATTTCTGGCCTTTTCCCCATATCCCATTGTACCCTATTCACGATAGTTTTGTTTCCGATATTTATGATAGGTCTGTTTAAAAGTCTGATAACAGTAGGGAAGGAACAGTCCTTGCATGTCGAGGTTTGTATTTTTAAGCTTGTGTATCTTCTACCTGACAGTAGGGGAGTGGGTGGGGAGTGGTAGATGTTCAAACACTCTGTAATGGGAGATGATGGCAATTGCCTGGCATGCAGCAGAGATGCCACTTCTCTGGGTACGACACTGAGTGTATTGCTTCCCTTTGCCCGTGGGAAGATTGAGGCACAACTTGTATTTTGAAATGTTTAATTCAAACAGCTGTTCATTTTGGCACAGTTAGCACATTGTTGCAGCACTAGTGGCCCAGGTTGCAAGGAGTTTGCACGTTCTCCCTGTCTAGCATGGGTTTCCTCCTACCCCTCAAAATGTACCGGAGGTTGTAGGTTAGCTCGTGTATTTGGGTATCCCAGACTCATTGTCTGGAAAGGCCTATTAATCATACTGTCTTAATTAAAAATAAAATTCAGGGCTTATGACAACATACAATACAGTGTGGATGGAGGGATGCTAGCTGTAACTTTGTCCTTCCACCATCCCCACCCACCCTACCACAGCCCCACAGATTTGTCAGAAATCCTGAAGGAAGGGACAAAGGAGTCGCACGACCGAGCAGAGAATACTCAGTTCGTGAAGGACTTCCTGAGGGGCGAGATCGATCGAGAATTGTTCAAGGTGGGGCTGATTCTGGTTGCTGCTCACATTGACTGGGTTGGGTGGGGTTGCGAACCTACACCAATCCCACCTGCTTGCAGATGGTCTGCGCCCCTCAATTCCATCCTTGTTCGTGTCTCATTGCCTCATGTTTTTGAGAAGTTCTGACACAGGTGATATACATGTGGAACGCTGCAAAATTTTGGTCCTCTTGCTTTAAAGAGATGCAATAACATTGAAGCAGTACAAAGGCAGTGCACCAGGCAGATTCCATGGACGCGAGTCTTATTCTACCAAGAAACTAGATAGTATTCCTCGGAGTTTAGAAGAATGTGTGGTTCTTATTCAAGTATATAAGATGCCTAAAATAAGGCAGACAAGCAAATAAGGTGGGGAGGAGTGGGGTGATTTTTGGCATTCCTGAAGAACAGGCTGGAAGCTTTATGCTTTCTGTGGATGCTGAGTGACCTGCTCCAGCACCTTGATGCCAGCATCTGCATTTAATTTGTTTATTTTAATGTCAGTGTGAGGCTGGTGGAGTTGTGCTCTGTGATGTGTCCTGGGGATGGGCTTGGCTGCACTTGGGGAGGGAGGCAACATTTTTCTTACAGCTATTCGCTGCCCAGTGAACGCCCTCCTCCTGCCCTGGGATGTCAGGGTGCGAGGTCGCTCTGCTGAGCTTCTTCCTTCATTCTGTGCAGACTTGTTCTATTCAATGAACCCCAGATGTTTGTGAGGAGTGGCCGGCAGATAAGCAAAGGGCAGGTATGTGTGACATCATTGCTTCACCTTGTGTTGCAGCTTGGCACGGTGGCCCTGTACTTCACCTACACTGCCCTGGAAGAGGAGATAGACAAGAATGCTGAGCATCCTGCCTTCGCTCCCCTGTACTTTCCTCTTGAGCTACATCGCAAGGAGGCTCTTGCTAAGGACCTGGAATTCCTCTGGGGCCCTGGATGGAAGGATCAGATTGAGTGTTCAGAGGCCACGAAAAGATATGTGGAGCGGATCCATCATGTGGGGGAACATGAGCCTGAGTTGCTGGCTGCCCACGCTTACACACGCTACATGGGTGACCTGTCTGGGGGACAGGTGCTGAAGAAGGTGGCCCAGAGGGCCCTGGCTCTCCCCAGCACAGGAGAGGGCATCCAGTTCTATAACTTTGACAACATTTCCAACCCAAGTCTCTTCAAGCAGCTGTACCGCTCAAGACTCAACAACCTAGAGAACAGTGAGCAAAGCAGGGAGAGGCTTGTGGAGGAAGCTAACCGGGCCTTTCGCTTTAATATAGAGGTGAGTATAACTGTGGCTGTGAGCACTGCAGCTCCCACTTCTGGACCGTGGACCGTGCCTGGTCAATTGTCATGCAGCCCACCTGTGGGGGGGGTAAGTGTTGGCAGAGGGACAGCATGGAGCCCTGGTCCACTGAGCAGGCAATTCCGCCTTCATCTCCACCCCTGTGGGGCTAGCACCTACATTTCTGGTATTGGATTTTAATCCCTGATGCTGGAGGTCATGTTGTGGAAGTCCATCACCTCGTTGACCCTCGGGTTCACAGCATCCTAATCACCTGTCCTGAAGCTGTTTGTCCCATATTCAAATTGCTCTTGAGCTGGGAAAACAACTCATGGGGGTAAAAGGTCAAAGATATCAGATGGTGAGAAATATTATGAACTATAAAAGTTGAATGTTGGTAGAGATGGATTCACTGGATGAGGCTTTCAGTGTGAGGTTATCTCGTGAAAGATTTTGGTGGAGTTTTACAGGGTTTGGATGAGATTATACCTGCAAACACGTGAGCTGTTTTGAGATCACATTCTCTTGATTCCTACAGTGCGACAGCTATACGTTGAGGGACAAAGCTGGTCCACTGCTCTGATATAATGGCCGCTTGACCAAATAACTGTTCTCCTCTGATCTTTGTATCAATCAAATGATCTTGCAGGTTTTTGAGGAACTGGATAAAATTAGAAAAACTGTTTGTGGAATGAAGCAAGACGGAATCCCACTTCACAGTGGAAAAGGAGATGCTCGAAAGTGCCCGTTCTATGCTGCAAAAGGTAGGAAGTCATTGGCAACTGGAGAGAAGTGGGACTGGGACCAACACAATGGCTGCTCAGAAAGGAGAAGCCCACTATTGGGTGAATGAGAGGAATCCTGGGATGGGTGTGGAGAGAGATGGTTCTACAACTACAGGGCGTAGAGGAGTGGTTCTCAACCTTCCCCCCCCCCCCCCCACCACGTACAGGTGCCTAACTTTTATCCGGGATCATCAGGACCAGATACCTGCCATTGTTTGGAATCTTCCAGATTTTGGAATCATTTTTATTTCTATCCCTTTAAACCCACCCGAGTCCCACTGCCATCTTCCCTGCTCCTTGCCCGCCTGAGTTGCGCTGCCGTCTCTTCCTCCCGCCCCATGCTGTACCAGCAACGGAACGGCCCCCCTTGGTTCCTCTGTGTTGGTGCAGCGGTTTCAGCTGCATGGAGGGGATTATGGGTAGTGATGACTGCCATTGAGCTGCTGCCGGACCAACTGAAAGTGCCAGTACACTGGATGGGCATCAGTATAGGTGATTTGGAGGTGCTTATAAAGTAATGGAACATGATGGGATGCATGGGATTTGAGCGAGGATTGCGTCAGGTCACGTTTGATGTCATTTACCAAAAAAGTGCCAGTTTTTGGAGCTTGCTGGTTTTCAGAATTCCGGATAAAAGGTTAGGCACCTGTACCACGTTAGATACCACAGAATACTATAGCATCCTACATCATAGATACTTTGTGGTTAGTAAGGAATTACTTAAGGGGGTATGTAAGAGAGAAAACAGGTAGAGAACCACTGGAGTAGGGGAATAATTGTCACTATGGCAGGGAAGAGGGCATCCAGAGTAGGAGACCCTGGACAATAAAGCCCAGGTAACCATCCTGCATTCATTCCCTGGACAGCAGAATGAGAGCCACTGAGGATGGTTTCCCAATTGTTGACCTCCTTTTCATGGTGTGGGGTTGAATATCTGTTCGCAGCCCAAGTTAGTACAAGGGTTCACTGGATTTCTAATGGCAGGCCCAGTGGTTCATGTGCTGGAGCCCAGATTATGGCAGTTCAATGTTATTAACTGATAAATGGCTGTATGATCCTCAAGTTATTCATTGGCTTAATTAATTCCTTTTCTCACCAGGTGATGAAGTGGACTGCCCACTTAACCCAGTGTTGGCCATAGTACAGAGCTCTCCTTTCCAGCTGGTGCTAACTGTTGTTGTGGCACTTGTTGCCAGCTGGTATCTGCTATGAGGCCAAATGCAGTAGATGGACGGTTCAACAAAAGTGATGCAAAACTCACCCAACTCATCTCTCCCTTTACTTACCCCACCTTGTCCAAGAAGAAGTATTTGCAATAAGTGAGGAGTGGACACTGGTTTCAGTTCTCTCTCTGATCATGACATTAATGTGGCCTATTTCTTGTTTAATTTTCAAGTAAATTCTATCCTTAATGCAGCGAGGCTCCACAAGTGTCAAAATTACCCCAGATTGGCTTTTTCTGAATTGGACAAAGTTTCTGCACCATTCCAAGCTGCTCTTGAGAATGTACCATTTATTTTATTTAAGGAGCACAGCCCATTTATAATTGACAAATCCCTTTACTGAGACATGCTGACACATGACCCTCACCCATCAGTGAGATCATTTACACTTGGAACCATGGACATTACCCTGAATTAAGTGGTCGGGAGAAAATTAAAATGGTATGCTGAATTTCCACAACCTGCAAATGGTGACTGTACCTGTAATTTTGTTATTTATTCTTACCTGTTTATGCATGAATATTAAATATACTAACAATTCTTGGCTACCAGTTACTATTTTCTATTCATAAGCACAGAAATACTGAAGATTGTTCTACGTGAGCCCTCAGTAGAATTATTTACTATCTCTTGAAGTACAAGAGTTACAAAGAGGCTGTGTAGTCTGTAAGGCAGGAGATTATTGGTTCAGTATAAAGACAGACTCCAAGGCATTATCCATCAGAAATGAACTTGCTGCCCACTAACCCACACTGAATTGTTGGGGCAAGTCATTCTTGTGACAGCAAAGGCTGGCGCCACTTGGTGGTAGCTGCATGCTTAAGGGTAACTAGAATATCTCACTTTGAACAGCACAAAGTCGATGAAATTGGGGTTTTACCCAAACATGTAGAGCTGTCCACACACTTCTGCTGGAGTTGGTGTTCTAACTCATTGCTGCAAGAATCTACAACCTAGAATAACATTGTCAGACACTTCAGAATATAAGTAAAACATGAAAGTCTTCATGGTTGAAGTAGACACAATGCTGGAGAAACTACATTATATAGCAAAATATAGGCAGGTGGCTGAACCTCAGGCTCCTGCCTACATATAACTCATACCTTGATGAAGGGGTCAAGTCCAAAACATTGGTTATGTATCTATCTTTGCTATATAAAGTCCACTGTTTGACCTGCTGAATTTCTCCAGTATTATGTTTTTAATTTCAGAATTTAAGTGAGCAACTAACCTGTGGAAAATCCTCCAACTCTTGGATTTATGAGAAGAGACGGGTTCAATTAGCAGCAGAGTTTTATCGTCCAAAACATCAATCACGAAGTGCAACAGCTGTGATTAAACACTGGATCTATCACTATTTACAGGGTCATTGACGTCCATCACTGTACAAAGTCACTCAAAAACTAAACTAAAATGTAATGGCTTTCCTATTGAAAGCTGAAGGGTCCGGCTCCAAGGGTAAGGATTTCCTCCAGCAATCCCCTGCCCCACTGACATGGTGACAGTGATATGCATCCTTCACAGCACCACCAGCCTGCGTCAGTTCCCACTCGAGCGCTTTCCTGCAATCAAAGAGCAGCTGGTGAAACAAGTCTTTCCAACAGGTTTATCAAAGTTGGGATTCAGTAAGAAAGTGTTGCTTGGAAGTCAACTACCACGTGGGTCTGTTGTTCACAGAACATCCACACAAAGACCATGCTTCTCATTTCTATTTTAAATGAAACCTCTTCTGATAGTAGGCTCCCTTGAAATGGACTCTCCCAAGATCCAAAGAGGGAAACATTCACCTGGCCAAACTTCTCGAATCTCATTCCTGTATAACCCCAACCTCATCAACTGTTCCCCATGGATAACCCCTTCATCGAATACAAATGTATCCCTCAAAGACACCAAACCTACAGTGTTCCAGTTGTACCCTTATCAACATCACACTTAGTTTTACCAAGAACTTGCTTTTGCTCTCCATGTGGTTTGCAATTAAGGCTAATATTTCATTTGCCCGATTATTCACTGCACATTTAATCTGTTTCATGTACAAGGGTGCCCTGATCTCTTGGAAGCATTTTGTAACCTCTCCCTGCCAACCTCTTGTTCCCAATTTACTTACTTCACATTTCCCACAATGTATTTACCCACCACATTTTTGCCCATTCACTAGACCTTTTACTGACTGTTCTCACAGCTTCTCCACATCTTTGTAAAATCACAATTCCCTGTGCACTCCTTGTTTGGCATCGTGATATACTAAGATTCTGTCTGTCAAAGCCCAATTTACCCACTGTCCATTGACATGGACGCCAACTTTTATCTATGTATCTCCTATTTAACAGCAATCAACAAACTGGCTCAGTGTTGAACAAGATGGGGTGAGCAGCCTCGGTGTTATTCTCTCTCTACATGGACCAGAGGTAGAGTCACACTTCATTTATAATGATGTCTAGCTGCCCAAAAGCCTCCAGGCATTGGACAAACTGAACAATCTGAATGGTGAAGGGAAAACAAAAAGATATCCTACCTCTGACACATGTCAACTGAACATTCGCTTTAATTTGGTAAGGAATCCTTCCTTGTTTTCCCCTGGCTCTGCCTCTGGTTTCTCTGACTCTCTTTTTCCCATCTCAGTCCTTGCCCAGGCTTCAGTGCCTATAGGTACAAACAGTGAAAGCCCAGGGTCAGAATTGCCACCGACACTGGGATCAGTAATAGCCACTCATGCAGTTTGGAGGGTGAATGGAATGGAGTTAACGAGAGCTGGTTTGTTTCTCTTAAACCTACTGGGTCAAACGCTAATGAAAGGAAGTTTTACAAGATGTGGACAGGAGAGTCAGTGGGACCATGGCAGGCAGAGTACCACATGGAAAAATGGGAGAAACAAAAGCTAAATATTCTAAATATGGGAAATATTGGTACCCAAAAACATGCAGAGATGTGACAAATGCAATGGAAATGGTACATGCCTTTTTGTATGAAGATCTGAGTAAAAGAGAAATGACATCTTTGCACAACAATGTCAGGTCTCAGTGAAACACACAAGAGTGTTCTATGCAATTATGCTCTTACTCAAAGGACATTCTTGCTACAAAGTGAGCTTGAGTGATCCCTGGGTGTCATTTCTGTCACAGAAGAGCTCCAATAGGGCAGGTCTCTATTGTCATAGGATGCCATAGGTGCTCTAGGTTAATAAGAGATTACTTTAAGGTGGTATGTAAGTGGAAAAAAGGTTGAGGACCACTGCTCTAATCTATTGGCCTCATTGAGACGTGTATGGGATTCAACAGAGTGGATGGAGGAAGTCACAATTACAGAAAACAGGACAAGCTATTCTAGATAAAAATGTGGTGAATCCTCGGTATTCTCTACCCAAAGCCACCATTGATTGCATTCAAAACAGGTCAATGGATTTCTGGATACAAAACAAATCAAAGAATGGGGGAAGGGGCAGAAACAGCTGAGCAGGTTAATGGGCTCAAATAACCTGGTCCTACTATTTCACATGTGAGGATTCTATGGGTCACTAATCCATTACACAAATACTTTTAGCTGACCTAACACATTCCTTACCTGTAGCTGTGTTAACTATTCCATTGACAGTGCCCTCCACATCAGCCTCCTCCTCAGCATAAGCTGCCATCAGGGAACTCTGTCTTGAAGACAACCTCCTGTCAAAAAGAAATTCAGAAAGATCAACAGGGCAATGGGACAGCAAAGTGCCCCAAGTTTTTTTGAGGTAGTCTTCCCCTGAAGGAGTCCAGTGATCATGTTACAGGTCAATAATCAGAAATGAAAAACAGCCTTGCTGACATCATCCCCACGATACCAGCCCCACCAACCCAGTCAGCCCCATGGTACCAACCCAGTCACCTGCGAAGGTGGTTTTATTATTAGGCTCCTTCAGCCATAAGTAATCCTTCTCTCAGATTATGTCTTATTTGGGGATGGAATGGTGAGAATTATCCTCCAAACCGCCCACGTATGAGCATAGAACACTACAGCACAGTACGGACCCTTCAGCCCTCGATGTTGTGCCGACCCATTTATTCCTTCCTAAAAAAAGTACTAAATCCTTCCTACCCTGTAATCTTCTTATTTTTCTTTCATTCATGTGCCTGTCTATGTCTCTCTTAAATGCCTCTAATGTTCCAGCCTCCACCACCACCCCAGGCAAGGCATTTTAGGCACCCACAACTCAAAAAAAAACTTACCCCTGACGACTTCCCTAAATTTCCCTTCCTTCACTCTGTACCCACATCCTCTGATGTTTGCTGATCCTGCCCTGGAAACAGATGCTGACTCTCCACCCTATCTATGCCTCTCAGAATCTTATGATAGAAGTTTCCTCTCATCCTTCAACCCTCCAAAGGAAAAATGGCCCAGCTCTGCTAACCTTGCCTCCGAAGACTTGTTTCCCAATTTAGGCAACATCCTGGTAAATCTCCCCTGCACCCTCTCCACAGCTTCCACATCGTTCTTATAATAAGGTGACCAGAAGTGAACACAATACTCTAAGTGTGGTCTCACCAGAGATTTGTAGAGTTGCAACATGATCTCTCCTGAACTCAATTCCCCTATTTATGAAGCCCAGCATCCCATAGGCCTTCTTAACTATCCTATCAACCTGTGCAGCGATCTTGAGCGATGTATGGATTTGAAACCCCAAGTTCCTTCTGTTCATCCACACTCTTAAATAACTGATCATTAACTCTGTACTCAGCCTTCTGGCTTCCCCTTTCAAAATGCACCATCTTACACTTATCCGGATTGAACTCCGTCTGCAACTTTTCTGTCCAACTCTGCATCCAGCTTATATCCTCTTGTAACCTTTGACCTTGAAAGTAGAAGTTTTTCCTGACCAGCCTCGAGTGCCATTTTGGCTTCAGCCCACACCTGTTTTCTGATGGATATTTAAAGAAAAGGCAAGTAGAAACTCTTCCCCAAGGGATCACGCCACTGCCCAGGCGGGGTCGACGGGCCGCTGCCCAGGCGGGGTCGACGGGCCGCTGCCCAGGCGGGGTCGACGGGCCGCTGCCCAGGCGGGGTCGACGGGCCGCTGCCCAGGCGGGGTCGACGGGCCGCTGCCCAGGCGGGGTCGACGGGCCGCTGCCCAGGCGGGGTCGACGGGCCGCTGCCCAGGCGGGGTCGACGGGCCGCTGCCCAGGCGGGGTCGACGGGCCGCTGCCCAGGCGGGGTCGACGGGCCGCTGCCCAGGCGGGGTCGACGGGCCGCTGCCCAATGGAGGAGCCTGGATTCTTCAGAAGCAGATGGAGACAATGGTGCTAGAAGAATTTTGAACTTTGAGTGGATTCTGCACTCAAATCTCTATGTTTTAACTCATGCAGAATTCTGCTGTGCCTGTCCTACCATGCACCATGGTTCTTCAGCCACCCATGTTTATTGTTGGATAACAGCTCCCAGTGGCACAAGTTTTGAAATTCTCAGTTTGTTCACAGCTGGCCATGGCCCTCAGGCCTGCTCCAACATACAGTATGACCAGAGCTGATCTACATTGGCCTCGTAACCCTCCATCTTTTAATAGTTATCAATCTCCACCTTAAATGATCTGACCTCCATGATCCTCAGGGGGAGAGGATTCCAGAGGTTCACCACAGTTTGGAGAAATTTCTATGCAACTTTGTTTTAAATTAACAGCTATACATTTTACAGCTATCCTGATTTGTCCACCAGTGAAAACATCTCAGTATCTACCCTGTCAACTCCCCTTAGGATCTTTTATATTCATAAAAAGTCACCTCTCCTTCAGAAGTCCAAAGAGTCAGGCATGTGAGTGAGGTTTACAGCAGGAGGGTCAAGGAGGTGCAGTGCCCCCCAGTTGGAAAGTTTTTGAAAATGTACCCACAAATTTACCAGTTTCAAGTCATTGAAAAAACTAATTTTAAACAAAATCAATTTTTTTTAAAAGTTAGCACAGTCTATCAGACAGTCACTGCCATTTGTACCCAGACTCCAAGCACCTTCCACCTCACCAGGCAGTACCTATCCTCAAACCAGTCTGATTCTCCTGACGCCAAGCAGTACTTGCCCATAACTAGCACCAAGTATGACCAGCAGTGCCCTTGCCTAACTTGCAGCCAATCCCCAAGTAGTAACTACTACCCTGCTACCAATCCCGAGGCAGAGCCCCTGCCCAATCTGTCCTCAATCACCAGGCAGGGCCCCAGCCCAATCTGTCCTCAATCCCCAGGCAGAGCCCCTGTCCAATCTGTCCTCAATCCCCAGGCAGAGCCCCTGTCCAATCTGTCCTCAATCCACAGGCAGAGCCCCTGTCCAATCTGTCCTCATCCCCAGGCAGAGCCCCCCTGCCCAATCTGTCCACAATCCCCAGGCAGAGCCCCTGTCCAATCTGTCCTCAGTCCCCAGGCAGAGCCCCTGTCCAATCTGAACTCAATCCATAGGCAGAGCCCCTGCCCAATCTGTCCTCAATCCCCAGGCAGAGCCCCTGTCCAATCTGTACTCAATCCATAGGCAGAGCCCCTGTCCAATCTGTCCTCAATCCCCAGGCAGAGCCCCTGTCCAATCTGTACTCAATCCATAGGCAAAGCCCCTGTCCAATCTGTCCTCAATCCCCAGGCAGAGCCCCTGTCTAATCTGTCCTCAATCCACAGGCAGAGCCCCTGTCCAATCTGTCCTCATCCCCAGGCAGAGCCCCCCTGCCCAATCTGTCCTCAATCCCCAGGCAGAGCCTCTGCCCAATCTGTCCTCAATCCCCAGGCAGTGACCCCCCTGCCCAATTTGTCCTCAATCCCCAGGCAGAGCCCCTACCCAATCTGTCCTCAATCCCCAGTCAGAGCCCCTGTCCAATCTGTCCTCAATCCACAGGCAGAGCCCCCCTGCCCAATCTGTACTCATCCAATAGCAGAGCCCTCCCCCCCCCCCAATCTGTCCTCAATCCACAGGCAGAGCCCCTGTCCAATCTGTCCTCAATCCATAGGCAGAGCCACCCCCCCCGCCCAATCTATCCTCAATCCCCAGGCAGAGCCCCCGCCCAATCTGTCCTCAATCCCCAGGCAGAGCCCCTGCCCAATCTGTCCTCAATCCCCAGGCAGAGCCCCTATCCAATCTGTCTTCAATCCCCAGGCAGAGCCCCTGTCCAATCTGTCCTCAATCCCCAGGCAGAGCCCCCCTGCCCAATCTGTACTCAATCCAATGGCAGAGCCCTCCCCCCCAATTTGTCCTCAATCCTCAGGCAGAGCCCCTGTCCAATCTGTCCTCAATCCACAGGCAGAGCCCCCGCCCAATCTGACCACAATCCCCAGGCGGAGCCCCTGCCCAATCTGTCCTCAATCCCCAGGCAGAGCCCCCGCCCAATCCATAACCACTTCTTTGCAGTGATGTCCATCTATTACTCGGGGATTTTTTTCAGCTAACCTTAAAAGCAATTAGTCTTTCCCAATCGTTTCTTCACACATGGTTTTTGAGATATGGGCATAAATGGCATTGCAACATGTCAGAAATGCTTTGTAACCAAGGGGGATTGCATGGGGATGTGCTGCTTCTGCTATAATGCTATTCTGCAGGAAACATGGCAGCCAAAGACAGTAGAGCAATCGAACAAGCAGAGGGAGTCAGAACAGGCTGGGAGGGCACTGATAAAATGTGGGTGGATTTTAAAAACATGGATATCCGTGGTAAATTCACATGCCTGAGGAATACAGACTCAAGTTTGTCTTCATAGGATAATCTCATCCTAGGATTTAGATCGGTGAGTCTCCTTTGAACCATATCCAAATGCTACCACGTCCTTTTTTAGGTAAAGAGCAACAAAACGACAGAATATTCCAGGTGTGGCGACCTCCCATATGACTAACAAAACTTTTCTTCAACTGCCCCCTTTGCAATAAAGGACAACATGCTATTTGCTAATCTTTTGTGATGTGTTCAATGACTAGAACACCTGGATCCCTCTGTAGTTCACTCACTTTCAGTTTCTCTTTGAGGTAACCATCTGAAGTGGCACAGTTAGTGTAATGTTATTACAGCAACCCAGTTTCTACATGACAATCACTTTTCAATCCATGCTAACACACCTCCTCCAAAATTCTGCCTTGATGTGATATCTGGTTAACCCTTTAGACTCCGACCATTTTTAACTTTTCATGATACAGTATATACTCTGGACTGGGGCCATGGGTAAACTGGAGTTGGTTGATTTGTTCAGTCATGGATACTACATCATATCTGGCCAGTCACTGACCTGTTCGTACCCTACATAGTCCTAAATATTCAAGCAACTATTCTTACCTTTACTTCCAGTACTTTTTCTTGTAGAACTTGGGGAAGCAACTGTTTTTACCACAACCGTTGCAAAGATATTTTACAGTACCAACTCCAGAATGAACCATCTGGTGGTTGGGTACAAAACCAGTTCCGGGAAACTGGGACACCGAGTATATGCAGTTGTTGGTCGTCCCTGAAATCCGGGACCTGGAGTTCAAAGGGTTAAATTCCTTTTGGAAATCTGAATACATCTACAGGTTTCCTTTTATCAGCTCTTCTGCTGTTTCCTGTTGCTCAGCACCTTTTCTCCCCATGCTGTTATCTTCCCCACTCTGAACTTCACTTTCCATTTTAATCTTTGATTTAACACTGTATCAAATGTCTTCACTAAACTGATGGGATTCTTCAGAACCTGGGAAACTAGCAGGTCACAAAGCATTCGAAGGATGACCAATGTTTCGGGCCTGGGCCCTTTATCTGGTTGGTTACCCTTTACTTCCTATGGATGCTGCGTTACCCAAGCACCCCTTGACCCCAGCATCTGCAGACTTCCTTGTTTAACAGAGAATAGCATGCATGACTTTAAAATGTGTCTGCTTTGTGTTTAAAATTGTTCCCCATCTCCCTCTCCACCCACCCCAAGCGCAACACTATTATATTTCAAAATCAACTAGCATTTCAGATGAACAGCCGCCTTTCACCACAGCATGAGGAAATGTTACTTCTATACACTAAATCTCTTGTAACCAATCACTTCACCATCAGAGGCAAAGCTAATGGTGATGGATTCATGCATGGCCCCTGCTCCAGCCTCATTAAACACCAGGAGGGCATACTGTACTCACTTTGGGATTTTCACCTTGATGTGGATGTAGTGATCTCCGTATCCATAACTATTGACTTTTGGAATACCTTTGCCAGCAAGTCGAATCCTCTGATCAACCTGAATCCCAGCTGGGATCTGCAGAAAGACACGGAATGTGATCAGTTACAGGCAGCACAGGATTTAGATTCACCACCATTCAGCAAAGATCAGAATAAAGTGGATAGGTACCGCACAATCCTTCTGGGGTGAAGGGAAACATCATATTCACCAAACACTGAAATAAATATCCAATTTAAGGAGGAACATTTAATTGAGGAAGCCCAATGAAAGACTGGCATCGGCGGGGCAGCTACAACACACAGCTGCTACCCTCAGCAGGACATTTTGCATCATAGCATCAAAGGCCAACAGTGACTGCTAGAGCAGGCGAATCACTCATTCAGGGTTACTCAGGCTTCCATTCAGATTGCAAGATCTCCAGGAAAGCCGTGGAGAAAGATGCGCATATGACTGTGGCAGGACCAGGCTGACAAACCAAGCTCCAGGCTTCCTGAGACATGCAGGAGACTTCAGATACAGGAATTCGGAGCACAAATTCACCCATCTTCAGGATGGTCCAAATGTCACACTTTTCCATCATCATTCACCCCTCCCTGTTCCCCAATCCTCTATGGGCCTCTGACCAACCCCTCCCACCTGTCAGAATCAGGTTTATGGTCTCAAAATTTGAAGTTTTGTAGCAGCAGTTTGTGAATTACAGGTGCAGAACTAAAATAAATTACAGTTATGTAAACACAATATTTAAAAATAAATAAGTGCAAAAGAGTAAAAAGTGAGGTAGTGTCTGTGGTTCATTGTTCATTGAGAAATTTGATGACAGAGGGGGAAGAAGCTATTTTGTGCTGCTGGGTGTTCAACTTCAGGTTCCTGTACCTCCTCCCTGATGGTAGCAGTGAGAAGAGGGCCTGGCCTGAGTGGTGAGGGTCTTTTTTGATAGATGCTGCTTTCTTGGGGCACGACCTCTGTAAGGTAAAACATCATGAGATGGGAATGTGTAGGGAGTTACCCTGTACAAGGCTGTAACAAGAAGGGGAGGTGTCCTTGTACTCCTGTTAGGTAAAACATCATGAGATGGGAATGTACGGGGCAGTAACAAGATGTGAATGCATCCTTGTACTTACAAGATAAGAGAGACATTGATGGATTGAGAGGCAGGAAGCTAGCAGGGAAAGGATAGCAACAGTTTTAGTCATTGGACAAGTAATGATATGATGATGTTCTAAGCACATATCCAAGGGTATAAAAAATCACCATTTTGCTGATAACGGCAGAATGCATTCTCCGACTAACCTGGTTGGTCGCAAGTGTTACAATCCGGTAATAAAGAACAAAGAACCCTGATTTCGACTCAGCCTGGTGTTTGTCTCACTCATTCATGAACAAAGCAGACCTAACACCTCTTAAAAATGTCCTTCATGAAGTGACTAATCCCCAGGATGGCACTGGCCGAGTTTACAACTCTCTGCAGCCCTTTCCATTGGCACCTCCATACCAGATAGTGATACAACCAATCGGAACGTCCTCATTATATTGGCTATTTGCTCCCTGCACCATCTTCATTAAGGGATCCAACCAGACATATCAACCATTCTTTTTCTCCCACTGATGTTCCTTGACCTGCTGAGTTCCTCCAGCAGGTTGTTTTAAGCCGCAAGTTTCCAGAGGCTATTCAAGGAGCTCAAGGCACTGTTTTCCCACAGATTCTAGCAGTTCTACTGAGGAACCTGCCTAGAGAACCATCCCAGTCCAATGAACAGCACTGCAGAGGGATAACAGCACGTTTAATTCATGTACCTCCCATCCAATTCATGTACCTCCCATCCAATTCATGTACCTCCCATCCAATTCATGTACCTCCCATCCAACTCATGTACCTCCCATCCAATTCATGTACCTCCCATCCAATTCATGTACCTCCCATCCAACTCATGTACCTCCCATCCAACTCATGTACCTCCCATCCAACTCATGTACCTCCCATCCAACTCATGTACCTCCCATCCAACTCATTTACCTCCCATCCAACTCATTTACCTCCCATCCAACTCATTTACCTTCCATCCAACTCATTTACCTTCCATCCAATTCATTTACCTTCCATCCAATTCATTTACTTTCCATCCAATTCATTTACCTTCCATCCAACTCATTTACCTTCCATCCAACTCATTTACCTTCCATCCAACTCATTTACCTTCCATCCAACTCATTTACCTTCCATCCAACTCATTTACCTTCCATCCAACTCATTTACCTTCCATCCAACTCATTTACCTTCCATCCAACTCATTTACCTTCCATCCAACTCATTTACCTTCCATCCAACTCATTTACCTTCCATCCAACTCACTTACCTTCCATCCAACTCACTTACCTTCCATCCAACTCACTTACCTTCCATCCAACTCACTTACCTTCCATCCAATTCATTTACCTTCCATCCAATTCATTTACCTTCCATCCAACTCACTTACCTTCCATCCAACTCACTTACCTTCCATCCAACTCACTTACCTTCCATCCAATTCACTTACCTTCCAACTCATTTACCTTCCATCCAACTCATTTACCTTCCATCCAATTCATTTACCTTCCATCCAATTCATTTACCTTACATCTAATTCATTTACCTTACATGTATTTTTAAATTTAATTTTTCAGAATATTTACAATATTTTAAGGTGCATGACTTTTTAAAAACATTCACAAATATTGAAAAGCAAAATAAGAGCTGGACAAATACTTAATACAAAGAGCCCAATGTTTCTGTTCTGACTAAATCTCCTACCTCATTGTCACTCTCCAAGACTAGCCACATTTCCCTTAATTTTCTTAATATATTAAAACCCCTGGTATCTAGTACCTATGGGAATTTGTAGATGCCAGATAAGTGTATTTTCTGGTTGCTTGAAATTGTACGTTGTGTGATTGGTGAGCTGACAGCAAGATGTGCCAATTTTAAATGTCCACATTTTTACCGATTTACTTTCCATGATGTTTTTGCTGGTTGTTTGAATTCCGGGTACCGAGGGTCTTACGACTATATATCCAAAAATTCTACCAAGAGGTCTTCAATGCATTCAGTCACTGAACCTCCAGACCCCTTAGGTTGTGAATTTGTAACATTCACGCCCCTCTGTTGAAAATAATTTCTTGTAGCCTCCTGCTACAAAGACACACACACTTGCAGTGTCAAAGGTTAAACTCTGAGATTTATTGAGGCTGGAAAGGGTCCTTTGTTGGAGTTCCCACCATTTGTTTGATTGGCTGAAATGAGCTCCATGAATAACAATAGCAGGCAGGAATATTCTTGAGTGTGAATCCCTTCTTCCCCAACCTGTTATTGATCTGTTAGCTGGGCAGCTTGGCCAGAACCATTTTAGGGCTGCCAGTCTTGTACTGCTCCAGCTTTCAACGGCATCGGTTCATTGTGTTAAGGGATGTGTTACAGTGTATTATGCTTCTGTTCACTACCACACGCGATGTGCCAGCTCGATCTCTAGGTCGCCACATTCCAATCACTTTTCTTGAATGGCTGACCCTTTATTGTGAGATTCATCATCTGCATCAACTCCATGGCTCCCCCTCACCCACAAAATGGGCAATTTTCCAATCTCAAGAGAGGCACTGGTATATTTCTTATCACACAAAAATCTTTAGCTCCTCCATTCAAGGAAGCAATTAAACCTGCAAAGGTCGAACTCCCTCTATCCCTTTTAATTATCGTGGTCCCCAGCAGACCCACCCAGTCCCAACCTTCTACCTACTTATATTCATATATCCTGAAACTTTTCTCTCACACACCCATCAACTGCCCTTTGATTCTTTACCCTTACACTTGAGTCATTACAGCAACTAATTAATTACCCATAAGTCATTGGGATGTGGGAGGAAGAGCACCAGAATAAACTCAAACAGCCACATAGATTAGATCAAACCCGAGTCACGGAAGGTGTGAGGAAATAGCACTATCTGTTGGACCACCACACCGCCTGGCAACACGTGCTCATTGTTTCTGATGGGAAATCAGCAGTCCGCTCTCGTTGCCACTGCAGGTTCATGGGGGGTGGGGTTCGAAGAATAGGGAAGGTAGGGGTAGGTGGGCAAATACAAACATCCCACAGTCCAAAGGTGCCTCACTGCCTGGAATCTCCAACACACCCCAGGTCCAAGAAACACAATAAAAGTCCAGAAATTTGGACCACTCCAGAATCCAGACTTCTCGAAAACTCTCGGTTGTTGCACGCGTGTGTAAGCGGCAACAAGCGGCCATGCAGAGGTCGTGGAAATGTAATTTAAAAATTGTTTTTTTATATTTGTACTTTGTATTTTATATGAAGTTGTGAATCATTCCTCTAGACCCATTTGTTACTGAAATATTTTGCTTGAGAGAAATTGTCATTGGCCCATTTCCTTTGGAGTTCTGAAACCGTGCACATAACGAGTCAATTCGGTACAATTAAAACAGTGGTTTTCAAACTTTTTCTTCCCACCCACATACCACCTTAAGCAATCCTTTACTAATTTACCTGTTTATTCTCCTTAAATTTGAATTTTAAAAGTACTGTCCAAGAATCCAGAGCAACCCGATCCCTGAGCAGTCCTGATTTTAGGACCTTTACCCCACAAAAAAGGCCATTTAAATGTCCTGCACCATCTTTAAATAGTTTTGTTTAATCAGAAAGACACTGGAGGTGTTGGGAGGTTCGAGCTGTTGGATCTCAGGGATCAGTGTTATTAACAAGATAAAACAGTAAGTAAATGCTCACCGTGATGTTGATAGTTTCATGCAGTCCCTGGGCTCGAGCAGTGCCTCCGAGAACAGCCTGGGCTATAGATATGTACAGGTCTGAGTGAATATCTGCTCCATCCCGTCGGAAGGTCGAGCTCCTGTGGACCTAAGTGACGGAGGCAAAACTGAAGGCCCCGAAATTCAAGATCTAATGATTCTGTGTCAAGAAATCCCCCTCTCCACCAAACCTAGGACATCCTATTCCCAGCCTATCAGCATGCACCAGGCCCAATGTACCCATTTTCATTCCCTAAAGTAATCAGGTAGGTTCACATCTACTGAATTCAAGAAGTAGATCTCCTGCTGGAGAGGTTTAAATGCCACACTCTCCACATTTGGACAATCAGTCTGAACCATTGTTACCAGAAATATATGTCTCACAGGAGACATGCACATATACGTGCACAGGAGGATGTCTCACATATGAGGAAATGATTAATGAGGGTATGACAGTGTACGTGGTCTACATGGACTTGTGTAAAGCATATGACAAGGTCCCTTATGGTAGAAAGGTCCAGAAGATTAAATCACACGAGATCCACAGCGAGTTGTCAGTTTTGGTCATTGTGCAGTAAGACAGTAAGATGTTATCAAATTGGAGAAGGTTTACAAGGATGTTGCCAGATCTCTGGAGCCTAAGCTACAGGGAGAGGTTGAGCAGGCTGGGACTTTATTCCTTGGAGCACAGGATAAGGGGTGGTCTCATAGAGATGAACAAAATCGTGAGAGGAATAGATTGTGCAAATGCAGAGGGTCTTTTACCCACCGTAGGGGAATTGGTAATCTGCACACATAGGTAGAAGGTGAGTTGTTGTGGGTGGGGGGAGAAGAAGGAGATTTATCAGGAACCTGAGGCATGAGAGGCAACTTTTATTTATACAGAGGCTGGCAAATATATGGAGACACTACCGGAGGAGTTGGTTGAAGCATGGTCATTACAACTTTTAAATAAAATTGGAGAGATATGTGCATAGGATGGGTAGACCAGTGGTTTTCAAACTTTTTCTTTCCACTCACATTCCATCTTAAGTAATCCCTATCCCATCAGTGCTCTGTGATTAGTAAGGGATTACTTAAAGTGGTTTGTGAGTGGGAAGGGAAGGTTGAAAACCACTTCATTGTTACTGAAATATTTTGCTTGAGAAAAATTGTCATTGAACCATTTCCTTTGGAGTTCTGAAACTGTGCACATAACGAGTCAATGAGGTACGATTAAAACTTTTTCTTTCCACTCACATACCACCTTAAACAATGTCTGGCATAAGGATTACTTAAGATGGTACAGTACGACAGGAAAGGAGAGGTTTGAAATCTAATGGTTTAGAGGGTATTAGACAAATGAAGGCAGGTGGGACATTTTGAACAGTAGGGCGAAAGGAGCGGTTTCCACACTCTACAACTCTATGATTAGAGAGATCTGCAAGGATCAGTGCTGGAACCTCGTTTGGATGAAAATGTTGACGGTGTTTGCAGATGACAATAATTGATGTAGTTGTGGCCAGTGAGGAAGGTTGTCAAAGGATACAGTGGCTTATAGATCCATTGGAACTTTGAGCAGAGAAATGGTAGAGGGAGATTTCACCCAGTCAAATCTGAGGAGGTTAAATGGAAAAGGAAAATATATCAGGACCTTTTAGGAGCAATAAAAGGGGATCTTTGGATGCACGTCCACAGCTTCACAAAAGTGGACGGGATGGTGAAGGCGGAGTAAGGCATGCTTGCCTTGATTGCTGGGTATAAACACCAGGAGGTCATGCTGCAGCTCTACAAACCTATTCTTTAGCAACATTTCGTATGCCATTCTGGTCGCCATACTATTGAAAGGAGCGGTTAGTGCAACGCATTTACCGTGCCAGTGACAGGGACCAGACCGGGGTCGAAACCCGTCCTGTCAGTAAGGACTTTGTACGTTCTCCCCATGTCTGAGTGGGTTTTCCCTGGGGGCTCTGGTTTGGATTGGAGAGTATGAGCTTTTCAGAGAGATTGAACATACTTGGGTTGCTTTCTAAAGAGTGTCAGAAGCTTGAGGGGGAGACGTGATGGAGGTGTATAAACTTCTAAGACAACCAGTCAGTTTTCTCAAAGGGTAGAATACTGGAGGGCACAGCTTTAATGCAAGAGGGAGATTGTTTAATACGAGATGCAAGCTGTCAGGAGAGGTGGTGAAAGCAGATATGATAGCATTTGTGACGGAGGCATTTGTCAAGGCACATGAACAGACGGGGAAGATAGGTACAGAGCATATACGCGCAGATGGAATTATTTAATTGGGCATCATGAGTAGCAAACATGGTGAGCTGAAGGGCTTGATCTGTGCTGCACTATTCTGTAATAGTAAGATATAGGAGGGAAAGTAAACTATTCGGCCCAGAGTCCACACCCCTATTCCATCATGAACTGATCCATTCTCCCACTCAACCCTCTCCCTTGCCTTCTCCCCAGAACCTTTGATACCCTGACTATTCAGATACCTATCAATCTCTGCCTTAAATACAACCAAAGATGTGGCCTCCACAGTCACCTGTGGCAACAAATTCCAGAGGTCCCCCACTGTTTGGCTAAAGAAATTACTCATTTTAAATAGGAGCCCTTCAATTCTGAAGTCGTGCTCTCTTGTCATAAGGATCAGATCAGCTGGGAGGGAGGATAACATATCTCCTCACTGCGACTTACCCTAAAAGTGATGAAGATTTCCTTGCGTCCCACTGGCATCCGTACAGTTTGTCCGTCTTCCACACCTGTGAGGTGCACACAAGTTACATCAGGTACAGCAGAGGCAGAACCAGCAGGCCGACTGCTGGATCAATTCATTGTGTTGAAGCTCCGGGTGAGAAGAGCCAGCTTCAGCTCTCTGATGCATGGAATCAGTCACCTCCCCTGCACCAGCTTACAGACGCCCATTAAAGAAACCATTTCACCCAGCTCTTGGCCTTCAGCACGAGGCAATAAATCTGGAGGAGGTGACCAGGTCTCAGTTTTGTGTGGATGATCTGTTCAACTCCATTTGTCTACTTTTGTTCCACTCCTCCTCCCCACCCCCCCCCCCCCAAGGAAACCCACCGGGCCAGTGGGGACCAGGGAACCTCAGCCAAAACCCCAGTTAATTGGAAATCACCCATGTGAGGTAGAGAATCCAAGATGATCAATTCCTCCCTTAATGCACCAGCATTAATAACACAGGACAACAAAGATTTATCTTCCTGAACACCTTTGGGTGTATTTTGGGAACTTTGGACTGCTGATCTCAAAAATTACCTTAATTTCCCATCACATACCGTTTTTTTAGCTATAACCCATTTTTGCGATTTCCTGTCATATTTCAAGTCTACTTCAGCAAACAAAACCACAAAATGCAACATGTCATTGAAAGTCCATTTTCTGCCTTTGTACTTGGACTCCTGACGAACGTGGTGAAAGATTTCACCAGGACATTGTGATAATGGGAAAGTGGTATCAGGGCAACTGGTATCCATCAATGTTGGACACTGACACGAGAGGTATCAGATCCTGAGAACAAACAAAAATCAGCGGGAAACAGTTTTAGGTCAATTGAACCAACGCAACGTGTCAGCGTCGTTATGTATAAACCATATATAACCATATAATAACCATAACCATATAACCACTTACAGCACAGAACAGGCCAGTTCGGCCCTACTAGTCCATGCCGTAACAAATCCCCACCCTCCTAATCCCACTGACCAGCACCCGGTCCATACCCCTCCAGTCCTCTCCTCTCCATGTAACAATCCAGTCTTTCCTTAAATGTAACCAATGATCCCGCCTCGACCACATCTGCCGGAAGCTCATTCCACATCCCCACTACCCTTTGCGTAAAGAAATTTCCCCTCATGTTCCCCTTATAATTTTCCCCCTTCAATTTTAAACCATGCCCTCTAGTTTGAATCTCCCACTCTTAATTGAAAAAGCCTATCCACGTTTACTCTGTCTGTCCCTTTTAAAATCTTAAACACCTCTATCAAGTCCCCTCTCAATCTTCTACACTCCAGAGAAAAAAGCCCTAGTCTGCACAACCTTTCCCTGTAACTCAAACCCTGACATCCTGTCAACATTCTCGTGAACCTTCTCTGCACTCTCTCTATTTTGTTTATATCTTTCCTATAATTTGGTGACCAAAACTGTACACAATACTCCAAATTTGGCCTCACCAATGCCTTGTACAATTTCATCATAACCTCCCTACTCTTGAATTCAATACTCCGATTTATGAAGGCCAACATTCCAAATGCCTTCTTCACCACACCATCTACCTGAGTATCAGCCTTGAGGGTACTATTTACCACAACTCCTAAATCCCTTTGTTGCTTTGCACATCTCAATAGCCTACCATTTAATGCATATGACCTATTTAGATTTGCCTTTCCAAAATGTAACACCTCACACTTATCTGTATTAAATTCCATCAGCCATTTCTCAGCCCACACCTCCAGCCTTCCTAAATCACCTTTTAATCTATGGTAATCTCCCTCACTGTCCACAACACCACCAATTTTTGTATCATCCGCAAACTTGCTTATCCAATTCTCCACCCCTACTTCCAGATCGTTAATATATATAACAAACAATAGTGGACTGAGGACTGATCCCTGAGGAACTCCACTAGTCACCGGCCTCCAATTGGACAAACAATTTTCTACCACTACTCTATGACACCTTCCATCCAACTATTGCTGAATCCATTTCACTACCTCCTCATTTATACCTAATGCCTCCACCTTTCTTCCTAACCTCCTGTGGGGAACTTTGTCAAAAGCTTTACTAAAGTCTAAATAGACAACATCCACAGCTTTCCCTTTATCAACCTTTTTTGTAACCCCCTCGAGAAACTCAATCAGGTTTGTCAAGCATGATCTACCCCTGACAAAACCATGCTGATTACTCCCTAGCAATCCCTGTACCTCCAAATATTTGTAAATACCATCCCTCAGAACACTTTCCATCAACTTGCCCACCACAGACGTCAGACTGTGATTAAACCAGATAAATGCAATCAAAGTTCATTCAGTGTTTCTCCAACTTTCTGCACGATACAGCAAATCTGAAATCTGTGTTCAGCTTGAAGTTGACTATGATAATCCTCTTTTTTTTCAGGAAGCAAACCTTTTGAAAAAATTTATTGTCCCGTGTTATTGGGAGGCTGTTTGGATGTTCTACCTAAGATTCCCTCTCAGGCCAGCCCTTTGTTGAACTCTCTGCACACTGCCCTTGTAGTGGGGATCTAGTTGTAGAGCAATTCTCACCAGCTGGAACCGGTACCATAACCATCTTCTTCTGTTTACTCTGTCCGCTCCCTTGGCACACAATGCAGGGCGATGTCATCAAAGATCCCCGGCCGCCACATCGACGACATGTGGAACGCATCATGAATGGTCCAGTGTTCAGGGTTTCCTGTAGGAGAAACGTATATGTGGTCACCACAGCAGCCTGGCAGAGTACAATTAAAACACAATGCTGTCAGTAGGTCAGACAGCGTACTTTATGTAGCAGAGGTAAAGATACATAACCAACATTTCGGGCTTGAGCATCATCAAGGTAAGAGCAAAACGTAGACAGGCCCCCAGCCTTTCATGTTTTACTCCAGGCAGAGTTTAATGGGCCACGGGTGGCAGCAGGGCCTCCAAATGGACAATAATCAGCGCTGAAGCCCTTTGCTCTTGCTCAATCAGCAAACCAAACATTGCAAATCAGTCAGCCTTTTCCCCAGGCAGGCAAGAGCCAACTGCATATTTGTGGTCTACAGCCAATGGCTGCTCAGCAAGTAAAGATATCAGATTCTCCTCTCTAAACAGCAGGTCTGATTTTGAGGACAGTTCCACGGTCACCATTACCAATCTATTATTTCACTCTACATCTCATTAAATCAAATTAATTGAAATTTCTCAGCTCATTTCATGTTAGAGTTGGGGAAGTACTTTGCTAACTGGGTTCTGGTTCCCCATTCTCTCTCTCTCTCAGAATCATTCTAACATTTTGATCACATGAACCTGTCCCCAATACAACTCTCCACAGCCTGTATCATTCTGACAGAAACCTAGGTTTTACAATCCATTGTGCATTCCCTGAGGAGAGGTTAGATAAATACCTCATGTTCACTCCCCTTTCCCACAAACATTTAGTTCCTTTAAAGTCCCACTCTATTGTTCTGTTACACTATACCCCCCACTATTAGACTCAATAAATATGAACTCCAGATAAAATCCAACATCTTGAGTGACTAACAATCTGCTGGAGAAGCTCAGTAGGAGAAAAAGAGTTTCAGGCCAGAACCCTTCATCATTTCTTTCTCTTTCTCGATATGCCAAATTCCTCCAGCAGATTTCAGCATCTGCAGTCAGCATCTGTGAGCCAGCAAAAGCCAACACCACCAGGAGTAAGAGGTAGCCATTCACACCATCGTGCCTGTGCTTGCTCCAGCTCTCTGGTACAGATACACAATCACATTGTACCTTATACAATGCAACAAAATAAAACTTTAAACATCAATTTCATGCGCACTAGTTTTTTGGAATATTACTGGACTGAATCTCAACATTAAACCAGCATAGATGCGTGGGCCAAATGGCCTTCTGTTTAATTTGTACACACCATGCCAGTTCCGTTGCAGTAATGGCAGTTCTGAACTTTAGTTCCGGGCTCATTTCCTTTCCCATCACACCGTTGGCATGTGTCCTCCAGATTCACTGTGATCTCCTTGTTCACTCCCTTTGCAGCCTGTGTGAAAGTCAGCTCCATGATGTACTAAGGGGAGCACACATTACATAACTGACAATGAGATAAACATTAAAAGCACACAAAAGCAACTCCCACTTTAATTCTAAGTAGCAATCTAATCACATCAAGAAATCCTCACATGGATCCAAATGAGCTCCATGAAAATGAATTTTGTGGATTATTTAGTGACTGTCCCTTTAATCATAGATACAAATCAGAGGCTGGCTGAGCTTGAACCGTGTTAGATTGCCACTTCCACACAGTAACCTAAAAAGGTTGAGAAAGCAATCTATAAACATGTTCAGCTACATGTTATTTCAAAAAGAGGATGGTACTGGAATTCTGTAGGAATTGGTTTAAAAGATTTCCAAAGAACAGGAGTCAGTTCAACGTTTTCACTGGTTTCAGATCCTGTGGAAAGGGGGGGGGGGGGTGGGGAGGGTTATTTTATGTGGATTGTGAAGGAACACGTGGCCTCTGGAACAATGTGATTGCAGAGGGTCATGTGTCACCCCCATCCCTCCCAATCTGAAACTTATTTAGAAGTTGCATCACCGCCGATCAAAGTTGGACTCCAGCACATGGAAATGACTTAGGGTCATCAGGGTCAGACGCCCAGCTCAGAACTGTATAAAACATCAGTGCATATCACATTTCTTTCTCTTTGTCTCATGGTTCAAGTCCTGGACATCGCTCTACGCCAGGTCACTACCGTGGACATCACTGGAGGAGTTGGGGGTAAGGTGTGCACTACACTGAAGCTGAGCCATAGTACTGTGATAGATCAGTGCTTGCAAAGATCTGCACCCCCATTGGTAAAGGGAACCAGGAGCATGTGTCCCCATCTGTAGAGTGTGTACAAATGCGGGAGCATGTAGAAGACAGACAGCCACTGATATCGGAGTGCAACTTGGGTCCAATGTGAATGTCTATATACAGTAATTGTTTTGTAGTAGTTATCATTTGACGTTCTCCCCTGTGTATTCAATAAAGCTACCTGTAATTGTAACACTCGTGTCCAGACTCGTCTCTGTGAACTCACTGAATCTGATATTCTTCCAAACACAACAGTGTAATATAATTTATAATGTGGTCAGCTAAAAATTTACACAATTCCTGAATGTTTGGACATTTTGTAGAAATCTTTTGGCGCAGGGTAAACCTCACTTATCCAGAATTCTGTGGTCCAGCATTACCACAAATTCTTTACATACAGAGCGGGACTCGAGTCCTGATCACTGGCACTGTAATGGCATTGTTCTAACCTCTATGCTAACCGCACCACTCCACAGTATTATTTCCTGTTTTAAGCTTTGTTCTACCTTCGATATGTTTACACAGGGAGTTCCCTTAGGGGTTAATTTTTGCTTTCTGCCATTTTCTGTGGTCCAGCAATGGCTGGGTCCCAATGTCACTGGTTAGAGGTTCAACCTGTACTAATCTGCCCAATGAATCTACACAGCAACCTGGGGTGACAGAGTTAGTGTAGTGATTAGCATAATAACGCTGTTGCAGCACCAGCGATCAGGTCAGGGGTTCGAATCCCGTGCTGTCTGTAAGGAGTTTGTACGTTCTCCCTGTGTCTGCATGGGTTTTCCCTGGGGGCTCCGGTTTCCTCCCACCATTTTTGAAACATACCAGGGGTTCTAGGTTAATTGGGCAGCACGGGCTCATGGACCAGAGGGCCTGTTAACATGCTGCATGTCTACATTAAAAAAGCTCTGGAATGCACCAAAATCAAAGGGAGTAAAACCCATGAGCTATGTTCAGCTGCCAGGCCACACTGGGACATGGAAGAGAGAGCAATGCAGGATACAGTAGCTCTCTCACAGATTAGCATATTGGTGAAGTTCTACCCAGGCTCCTTCGCTGCGTGATTTCGATGTGCTTGTTAGCCAGGGCCACATTTCCACAAGTAACAAAGCCCCAGGCAATACCCCTTTCAAATCCCATGATACAGGAGGTTGAGTAACTTGAGTTGACTAACTTCAACTCCATCACAGGCCCCAACCTGAGCAGTTTGAGTCCTTTCCCTCCGCACCCCCAGCATCCTCAGCCTAGAAGTCGCTGTGCAGATTCATTGGCTGCCCTTTGAGAACTATCAGATCATTACCAAAAGATCAATGCAGTGTAAGTAGCCAGTGCTGAGTAGAACCTGGAAGGTTCTGCATGTTCCACAAAAATTCCTTCAGCAGGGAAATGTTTTTGACCAGAGTGATAATAGTGGAAAAGAGTGGAAGTTATGGAGACGAACTGTTTGCCCTAATAATGTCTCTTCTGTGGATAATGGAGTGCCCAGCCCACTCACCTCCTGAGGTTGGTCAAACACACTGTTGAAATCTGTGAACCGAGATCCAGAAAACTCCCCAAAGATGCGTCTGAAAAGTTCCTCTGGATCGATGGAAGAGCCAGACTGCCAGTACTGCTGCCCCTTGGATGCTCCCGCATCAAACCCTGCTGTGCCATACATGTCATACTGTTTCCTCTTCGCTTCATCGCTTAGCACCTGCAAACAACAGTGGTGTTAGCCAAGGTTGACAAGTAACAAAATCTCAGGCAAAACCCCTTTCAAATTCCACTAACGGGGAGGATGAACAACTTCAACCCCATCACAGGCCCTGGCCTCCCATTAAAGACATCTATGTAAGGTGCATAAAGGCCCCCATCACCTAGGTCACAACCCCTTCTCACCATTATCTTCAAACAGAAGGGACAGAACCCTGAAGTTCAGCAACTGTATACCCCACTCTCCCCCAGCTATTAGGCTCTTGAACCTGTCCCACTACTTTAAATGATAAACTATTTGGAGACAACCAAAAGATTGGTGTGCTTGATCGAAGCATTACTTTTTTTTCGGAACCTGTGAATATTTATTAATCTATTCTTCTATATTACTTCTTTATCTGCCTTGGCATATTGTGATAATAGACATACTAACATTATTAGTTCATCTTGTATATCTGTAGCAAAATCTGTTCATTGTACTTGTCGACATGACAATCAGCTCTCTCTACTGCCCCTTGGGGGAAGCACAGGGATTTTGCAGCTTTAAGCTGTGCCATTTGTACTGTACTGACATGCACAGGAAACCTGCATCTTCCCCAACCAATACACATAGCTCTCTCCCCCCTAACCATGACCCATCCCTTGGAATAAATCAAATAAACTGCCACTGTCTTGACCCGTCCTAATGATGTTAGCATCCAAACAGCCCTGCCCCAATGCCCCAGAGAGTTGAGTTTTATCGCTACCAATCAGTCACCCACAAGCCATTGTGAGAGCAGATCCAATACCTCATAAGCTTCTGCCACCTGGGAAAACTTCTCCTTTGCCTTTGGGTCTTCCTTGTTTGTGTCTGGATGGTACTTCTTCGCCAGCTGTGTGGGGAGAACACAAAGCATTAAACTGTGATTAAACATTACATGGAGTTAAGAGACTAACAAACTCTCGCAAAATTTCATTGTGTCAAGAACTGTTTTTTGAAGTGGATTTCACCAACTTTCCCGTTTTGATTTTTGCTTGTCCTTTCAAGATGCAACAACGATGAACGCAGACTATAGTTTTAATCTTTTTTTTTAAAAAACCTGTTGAGCTGCAGCAAGTAAGAATTTCCATGCATAGGCACATTTACAATGTGTATGACAATAACCTCATTATAGTTTTACCAAAAATCTCAAATTTAATTTAATATTCACAACCAAACCCTCAGCCACGAACTCATCAATTTGTTGTGCCATAAATTAAGCAAAGGTTTCATCCACAGCACAAAAATCAGAGGGAGTAAAACCCATGAGCTATGTTCAGCTGCCAGACCACACTGAGCTACAATATGGGACATGGAAGAGAAAGCATGCAGGATACAGTAGCTCTCTCACAGATTAGCATATTGGTGAAGTTCTACCCAGGCTCCTTCGCTGCGTGATTTCGATGTGGTCATTGATGGCCGTTTCCATTCCTTTCCACTGAGATTCTGCCAAGCCTCTAGTCCCATAAATCACACGTGGACACTTGGAATACATGAGCCTATGAAATCACGTGCTGGGAAAACCAGCTCCTCCAGACGATGTGTTGTGTGGATATGGTATGTTAAGGATTCTGGCTGATGCTTCTGTATTTGACAGGTCACCTGATCAAAAACTGCACTATGAACTAAGAATTTAAAATCTGATTAAAGTGACAGTCTCCTTCAGATTGACTGTCAGAGTACATACATGACATCACATACAACCCTGAGATTCTTTTTCCTGCGGGTGAGACAGGATTACCACTTATTATTAGTGGGGAGAAAAACTACACAACGTACAGATGTAAGCAAAAAGAAATGTAAACAACTGTGCAATGCAGAGAGGGTAAAAATAAAGAGCAAAGGTAAGAGACCTTAAATGAGTCTCTTATGTATTTTTTATATATATATATAAAAACACAGCCGCTGTGTTCCAGGAAATTATTGCCATTTTCCCGGAATTCATGCTGCGTTAAAAAAAAAGTCAGAATGTGAATGAGAGTGCCATTCCTGTTCCGATATTTTACCTCCTAGACCCCCCAGTAAATTTCCCAGAACATCTGTAGTCTAAAGATAATTGCAAGCATTCCATGAATAACGGACAAATGAATAGCATGTATCAATGAGGTGCTTTGCAAATCTTGCCTCTTTAATTACCTCACTTCTGGTAATGCTGTCTAAACTCGTGTAAGGAATTGGAGATTTCTAATATCAGACCCAAAATTGAAATTCATTCTTTTTCTGAGAAAGAGATATTCAGATCATTCACCCATTCAGTTTTAATTCCACTTAGAGAAATTGCTTTCATATTTAATACTTTATAATATAAAGCAGATATCATGCCTTTGTGAGTAAATTGTAACTCAAAAAGTTCATCAATAAAATTTGGGTCAGGAAGAGTAGGAAAAGATAAATGCTGATTTTGATAGAATCTGAAATAATGTCTATTTGATAGGTTAAATATCATCCCCAATTGCTGAAGAGATACAAAACTCTGTATAAAAAAATATTTAAAACTATTAATACCTAAAAAATTTGATTCTTGAAAACCAGCATCTAAACTAGCTCGCTGAAATAAATAATTAGATATTATAGGACTTGTAACTATAAATCCCGCAAGTCCAAAAAAATTTCTGAATTGATTCCAAATCTTCAATCTTTGTGTCATTATTAAGTTTTGTCAATTTTTGAGATAGGCAAAGATGACCTCCCATTGGGAGGTACTTCAACTCCATCTCAATTCAATTAGGATATTCACCTGTCTTTTCACAATGCAATAAAAGCAACATATTTCTTATGTTTATAGCCCAGTAGTAAAAACAGAAATTAGGGGGGGGGGGGGGCTAATCCCCCATTATTTCTACTGTTGAATATCTTTTATTCAATCTTGGTTTATTGTAAAATCACGCAAAAAAAAAAACATATCTGATTGAGTTTGTTGTTGAGGAATCTGATGATGGTGGTGCGGGTCTTGTGGCACCTATACCTCATTCCTGATGGCAGCAGAGAGAACAGACCATGTGTTGGGTGGTGTGGATCCTTGATGATCTCCAATGGCAGTGTTACCTGGAGATGTTCTTGATGGTGGGAAGAATCTTGCCTGTGATGTCCTGGGCTATGTCCACTACCTTTCATTGGGGTTTATACTCAAGGGTATTGGTGTCCCCATACCAGACCATAATGCAGCCAGTCAGCACACTTTCCATCACACATCTGTAGAAATTTGCCAGGGTTTTGTCATACCAAACCTCTACAAACTTCTAAGGAAGTAAAGGCGCTGACTTGTTTTCTTCACAATGAAATTCACAATACATACCTGGTAATAAGCCTTCTTAATTTCCCTCTGTGTAGCGTTGCGTGGGATCCCTAACACTTCGTAGTAATCAGCCTTGGCCAAACCAGAAGTCGTGTGAAATCCAGCTGCACATAGGAGATGTGGTGCAGAGCCTAGAAGGAGAGTAAAAGGAACAACGAAAAAACAACTCAATTATCTCCAAGGGAATGATGGCAAATTGAACTTTTTAACCAGAGAAAGTGCAGGGAAGGTTCAGTACTCGATTCGTAGCAATAATGGAGCTGTAACCATGTTGAGGCTGGATTGCAGCCTCCCAAATATCACAATATGGGAATCAATGTTGGAAGGGCATTTCTCTGACTGCAGTACAACTAGGAAAGTTGATCATACAGCACAGAAACAGGTCCCCTGTCTGAGAATTTCATTCTCCGTGATGCACATATCATCTCAGTGGATACCAGCTGATATTCAAGTGCCAGATAACTTTTCAAGTTGTTCAGTCACACACAAAAAGTTAGGCAGATAGCTGACGTTCCACACATTGTACATTTCATTTTTTATCTTGAGCAGCTTGGTTGATGGAGAGTGGTTAAATGGCCATTTATACTCTCAGCATTTCTCAAGAGCCAAAATCTTTCTCACTAGACAGGTTTCCTAGGTAACTTCAGGATGAGAGAGATCACAGGAACCCATCTCAGCCCTGACAAGGGGCCAGTAGCGGGGTTAAGTGATTGTTATTCCTATGGATGTTACGTGACCTGCTGAGTTTCTCCAGCACGTTTGTGTACCGCACAGTAGCCTGCCCCGGTCCCCACTTGCCATTACTCCCTCCTCTTGACCTCCCCCTCCAACCCTCGGGGCTCAGGCCTGCACGAGAGCCAGCGTCCTGACCCTCAGCCCTTCCTCACCGGCGACGCTGAGCCGCAGCTCGAAGCCGAGCCTCAGGCCCAGCCCTCCAGCCGACAGCAGTCCGCGCCCCTTCGCCAAGTTGGCACCCCGGCCACTGACGCTCCATATCCGCGAGGCCCCGGCATCCGAGCACCGGCTCACCGACACCAAGCGCAACCAGCTCCTCAGCACCACCGCCGCCATTTTGGTGCGCCTGCGCAGCCCGCCTCACGCCGTGTCCGATCCCCGTTCGTGCACACTGCGTCTGCGTAGTCCGTCCCCACCCCGCTCACCTTCCCCGTCAGCGCACGCTGCGCCTGCGCCGTCCGCCCCACCCCGCTCACTATCCCTGTGCGCCTGCGCCGTCCGTCCCCCCGCTCACTATCCCTGGGCGCCTGCGCCGTCCGTCCCACCCCGCTCACCTTCCCCGTCAGCGCAAACTGCGCCTGCGCAACAACCTTGGTCGCCTAGCAGCCTGTGAAGGGAGCTGTGCCAGGCCTGTGTGAAACACGTTAGCAACAGACGCTGTGGTTGTCGTCAAAGCCCCGAAATGCAGGAGGGAGGGACTGATTGGTGGGAGAAGAGGAGAGAAGAGGAGAGGAGGGGAGGGGAGGGGATCCAGCCGGAGGAGGAGGGGGAAATCGGTGTCTCATGGTGTGGTAGGTGGCAGAGGAGGATGTGTTGGATGCCGAGGCTGGTGGGTGGGGGTGGGGGGGGGCGGGGGGTGAGGATAAGAGGAATCCTGTCCTTGCTGCGCACGGCAGCGGAGGGGGCCAGGGCAGATGTTTGAGGAAGGAGGACACCTCTGATCATCTGACATGGAATTGTCCTCATCCTGGGTGCAGATGGATTCAGCACAAGCACAGCTTCTTTACCTCTGCGAAGGACACGGACAGACACGGCCTTACTGTGACTTTTTCGTGCACTATTTTATTTATATAAATGTTTGCACTGTGATGCTGGTGCAAAACAACAAATTTTGTGATCAAGTCAATTATTTTCCTAGGAAAACACAAGTTTCGGATCAATAACCATTCACCAGTTTAATATGTGGAAGTCTTTCATTTGTGGGGTCAAAAAGCACTAATAGGTTTCATATTAACTGACTTTGGATGATATGATTGTTAGTCCAACATTGTATTGGCAATGCAATGTATCTCCAACATACAAGATGAAAACTTTTCCAAAAAGAATAATCCAATCAGGGCAGCACCCAGTCAACGTTATGTGACAGAGTATTTAGAGGTGGCTTGGGAGGAATTGTTTGAGCAGGTTGCACACAAACATTTTAAAACACAGAATCTTTGCAGGACTTTTGCACTATGCTTTTTGCAGAAAGCAACAAAGTTGCTTGGGAGAGCGTGTGATCTTTGCAGGCAGCAGAGAACAGTTTTGCTCTCAGAAGGGAGGGAGTGAAACAGAGAGGAGAGACACAGAAATCAGTTCCGGAGGAACAAGCTGACAAACTTTGGAAGGCTGCCTGGTCAGAGAAGACTGGCAGTTTGAAAGATGACCTGAAAGAAAGAAGATCATGTGGAGAACCTGAAGGGGGTAAGTTTCATCAGCAAGTCTGATTGAGAAGGAATCAGTTGCGGATGTCCTGGAAATCTCTCTCTCTGAAAACCAGCAAGAACCCTCCTGAGTGGTAGCACCAAAGACTGGTGAATTTTGTTAATGCTAACTTCTGTGCACAGTATAAGAATTGCCTGCAACCAGAGAGATTGGACTGCGATCCAAAGAACTTTTCTAATCTTAAATATACATTATACACATGTGCATAGTGTTAGAGAGCGGGATTAAGTAGGTCGGTTAAGTAATAGGTTAAAGTTTAATTTTGTTTTCTTGTTCAAATTTAATTAAAAACTACTTGTGTTTCAGTAACCCTGTGTTGTGGTGCGTATCTATTGCTGCTGGTTTTGGGGGTTCTCTGGAAAAAACACCAGTTAAAACACCAAAAAATTCAGAATATTAAATCACTGAGAAAATATGGCACAGTTAGCATAGCAGTTAGTTCAACGCTGTTCCAGCACCAGCAATTGGGATTGGGGTTTGAATCCAGCACTGTCTGTAAGGAGCTGGTATCACTGGCGTTACAAGGGGGGTGCGGACCACACCGGGTGACGCCGTCAGAGGGGTGACACCAAAATGACTGTCTATAAAATTTTTGTACGTGTATCAATATACCTACAAAGATGAAAACTCAATGCTCATTTACTTTTGGAACCTTCTAATGTGCTCCAGTCAGACCTGTCATTATTACCTAACACAATAATGCTTCGAATCACATGGCTTCATCTACAAACACGTGGTGTTGTTTTCATCGTCGCTGTTTTTGTCAATTTTTTTGGTGTTTTCGCTACAATATTGTGGTAATTAGTATTTGTGAAACTAGATCAATAATGAAGTAGTAATTCAAGGAAAAGAAAGAGAAAAATCACAAAAGAGGCTTCTGCTCAGTTATGAATAATGTTGTAACTAATAATAATATTAAAATCAACATAATTTTCATGTAGTTCTTAAATGTTTTTATTTCAAATTCTATTGTATTTTTACCAAATGTTCACTTTAACCCCATTAAACGATGTAAATGTAAATACATAAAGACTGGATGTTTGATATTGTAATTTTGCTGGTTGTTTATCTCACTACTATTCCCGTTACATTCAGTGATCTACGGAAATTACGATTTATGAATAACATTAGTACAAAAACATTATTAAGGATTCTGGATGGTCTGGCATAGGAGAAGGTCAATTGAGGGAAGGGGAGGGGAGGGGGGAGGGTCACCAGCCCCTCCCACATGCATGCTGACGCGCCATCCCTGCCCCGCCTCCGCCGATGATTGACAGGGGAGGCTGTCTTCGTGCTCCCTCTGCAGGCGGCGGGCAGCGGTGCAGCTGGAAGGCCGTCCTGTCGCTCGGCGAGCTGACGGAGCGGGTGGCCGCGCCATGAGTCGCTTCAAGGCGTCCAAGTACAAGAACACGGCGCCGCAGCTGCCAGCCCGAGGGGTGAGTGGACCAGGGGGAGGGCCGCTAAATCATCGGCGAATGCCCTGCCCGCGGCTGGGGCTGCGCTGAAGGGGCGCCGGGCCCCAGTGATGTCTCCGAGGCGGGTTGTCCCGGCATCGCCCCCCGGCCTTTGGGGGGAGGGAGTGGGGGGGGGGGGGGGGGTCCTGCCTTGCACTGACTCCAGATGGTTTGCTGCTTCTCTGCTGCGGGTCTGTGGAGCCCAGAGCCCATGGTCCAGGCGCCTTGATGAGGGGCTCAAGCCCCTTGATCAAGGACCCTCTGAGTTTCTACTCCAACCATGGGGTCTGCAGACCTCCGACTGCTGACAGTCCGGGAAACTGGGCTCTGCTCCACTTGGTGCCTCCCAGCCGCAAGTTGGAACAGGGTTTCATGCTGATGATTCTTTTGAGAGGAAGAGACCCCCACCCCCCACTTCGCAGCCAACTCAGTGAAAATGGTGCAATTTTCTTCCCTGTCTTGGTTAGAGAAGCGCTCCTTCGAGAGGAAGGAAGTGGTTACCGTTTGTAGCAAAATGGGACTCACTGACAAGAGAACTGGGTGTCGAGCAGGAGCGCACAGCCCGAGGAAACGGCCCACACCACAACACCACAAGGAAGATGCTGGCCTTGCCCAAGCAAAACCCTCACAGGGAGGGAGAAGGACAAACCATTAAAAATGCAAGTGACGACTTGCAGAAAGTGGGGCAGATGAGAGGGAGCTGCAGAGCACAACAGGAGGGTCAGATTTCAGATTTATTGTCAGAGTACATACATGACATCACATCCAACCCCGAGATTCCTTTTTCCTGTGGGACAGTGGGAGACCTAAGATATGGGGTGGGGGGGGGGGGAGGAAGATGCATTTCTACACTATCTTGCATGTCTGCATCTGGATTGAAGGAGCATGAGAGGAGATTAAATAGAGGCCTACAAGATTATGAGAGGCATAGAAAGGGCAGCCAGCCAGCACCTGTTTCCCAGGGCAGGATCAGCAAACACCAGAGGACATGTGTACAAAGTGAAGGGAGGGAAGTTTAGGGGAGACAACAGGGGTAAGTATTTTTTTACACATACTGTCTCTGTCTTGTTATAGAAACTTGAGTAGACATCTTGCCCTTTGAACCTGCTCTGCTCTTCTCCAAGATGGTTACTAATTTGATTCATGGCACTTCATAGATCAGATATCAGATCTGATTATTTTTATTGTCATGTAATAAAACAGAAATGTAATATTACACAGAATTGCCTTTAGTCAGCCATTGGCTTTGCCCGGCTCCCCTTACAGTCAGGGAAGGGAAGCAAAAGCATACACCATGGCACAGACAGTGAAACTCTCATTCTCACCCAATTTCTGTTAACTCCTCCCAACCACTCACCTCTGCCCAAGGAGCAATTTACAGTGGTCAATCAGCCTACTGTATGGGAGAAAAGTGGAGCCCCTAGGGGAAATGGAGAGCAGGAATAAAGTCAGGAATAAAGCTCGGTCACCAGTGCTGTGAGGCAGAGATGAACTGGCTCCATGAAGTTATCTACAAATTAGCCGATGACACCACAGTTGTTGGCAATTCTTCCTCACTGCCATCAGATTCCTGAATGACTCTGCCTTACTTTGATTTTTTGGTCGACTCTTATTTTTTTGGAAGGTGGTTTATAGAAATATTTACACTGTGGTGGTGCTGCAAAACAACAAATTTTGTGACTAGATCATAACAGTGAATTCTGATAATGCCATCTTCCGGCCCAGTATCCATATCCTTTGCTTTCTTTAATATCCCAAAATTTATTGATCTCAGTAAGATTCTCACCTTGGCCTACTCCCCCATGCCTCCAGTGCTCCTGCAGTCTCTGCAGCTCCACAGATCCCTTTTTGATCTATCAGCAGTCCAAGCTCCAGATCCAAGTCTCTGATACAATCAGGAGCCTTCAGCACCAAGGCCTTGCATGAATCCCACTTAAACACAATGTTTGTATCTGTTTCCACCACTACTCCTGGCAGCCTTTTAAGAATTTTGTAGTGTGATCATTGTAATGCACAAACTCGTCCACTTTATTGATTTTCTTTGGTCTCCTTGGATTGCACAGTCTGTTTGCAGTTCTTTGATTGTTTACATGTTCACACTGTGTGTAGTGAATTTTTGCACGACCAATTAATGGTAATTCTGCCACGCCCACGGGAAAAAGGAATCTTATTTGTAGATGATGTACTCTGATAATAAATCTGAAACTACAGCAGACAATTTGCTGTATTTGTGTCCCATTGCAACATGTTGGAAATAGGAGGGAAAAGATTTGGGTGAGACATCCTGCTGTGTCCGACAGTGCCACGGACTCCCTCAGTACTGTGTTGGAGTGTGGGACTTAAATCTGCAGTTCCTTGACTGTGGGCGTCACAGCTGCTGAGTTTTGGATCAGTGGGATCACATTCCCTGCCAGAGACTCTGCCCAAACTTGTTCACATGCTGCAGTATTTCTGGAGTTTGGCAGAGTGATCGGAGGTGGTATTGTAAATGGTGAGGAGAGAACTTGTCAAGGTGCGGACATTGTGACTTTTCCTTCTTTGTGGAGAGTCCAGAACCAAGGGGCATCGTCTCAGTATAAAGGATCAATTAGGTCCTTTTAATGAATTACCGTATATTTCAGCATACAAGGTTGAGTTGTGAAACCCTAAAAATTCTCTCAAAAAATGGGGGTCTGGGTAGGACATGTAACAGCAGCATCGTATAATTCAAAAGCAAGAGGAGTGGCTATATTAATTAGCAAAAATGTGCCATTTAAAATAGAAGAGGAAATAATAGATCCAGCAGGGAGATATGTTATGATAAAATGTCAGATATATTCAGAGCTTTGGAATCTACTTAATATATATTCACCTAACGAAGAAGATCAAAAGTTTATGCAAGATATCTTTTTGAAGGTAGCTAATACGCAAGGGAACATACTAATAGGAGGGGATTTCAATCTGAATTTGGATCCAAATATGGATAAAACGGGGAAAAAAATTAACAGGAAGAACAAAGTAACCAAATTTATAATTAAATCAATGCAAGAAATGAAACTTGTGGACATATGGAGGAAACAAAACCCAAAAGAAAAGGAATACTCATACTACTCGACTAGACATAAAACATACTCAAGGATAGACCTATTCCTGTTATCAGCCCACATTCAAGGGAGAGTTAGGAAAACGGAATATAAAGCTAGACTATTATCGGACCACTCACCCCTGTTATTGGCAATGGAGCTAGAGGACATCCCTCCAAGAATGTATCTTTCTTTCTTCTTTGGCTTGGCTTCGCGGACGAAGATTTATGGAGGGGGTAAAAAGTCCACGTCAGCTGCAGGCTCGTTTGTGGCTGACCAGTCCGATGCGGGACAGGCAGACACGATTGCAGCGGTTGCAAGGGAAAATTGGTTGGTTGGGGTTGGGTGTTGGGTTTTTCCTCCTTTGCCTTTTGTCAGTGAGGTGGGCTCTGCGGTCTTCTTCAAAGGAGGCTGCTGCCCGCCAAACTGTGAGGCGCCAAGATGCACGGTTTGAGGCGTTATCAGCCCACTGGCGGTGGTCAATGTGGCAGGCACCAAGAGATTTCTTTAGGCAGTCCTTGTACCTTTTCTTTGGTGCACCTCTGTCACGGTGGCCAGTGGAGAGCTCGCCATATAATACGATCTTGGGAAGGCGATGGTCCTCCATTCTGGAGACGTGACCCATCCAGCGCAGCTGGATCTTCAGCAGCGTGGACTCGATGCTGTCGACCTCTGCCATCTCGAGTACCTCGACGTTAGGGGTGTGAGCGCTCCAATGGATGTTGAGGATGGAGCGGAGACAACGCTGGTGGAAGCGTTCTAGGAGCCGTAGGTGGTGCCGGTAGAGGACCCATGATTCGGAGCCGAACAGGAGTGTGGGTATGACAACGGCTCTGTATACGCTTATCTTTGTGAGGTTTTTCAGTTGGTTGTTTTTCCAGACTCTTTTGTGTAGTCTTCCAAAGGCGCTATTTGCCTTGGCGAGTCTGTTGTCTATCTCATTGTCGATCCTTGCATCTGATGAAATGGTGCAGCCGAGATAGGTAAACTGGTTGACCGTTTTGAGTTTTGTGTGCCCGATGGAGATGTGGGGGGGCTGGTAGTCATGGTGGGGAGCTGGCTGATGGAGGACCTCAGTTTTCTTCAGGCTGACTTCCAGGTCAAACATTTTGGCAGTTTCCGCAAAGCAGGACGTCAAGCGCTGAAGAGCTGGCTCTGAATGGGCAACTAAAGCGGCATCATCTGCAAAGAGTAGTTCACGGACAAGTTTCTCTTGTGTCTTGGTGTGAGCTTGCAGGCGCCTCAGATTGAAGAGACTGCCATCCGTGCGGTACCGGATGTAAACAGCGTCTTCATTGTTGGGGTCTTTCATGGCTTGGTTCAGCATCATGCTGAAGAAGATTGAAAAGAGGGTTGGTGCGAGAACACAGCCTTGCTTCACGCCATTGTTAATGGAGAAGGGTTCAGAGAGCTCATTGCTGTATCTGACCCGACCTTGTTGGTTTTCGTGCAGTTGGATAATCATGTTGAGGAACTTTGGGGGACATCCGATGCGCTCTAGTATTTGCCAAAGCCCTTTCTTGCTCACGGTGTCGAAGGCTTTGGTGAGGTCAACAAAGGTGATGTAGAGTCCTTTGTTTTGTTCTCTGCACTTTTCTTGGAGCTGTCTGAGGGCAAAGACCATGTCAGTGGTTCCTCTGTTTGCGCGAAAGCCGCACTGTGATTCTGGGAGAATATTCTCGGCGACAGTAGGTATTATTCTATTTAGTAGAATCCTAGCGAAGATTTTGCCTGCAATGGAGAGCAACGTGATTCCCCTGTAGTTTGAGCAGTCTGATTTCTCGCCTTTGTTTTTGTACAGGGTGATGATGGTGGCATCACGAAGATCCTGAGGCAGTTTACCTTGGTCCCAACAAAGCTTGAAAAACTCATGCAGTTTGGCATGCAGAGTTTTGCCGCCAGCCTTCCAGACTTCTGGGGGGATTCCATCCATACCTGCTGCTTTGCCACTTTTCAGTTGTTCGATTGCCTTATATGTCTCATCCAGGGTGGGAACCTCATCCAGCTCTAGCCTTAGGGGCTGTTGAGGGAGCTGGAGCAGGGCGGAATCTTGGACTGAGCGGTTGGTACTGAAAAGAGATTGGAAGTGTTCTGACCATCGGTTGAGGATGGAGATCTTGTCGCTGAGGAGGACTTTGCCGTCTGAGCTGCGCAGCGGGCTTTGGACTTGGGGTGAGGGGCCGTACACAGCCTTTAGAGCCTCGTAGAAACCCCTGAAGTCGCCAATGTCCGCGCTGAGCTGTGTTCGTTTGGCGAGGCTAGTCCACCACTCATTTTGGATCTCCCGGAGTTTGCGCTGAAGATGGCTGCATGCGCGACGGAAGGCTTGTTTTTTCTCTGGACAGGACGGCTTTGTAAGGTGAGCCTGGTGGGCAGCTCGCTTCTTTGCCAGCAGCTCCTGGATTTCCTGGCTGTTTTCGTCAAACCAGTCCTTGTTTTTCCTGGAGGAGAAGCCCAGTACCTCTTCAGTGGATTGCAGTATGGTAGTCTTCAACTGATCCCAGAGGGTTTCAGGGGACGGGTCCGGGAGGCGGGTTGCAACGTCGAGCTTTGCTTTGAGGTTTGCCTGGAAGTTTCCTCTCGCTTCGTCTGACTGCAGTTTTCCAACATTGAACCTCTTTCTGGGGGCTTTATTGTTCCTGGGCTTTGGCTTGAAGTGAAGGTTGAGCTTGCAGCGAACCAGCCGGTGGTCAGTGTGGCATTCCGCGCTAGGCATGACCCTGGTGTGGAGCACATCTTGTTTGTCACTTTCTCGCACCAGGATGTAGTCCAGGAGGTGCCAGTGTTTGGATCGGGGATGCATCCAGGTGGTCTTAAGGCTGTCCCTCTGCTGAAAAAGGGTGTTTGTAATGACAAGCCGCTGTTCTGCGCAGAGCTCCAACAGGAGGCGCCCATTGTCGTTGCACTTGCCGACGCCATGCTTGCCCAGGATTCCTGGCCAGGTTTCTGAGTCTTTGCCGACACGAGCGTTGAAGTCGCCCAGGATGACAACCTTGTCGGCTGTAGGGGTACGTTGGATGAGGTTGCGCAGGTCGGTGTAGAACTTGTTCTTTTCTGCTGGTTCCGCCTGGAGGGTTGGAGCATAGACACTGATGAGGGTGATGTGACGCTTGTTTTGAAGTGGGAGTCGCATGGACATGATTCGGTCCGAGAGGCCTGTCGGAAGGTTTTCGAGTTTGGAGGCAATGAAGCTCTTGACCATGAAGCCTACACCAGATAGGCGTCGTTCATCCGAAGGCTTGCCAGACCAGTAGAGTGTGTAGCCCGCGCCGCGTTCTTGGAGGCTGCCTACATCTGCCAGGCGGACTTCACTGAGAGCGGCTATGTCGATGTCAAGTCTGAGGAGTTCATGTGCAATGAGGGCAGACCGACGTTCAGGTCGGTGGCTGTCAGTCTTGTCTAGCATGGTTCTGATGTTCCAGCATGCTAGCTTGAGTTTGTGAGCATCTTTTGAGGGGGAGGACGTGGAGGGGGAGGACGTGGAGGGGGAGGACGTGGACCTGTCCTCGGGCCTGCGCAAAGGAGCTTTTAGGTGGAGTGCAGTGCGCGCAGTACTGGCCCCACCCTTTACACCCATGGTTCGTGTGCCGTGGCCAAGCAAGCTGGGACGTGGCAGCGAGGTCCTTGGGTCGTAGGTTTTATATCGGAGTGGCCTTCTCCTATGCAGGTTTCTTACCCGGGCTGGAGGGGCCTGCCTCCCCTCCTAGGTCGGTCCATACTGCCCGGACCGGGGCCGAGGCCGCCGCAGTTCCCCCTGTGCCTGGACTGGGGCCACCGCCTCCCACTCCCTGCCCGGACAGGGGCCTCCGCCTGCCTCACTCGACCGAGGCCGGGGCCGCCGTCTCCCCCTTGCTCCTGCCCGTATCGGGGCCGCCGCCGTCTATCCTTCGCCCGGACCGGGGCCGGGGCCGCTGCTGCTCTCCCTGTGCCCGGACTGGGGCCGCCGTCTCCCCCTTGCTCCTGCCCGTATCGGGGCCGCCGCCGTTTACCCTTCGCCCGGACCGGGGCCGGGGCCGCTGCTGCTCTCCCTGTGCCCGGACTGGGGCCGCCGCCTGCCTCACTCGACCGAGGCCGGGGCCGCCGTCTCCCCCTTGCTCCTGCCCGTATCGGGGCCGCCGCCGTCTACCCTTCGCCCGGACCGGGGCCGGGGCCGCTGCTGCTCTCCCTGTGCCCGGACTGGGGCCGCCGCCTGCCTCACTCGACCGAGGCCGGGGCCGCCGTCTCCCCCTTGCTCCTGCCCGTATCGGGGCCGCCGCCGTTTACCCTTCGCCCGGACCGGGGCCGGGGCCGCTGCTGCTCTCCCTGTGCCCGGACTGGGGCCGCCGCCTGCCTCACTCGACCGAGGCCGGGGCCGCCGTCTCCCCCTTGCTCCTGCCCGTATCGGGGCCGCCGCCGTCTACCCTTCGCCCGGACCAGGGCCGGGGCCGCTGCTGCTCTCCCTGTGCCCGGACTGGGGCACAGATTAAACCCCATGCTACTTAAAAGACAGGATTTTAGAGAATTTATTGAAAAACAATTAAAAATGTACTTTGAAGTAAATACGGAATCAGTGGAAGATAAGTTTATACTATGGGACGCAATGAAAGCATTCATTAGAGGGCAAATAATAAGTTATGCAACCAAGATGAAGAAGGACTATAACCAGGAAACAGAGCAGTTGGAAAGGGAAATAATAAACATAGAAAAAAAATTAGCAATAAAGGAAGATACAACCAAAAGAAGAGAATTGGCGGATAAAAAAATAAAATATGAAACATTACAAACATATAAGGTGGAGAAGAATATAATGAAGACAAAACAGAAATATTATGAACTAGGTGAAAAAACACACAAAATCTCAGCATGGCAGCTTAAGACAGAGCAAACTAAGAAAATGGTATTGGCAACAAGGAAAAAAGACAAACAAATTACATATAATCCAAAAGAAATTAAGGAAAACTTCAGAGAATTCTATGAACAATTATACCGAACCGAAAACGAAGGGAAAGAAGGGAAAATAGATGAATTTTTGACTAAAATTGAACTACCAAAACTACAAATAGAGGAACAAAATAAATTAACAGAACCATTTGGAACAGTAGAAATACAAGAGATAATAAAAAATTTACCAAATAATAAGACACCAGGAGAGGATGGACTCCCAATAGAATTCTACAAAACATTTAAAGACCTAATAATACAGCCCCTCCTGGATGTAATCAACCAGATTGATGAGACACAAAACTTACCAGATTCATGTAAAACAGCAATAATTACAGTGATACTAAAACAAGGGAAAGATCCACTCTCACCAGCGTCATATAGACCAATATCTCTGCTAAACACAGATTATAAGATAATAGCTAAACTATTAGCGAACAGATTAGCAGAACAGGTACCGAAAATGGTAAATTTAGACCAAACTGGATTTATCAAAAAAAGACGCACAACAGACAATATTTGTAAATTTATTAACTTAATTCATGCAGTAGAAGGAAATAAAGCACCGGCAGTAGCAGTTGCTTTAGACGCAGAGAAGGCCTTCGACAGAGTAGAATGGAATTACTTGTTCCAAGTATTGCAAAAATTCAGTTTACCGGAGAAGTATATTAATTGGATTAAAGCATTATATAAGGGACCGTTAGCGAAAGTGACAGTAAATGGACATGTATCAAAGCAATTTAACTTAAGCAGGTCAACGCGGCAGGGATGCCCACTATCACCATTATTGTTTGCGCTAGCTATAGAACCACTAGCAGAATCGATAAGAAGAGATAATAATATAAAAGGAATAAAAATAAAAGACAGGGAATATAAAATCAGTCTGTTTGCGGATGATGTGATAGTGTACTTAACAGAACCAGAACTATCAATAAAAGAACTATATAAGAAATTGAAGGAATATGGAGAAGTGTCAGGATACAAGATAAACGTAAATAAAAGTGAAGCAATGCCTATGAATAACGCGGATTTCTCAAAATTTATGGAGGAATCCCCATTCAGATGGCAAACGCAGGCAATAAGATACCTAGGTGTGCAAATAAACAAAAATCTAGGCCAATTATATAAACTCAATTACAATCCACTAATGAAAAAATTACAGGACGATTTAGAGCATTGGAAAGAGCTACCACTAACACTGATAGGAAGGATAAACTGTATTAAAATGAACATTTTTCCAAGGATACTATACTTATTTCAGGCATTGCCAATACAACTGACAGAAAAATTCTTCAAAGAGTTAAAGAAAATAATAAGGAGATTTTTATGGAGAGGGGGGAAACCGAGGATAGCACTAGATAAATTAACAGAATGGTATAAACAAGGAGGCTTACAATTGCCAAACTTCAAAAATTATTATAGAGCCGCACAATTAAGGTACCTATCAGATTTTTATCAAACAAGGGAAAAACCAGACTGGACGAGACTAGAATTAGATAAAATAGGGGAAAAGATACCTGAACACATATTATATAAATGGGACGAAAAATTGGTACAACATAGAACTTCTCCAGTATTACACCATCTCCTCAATATATGGAAGAAGATTCATGTAGAAAGAAATAAAATAAATTACCAAATACCAAAACTAATATTGACGCAAAATAAGCTACTCCCTTTTACAATAGACAACCTTGCCTTTAGAAAATGGGAAAAAAAAGGGATTAAAAGAATAGAAAATTGTTTTTCAGGAAGTAGATTCTTATCCTTTGAACAAATGAGAGATAAGTACAATATAACTGGAGATACAGCGCTGGCATATTACCAACTGAGATCCTACTTGAAAGATAAATTAGGAAGCAACTTGAGTTTACCAGAGGGAAGTAACCTTGAATATGTGATTACAGATACAATGTTAATCAAAAGATTTATAAAAAATATGTATATTAAACTGCAAGAAAAGGAGAATGAGGAAACAAATGGTAAAACTAAACAAAAATGGGAACAAGATTTAAATATAAAGATAAAAAAGGAAACATGGGAGAAGTTATGCTCTGGAACGATGAGAAATACAATAAATACGAGGCTGCGTATGATACAATATAATTGGTTACACAGACTATACATTACACCGCAAAAGTTAAATAAATGGGACCCAACAGTATCTGATAGATGTTTTCGATGTAAAAAAGAAAGGGGAACAACAATTCATGCAATCTGGACATGTGAGAGAGTAGAAAAATTTTGGGATGATCTCAATCAGATATTAAATAAAATAACAGAAAACAATATACCAAAGAATCCAGAGATCTTTCTCCTAAGTAACATAAAAAATAAAGAATTTGGAAATGACTTGGAAGATGCACAAAAAAGATTTGTCAAGATAGCCCTAGCCGTAGCAAAAAAATGTATTATGTCAACCTGGAAAATGGAAGATAATTTGAAAATACAACAATGGTATATAGAAATGAATAAATGTATTCCATTAGAAAAAATAACATATAGTTTAAGAAATAATATTGAAATATTCAAACAAGTATGGGAGCCTTACATTAAATACAATAGCGAAAACCTACCGGGAACAAACATTACCTAAGTTGATGGAAGGAGAAGAAAAGAAAAGAATGGACTCAGTAGAATTTCTGGTGTATTTTTGTTGAATGACAACATTGTCTAACTGAATTAATGCAACCTAGATTGTATACCTAAAATGGATGAGAGGGGGGGGGTGGGGGGGTGGCTTGGGAGGAGGGAGGGGGGAGGGAGAAAAAGTCACTGTAAATGTGTGGAAAAGAAAAAGTGTATATCATGGCTATTGTGATTTATGGTGTGAAAAATAAAAAATTTAAAAAAAAAAAAAAAAAAAATGGGGGTCGACTTATTCGCTGGATATACTTTTGAGACCTTAATTCAGCTCAAAATCCAATCCACGCTGATCCGGCATACAAGTCACCCCTTTAAAAATTGATTTGGCATACAAGTTGATCCTGAAAAACCAAAAAAAGACCCCGACTGTGACATATTTTCATTGAGATTTTTATTGAAAAACAACAACACAATTAGCACCCTTCAAAATCACTCTCATTACCATCATCTGAAGCAAAGATGGTGGCAAGAACATCCATATTCTCACTGTTTAAACTGTCATCATATGGGTCACAGTCTGTATCTGATGAGGCGGTTTCAGCTTCGTCATCAGTGTCCACAATAAATTCACTTCCGTGTCATCAATTGCACAAGAGGCACCGCACTTTTTAAACAATTTTATCACAGTCTCTGCTTTAACTTTGTCCCATGCCTTGAGCACGAAGTTACACAGTACATCAAGTGATACAAGACACATTGCCCCGCCTTTTGTAAATGACTTTTCTGCACTCCACATCCATATATTCCATTCATTGTGCATGTGGTCTTTGAATGGCTTGTTCAAGCAGACATCGAGAGGTTGCAATATAGACATCAAACCACCTGGGATATCCACCATGTAAATGTTATGTAGTCTACCTTTAGTGGCTATAAAACATATCCCAGACCAGCAAACTCCATTCTTTGAATAAACCACCTGGCCGCCTGTTCCATCCATAGTTTTTCTATCCATAGTTTTACACGATTTTCATCATTTTCCAGAAAATGTACAAAAATATCTGCAGGGAATTTCATTTTCATTTACATTTGAAGACTGCCATGGGTCTTAACTTTGTCCTGTTGGCCGTGCACAGTAATGCCATGGTAAACCTGGTCCTTTCGTGGCCTGTCCTTCTGGTTTGCAGTTTTAACGCCTTCCCATTCCATTGTTCTTTTGCCTATCATGTCAAAATTCATGGGGGTTTCGACCATGCTTCTGATATTTGCCGGTTCCATATAATAAACTGGTGAAAACTTACTACTTTATAATCAAGATATTTTGATAGTTTCTGTGCAATTTTTGTTGTTTTTTTTGGCGTAATAGATTTTTCCTGTTCATGAAATGATTCCACCAGCTGACTGTAGCCTCAAAATCATCACGGAGGTCTGGGTGCCACTTGGTCCACTGCACTGCAAATGTTCTTATTTTATTTCAAGTGACTATGTAGTGATGCCTCTGCTCACGTGCCCATTCTGCAACATGGTTTTCCAGCTCTGACCAATGAGTGATTCCTTTTCTCAATAAACATTTGCCTTTTTGATATTTTTCTTAAAGTTTCTTCTTCTTCCTCCAATATCTTCTCCACCTTCCCATGTTCATCAAATTTTCTTGCAGCAGCAAAATTATTGGTTTTCTTGGTGATTTCTATCAATTTCAATTTAAATTCACTTCACGTGCTCCATTGTGTCGATGGGTCCTCTGTGATAGCAATCACCTCCAGCCAACTCCCAGCAGCTCAATCCGCATGATCTATGGGGGTTGATATATACATTGTGCAATTACACAGGCATATATACGCTGGTCAACGGCTCATCTCAGGCATCATGAGTTTTGGGAATCAACTTGTATGTCAGTCAATGGGGCACCTCAGGCGCCAGAAAATTGGGATCGACTAATGAGCCGGATATATCATAAAACCCTTAAAATGAGGCTGAAAAAGAGGGGTTGACTTGTACATTGCTCAACTTGTACACCAAAATATACGGTATCTGTCCCACTGCTGTATGTAAGAATTTCAGTGCCTGTGTAATTGCACAATGTATTTGACGATAAACTCATTACTCTTGCTGTCTGAGGAATCTTGCCGGTAGCCTTGCCTGCTTCATTCTTCTCAGGAAGTGCAATTGGTGTGCCTTCCTGAAAAGCAAGGAGATGTGGTCACTAGTTAAGGGAACTTGGCGCTCTCCACTACAGAGTTGTTAATGTGCCATGGAGAGTGGTCATACCTGGTCTTCCTGAAGTCCATGATCATCTCCTTCGGTGTCCACGTCGAGACTCCGCACCATTTCAACTTCTCTGTAGTGCGACTCATCGTTGTTGCTGATGAGGCCAATTACTGTTGTGTCATCTGCAAACTTGATGACACTGTTGGAGCTGGACCTGGCAATGTAGTCGTGGCTCAGTGGTGTGAACAGGAGCGGGCTGAGCACACGGCCCTGAGGTGAGTTAGACAGGCAAGTGGAAAGCTCAGGGCTGCCCTTGTAGACTGAACAGATGTTCTGCAAAAAAAAAACACAATCTTTGTGTCTAGTTGTTCATTCAGTGCATTTGTGGATCTGGTCAGTTTGGCTGATGGTCACTTCACTGAGGATAAGTGGTGGCTTCACCTTTGTGCAGTTTGTGAGTTCGGAGAGATCAGGTGTAAAGTAGTTCAATACTGAGGAAGTGCTGCGCAACTGGAAACACAGGCCTCTCAAGGAGAGTGCGTTACCAGGAACTTTCTGTGTCAGAAAAGATTTCATCCCTATTGTTCCTTTTACAAACACAGGCAATCAATGATTCAGGCTCAAAACGTCAGTTTTATTCTCCAGTTCAAACTCAGGCCACCCAATTTCACCCAAATTAACCTACAAACCCCATCCGGTTTTGGAGGGTGAGATGAAACTGGAACATCCAGGACATGGGGAGAATGTACAAACTCCTGACAGGCAGTGTGATTCAAACCCGGGTCGCTGGCGCCGCAATAGCGTTGCGCTAACCGTACTGTCCCTCCTGTGTACAGCCACAGAGAGTGGGATGCCAGGAATTTGACCACAGCAGGCATCAATGAACTTTCCCCCTACTGGGGTAGGGACTCAGCCTTCATTATTTACACCCCCAACTCCAGGTTGAAACCTCCTGTGGATGCTGTGAGACCGGGTGAGTTCCTCATCCATTTACTGTGTGTTTTTACTACAATCACAGTGTCTGCAGACTTTCATTTTTCACTCTAATGAAGGATCTCGACCCGAAACCTCAATTCCCTGTACAAATGCTGCTCAACCCGCCAGCAGCTTGTTTTTTTGCACCAGATTGCAGTTTCTTGTGTGTCTACTCAATGCAGTCAATGCAATGCAGTCACTGTTGTAAGGCAAGGGATGTGGCAGTCTGTGCACACGGTGAACAAAAGGAGTAGTAAAACATAAAAGTCTGCAGAAACCATGGTTGAGATAAAAACATGATGCTGGAGAAACTCAGCAGGTCAAACCGTGCCCTTTATACAGAACCAACTTTTCAGGCTTGAACCCTTCATCAATGTATGATCAAGATCACAAGATAAAGGAACAGAAGTAGGCCATTCAGCCCATCGAGTCTGCTCCACAAATCCACCCTGAGCTAAACTGTTCTCACATCTAGTTCCACATTCCAGCCTTTTCTCCATATCCCTTGATACCCTGACTAATTGGATGCTTATCAATCTCCCCCAATGATCGGGCCTCCGCAGCTGTACATGGCAACGAATTCCACAAATCCATGACCCTCTGGCTGAAGAAATTTCTCCTTGTATCTGTTTTAAATGGGTACCTTCTAATTTTAAGACTGTGCCCGGTTGCCTTGGATTCACCCACCAAGGGAAACATCTTATTCAAATCAACTCTGTACAATCCTTTCAACATTTGAAATTTTTCTATGAGATCCCCTCATTCTTCTACAATCCAATGAGTTGAGTCCAAGAGTCGCTAAATGTTCCTCATATGTTAGCCCTTACATTCCAGGAATCATCCTGGTAAATCTTCTCTGAACTCTCTCCAACATCATTACATCCCTTCTAAGGAGCCCCAAACTGCACACAGTTCTCCAAATGAGATCTCACCAGTGCCCGATAGAGCCTCATCAACATCTGATACACTATTCCTCTTGAAACAAATTGCCAACATAGCATTCGCTTTCTTTACTGCCGATCCAACCTGGTGGTTAACCTTTAGGATATCCTGAACAATGACCCCCCCCAAGTCCCTTTGCACTTCTGAATTTTGAATTTTCTCCCCATCCAAGTAATAATCTGCCTGTTTATTTCCTCAACCAAAATGTACAACCGTACATTTCTCAACATTGTATCTCATCTGCCATTTCTTTGCTCCTCTCCTAAACTGTCCAAGTCTCCCTACAACCTTTCGGTTTCTTCAACACTTCCTGCTCCTCCACCTATCTTGGAGTCATCTGCAAACTTCATCATAAAACCTTTCAATCTAAATCATCAATATATATTGTAAAAAAAAGCAGCCCCAACACCGACCTCTGCGGAACATCAGTAATGACCGGCAATCAACCAGAATAGGATCCCTTTATTCCCATTCTTTCCTCTCTGTCTATCAGCCAATGTTCCACCCAATCTAATATCTTTCTGTAATTTCATGGGCTTTCATCATGTGGCACCTTATTGAAGGCCTTTTGAAAATCCAAATACACAACATCCACAGCCTCTTCCTTGTCCTTCCTACTTGAGAATTCCTCAAAAAATTCCATTAGGTTGGTCAGGCAGGATCTTCCCTTCATGAACCCATGTAGACAGGCACTTTCATTTTTCTCCTATCTTAATGAAGGACTCAAGCCCAAAACGTTGGTATGTATCTCTATTTTTACTACATAAAATATACTTTTTGACCTGCAGTGAACAAAGTGAGACTAACTGTTGAGTAAATTATGTGTGTGTGAGAGAGAGGGTGGGGGGGGGGGGGTGATGGGGGAGAGCACGGAGTGCAATTCCATGTGACTGGTGACCTGAGGTCTAACTGCCATTGAGGGAGTGGTGCTGAAACCACTTCAGTAGAGAATTGCAGGAAAGTGAGAGGATTTGTAACCGAGCACTCAGCTTTGACCATAATGCTACTTCTTGGAAGGCTGATTCTGGGACGTTTAACTGTGCCCCATGTGGTAAATCTGTCTTTGTGCCTCTGTAGGACTGGATCAATGGCATTCGAACAGCCTCTGTTGTCTCCTGTGGAAACCACATTAAAGCGAGCTGTGCCTTCATTGCATTCAATGCAAACAGTCCAGGTGAATGGCCACTTTAAAGCAGACATCGTGTTTCTGATGGCAAGAAGCTGTTTCCTGCCAGAGTTTGTAACTGGTCAGATTGTGTGGGATAATTTCTCTGACGGTGCTTGGCTCTTTAATATATATGGTTAATTAATTTTCTTGCAAGGCCAGCATTTGTCACTGGCCAAGTCAGAATCCAAAGTGGAGGGCAGACTGATCAATATGTGTTACACAGAGTGGTGGGTGAATGAAACACACTGCTGGAGAAGGGGTGGAAACAGACATGATAGTAGTATTTTGGAGGCTTTTAAACATGCACAGGAACGTGCTGGGGAGGGAAGGATATGGGCTATGTTCACAGTTTAAATTGACATTGTGTTTAGTATAGATGAGGTGGACTGAATGGCCTGTTCCTGTGCTGTACCATTCTACTTTTGTGAGCTATTCTGGCTGCTATTGAACCAACTTATTATTTTGGTTTAAGTGAAATCCTTCACTGGGGTTTGAACTTGTATCTCCAGATCAGTGCAACACCCCTTTGAATCTTTTATTCCCCCTCCACTGGAGGTAATTAACCAACCAACATGTCCTGGGGATGTGGGAGGAAGCCAGAACACCCATGCAGACACAGGGAGAATGTGCAAACTCCACAAAGACAGCATCTGATGGCAGGATGAAACTGGCTGCCAGTTTCTAGAGCTGTGAAGCAGCAGCACAAACTGCTGCACTGCATTGCAGTCCTGTTCTATGGCCACACAGTGTGGTGCCCTCACAGGGCTGCTGGCACCTTACTATAGCTGGCACCTATGGGTCTTTCCTACTAAGGGGTAGTGCCAAAACGTGGCAGGGAAGAGGCTGTGTCTCTGCACAAAGAAGGTCGGGGAATGGAGGCAGAGATAGATCCATGAGCATTACAGTGAAATAAAACAAAGGGGAAGTTGTTTAAATGTTACCAGTTACATTAATTTGAGGTGAGCTGATCAAAAGCTTTAAATAGATGAAGGTCTATCATGGAGTGTCTGCAGTGGGAGTCAGGAATACTGGGTGGCTGTTTCTAAATCCCTCTGGTTTCATACAGGAGGAGGGACCCTTGGAATTCTGTCACTGGAGAATGGATCCTGGGATAAGCGACAGGTGTCGGAGCTTGCTTGTCATGCAGGTATGAGAGAGCTGAGTTTGTTGGTGGTGTGGGGTGCAGTATTTCCACAGGGTGGCTGTTGGTGCTGGGCACGAGTTCTGTGCTGGCCCTTGAGTCTTCACTTCACTGGTGCTCTCCCTGTCTGTGCAGACTGGGCTTGGGTAAATGGGGACTCGCGTTTCTTTTATTGTCATTGGGGAAGTACAGTTTAGACTCTCCAAACACCAAATTCAGTTTGAGAAGGTCGCCTTGTCAGTAGCCAGGAAGTGTATAGCGGTTACGTGGAAGTCCGACTCCCAGCTAAATATCAAATGATGGAATATAGAAATACAGGATTGCATTCCACTGGAGAAAATCACCAACAATTTACGGAAGAAATATGACACATTCATTGAAGAGTGGCAATCGTATTGAGGCACACCCCTCCATCAAATAAGAAAAAGGAAACAATCTGTCCCAGCAGGTAAAAGATCAAGATTATGAAATGGGGAATGTGGCACAGATGACTTGTTCTTTTAGCCGCTTCCTGTTTTTATTTAATTTCTGAGATCCTCTAGCTTCAAGGAGGATCATTGCTTTGTCGGTATTTAGGTGGTTTTCTTATGTGTATTTTTATATTTGGGTATTTGTATAATTTAAGGGATAGGGAGGGGAGGGTGAAAGGAAAGGGAAATAAGGACTCTAATCATATTATGTGGAAAGAGAATGTGATATTTTGTTTATTGGATTTGCATGAGTCTTTGGAAAATCAAAAATTCATGTCATGTAATAAAACAGATGGAATATTTCCTTTAGTCCACCGTAAGGTACGGATTCGTCATCATCAACAGAAATTGTTTGACACCTCTTCCATCAGAGAGAGAGAGGAAAAGAGGACCCCCCCCCCCCACCTGAGACATTGAGTGTCTATAGATTCCAGTGTTCCCGCAGCCTCTGCAGTCCAGTCCAAAACATGATCAGGAACCCTTAAGTGCCCTCAGCCCCCTCTTACATCCTGTTCTGATACTTGGAACCCATTCAAGCCAGTCACCCGCAGCCTGCGTGGGATCCTTGCCTACAAGTTTGTTCTTCTGCTACAGAGCCCTTCACTAGTCTGCCACCGAGGTCACTACCCTATGCATCATCTTCTCTGCTTCTTCTCAAATTGGGGGGGGTGTAGTCTCCCCATTTCCTGGTGCCCTGCACCAGTCCTCTGCATTCCCACTCTGTAACCACCCGTGGCTGCTGCTGAACACAGGCGTCACCATTTTGGGCCCAGACCCCACATCTATACAGAGCCTCCGATAGTTGGTATGAGTGCAGAACCCAGTGGAGAAGCACTCTATCTGCTTCCCATTCTACATAGGTCCGTTGCAGCACTGTCCTTCTATAAGGACAGATAGCTCCGGCAGCATAGCCATTATTGTTATGAGAGACTTGTATCTCACAATACCAACACATGCAAATGGTCTGTGGCTGTGGCCCATTAACCTGTGACACCCTGTGATTAGCTGACACAAGGCAGTGGAAGATTCTTCTGCAGTTTCTGGGAGAGTTTGTTCAGTGGTAGTGTACCTGCCCGATCTGACTGTGTCCTTTCTGTTTGCAGATCTGGTGACTGACTTTGATTTCTCTCCCTTTGATGATGGGTTGCTGGCCACCAGCTCTGCTGATGCCACGGTGAGAAACCATGGACAACATGTGTGGGGGGTGGGAGAACCGATGCGGTGGGCGGGGGAACAGACATGGTAGGCGGGGGAACAGATATGGTGGGCAGACTCTTGCTTATTACCTTGGAGACCAGGGGCTCTCAGAGTCTTGCGTTTAACATTCACCAGGTGAAGCTGTGGCGACTGCCGGATGATGTGAAACAGATGTCGACGGCACTCAGTCTGGCACTTGGACCAGAGGAAGTGCGGGTTGAATGTGTGCTCTTTCACCCTGCGGCTGATGGGGTGCTGGCAAGTGGAGCAGGCAAGGTGGCCAAAGTCTGGGACCTGACTCAGCAGAAGCCCTTGGCAGGTGAGGAGTTCCTGCTGAGGAAGGGCTGTTGACCAGGGGTGGGGGGGATGTCTTGATGAAACAAAGGAGCAGGTTGGGCAGCATCTGTAGAGAGAAAGAGTCAGATAGGTAAAGGTGAGTTTCTTGTAAGAAGACAATCTAGGGTTGAAACTGTTTATTATGTGAAAATACCTTCCTCCTTTTAATTGCATTGTCCAAACCAGAAAAATTCCATGACTAAAGGAAATATTCCATCTGTTTTATTACGTGACATAGCTTTAAATCTCGCCATCTAAAGGCTTATAATAGTATAACTTTGGAAAGATGACAAACTCCATAGTAAAAATCAGCAAAACTCCTCAAAATCCCAATTAATTTGATTCCCTCCACCCCCAAACCAGAAATTCCCCCACTGTCCTAAACATATTCAAAACAATCAATTTTTAAATTTCTGGAAGAGACAACAGTTCCATGCAGTGTTATGTCCAACTGCATGGGGGGGTGGAATGGTTTCAATTCTAATAGGTAAATCACTACCCTTTATTAAACATGAGTTAATAGATCAATTTATTTTTTTATCTGGTAAGTTATACAACAGGCTGTATGTCTTTGTTAATATCTAGCCTCCTAATATAGATGACCCACAATTTTTTGAAAGCCTTTCCCTTTGTTACCAGAGTTAAATACTTACTTGTTTACTTGTTGGTTATAGCCGGCAATTTAAATTGTTGGTTTGATCCAATTCTTGACTATTTGTCTCGCTGAACCGCGAGTTTAAATAAGTCAGCGGTTCTTATTAATTCCTTTATGTTACAATCTGGCATTATTGATGCATGGAGATTTTTCAACCCTAATGATAAAGAGTTTTCCTTTTTTCCTAAGGTTCATCATACATATACACATATTGCTTACTTTCTCATGGATAAATAGTTAATCCCTTGTAATTATGAAAGTATAATAATTTCTGACTACTCCCGGTGGTTTTTTTTTACATTTTTTATTTTTCACACCATAAACCACATTGACCAAGATACATACATTTTCCTTTTCAAATATATACAGTGTCATTTTCTTTCCCCCCCCCTCCCATCCCACCCTCCCTACCTCCCCCCCATTCTTTTAAAGTACAAAATCTAAGATACATTAAAACAGTCAAACAATGTTGTCATTCAATAAAAATAAACAAGAAATTCCACTGAGTCAATTCTTTTCATTTCCTTCTCCTTTCATTAATTTAGGTGGTAAATGTCCCTGGTAGGTTTTCTCTATTGTGTTTCATGTATGGCTCCCATATTTGTTCAAATATTTCAATATTATTTCTTAAACTATATGTTATTTTTTCTAATGGAATACATTTATTCATTTCTATATACCATTGTTGTATTCTCAAATTATCTTCCAATTTCCAGGTTGACATAATACATTTTTTTGCTACGGCTAGAGCTATCATAACAAATCTTTTTTGTGCACCATCCAAATCAAGTCCAAATTCTTTGTTTTTTATGTTACTTAGGAGGAAGATCTCTGGGTTTTTTGGTATATTGTTTTCTGTAATTTTATTTAATATCTGGTTTAGATCTTCCCAAAATTTTTCTACTTTCTCACATGTCCAGATTGCATGAATTGTTGTTCCCATTTCTTTTTTACAACGAAAACATCTGTCAGATATTGTTGGGTCCCATTTATTTAACTTTTGAGGTGTAATGTATAGCCTGTGTATCCAGTTATATTGTATCATATGTAACCTCGTATTTATTGTATTTCTCATCGTTCCAGAGCATAACTTCTCCCATGTTTCCTTCTTTATCTTTATATTTAAATCTTGTTCCCATTTTTGTTTAGTTTTACCATTTGTTTCCTCATTCTCCTTTTCTTGCAGTTTAATATACATATTTGTTATAAATCTTTTGATTGTCATTGTATCTGTAATCACATATTCAAAGTTACTTCCCTCTGGTAACCTCAGACTACTTCCTAATTTGTCCTTCAAGTCCGGTGGTTTTATCCTTAAATACTCCCGTCTTACCTAAGACCACTAGACAATGGCGATTTAATCCTCTCTTAGTATCTGACTGATTTTTTGGAATTTATGAAAGATCAAATCGTATTTTTTCTAATGATAAAAACCTCCTTGGAGGTTTCTGAATTAAAAGTCTCGGATACCTTTAAAGGTTTTAACCGAGTTCAAATAATTTCCTCTACAGCTAATCTTCAAAGAAAGGCAAACTCTGAGAGATGATTTGGCTGCTAAATTAAAATTTATTGACCAACAATGTGCGACAGCCCAGGAACCCAAGGTTTTTAAAAAGAGGGTTAAACTCAATATGATCTCTTACTTACTTGCCCTGTACAAGCTCAATTATTAAAATCTAAAACTAAATATTATGTCCACGGGGATAAGATTGGTAAACTCTTAGCGAACCAAATTAAAAACCAGATTTCTAAACATCTTACGGTAAAATCACTAGCGATCATATTGAAATAAATTATGCTTTTTCTCAGTTTTATTCTAAATTATATAGTTCTGATCTTGCTCAAGATTGAACTTCAATATGGAATTTTTTAGACAAACTTAAAATCCTCTTCAGTTTCCTCAGACAATAAAGTTAAATTGGAGCAGCCTATCTCACAGCAGGAGATTGCGGTAGCTATTAACTCTTTACAGTCTGGGAAAAATCCTGTTAATTGGATTAAATTAATATATTCATCCCCTACCTTTTCAATTTTTTCTAATTCAATTAAATCTGAACCTTTTAAACTATTTTGTGGAACACTTTTATTTAATTTGGCTTTGGAGCCACTAGCACTGGGTTTTTGGCAATCAGCTGGAACCATCCATGAAGTATCTTTTTATGCTGATGGTCTTCTGCTATATATATCCAATCCTGACCATTCAATTCCACAGATCTTATCACTTCTCCATCTATTTGGTCAATCCTCAGCTACAAATTGAATTTTCAGAAGAGTGAAATATTCCCTTTGGATCCTTCCTGTTCTTTTGACCCTCTATCTCTTTTAAAATTGTTAAAAATCAATTTAATTATCTAGGTATCACTTGAAAGATCAATAATTTGTTTAAGGAATTTTTTTTACTTTACTGAATTGTGTTAAGAAATCCTTATCTCTTTCAATGACGTTTACAGGGAGGGTCAATATTATTAAGATGAACATCCTGCTGGTTTTTGTACGTTTTTCAAGCTGTCCCAGTATTTGCCCCTAAATCTTATTTTGTTTCATTAGACTCGATTGTTTCCTCATTTATAATAAGCGTCCATGTTTGAAAAAGTTTTCCTTCAAAACACTAAAAGAAATGGGGGCTTGGCATTACCTAACCTGGAATTTGATCATGTGTTATAAAATATATCATTAAGTGGAGACATCATAATGAATATTCAGGTGCTTCAGGATGGATTGATTTGGAGATTAAATCCTTTAAAAGATATTCTCATCTCAATACTGGGACCCCCACCCTGACCCATGGACCCTGCCCTGTCCCTGAAGCCCCCGTTCAGTCCCACGGACTACATCTTGACCTACGTTCTCCACGCCACAGACTCCATCCTGTCCTCGTGGACCCTGCCGTGACCCCCACAAACCCCGTCTCATTCCACAAGCCACACTGCAACCCATGAACCTCACCTCAACACATGGACCTCGTCTCATCCCCGTGGACACCCCCAACCCTTGCAGGAGGAGGACCTGCCTCAACCCAGGTACTCTGTCCCAACTCACGGATTCTGCCCCAAACCCGTGGACCCTGTCCCAGCACCGTGGACGCCACCCCAACCCACGGACCCCATCCCGACCCATGGACCCTGTCCCGACTCCAAGGTCAACAGTGTCCTTTATATAGTAAAGATAAAGATACATAACCAATGTTTCTGGCTTGACCAGGTGCCCCCCTCTTCTCTGCTGAGGCTGTCCCCTCCTCCTTGGCCCTGCCCATTCAGCATTGAGCTGTGCGTCACCTCTCCAGTTCTCTGGGTGAGGTGATCACAGCCCCCTGCCACTGCTGCCACAGTTGGTACTGTTCAGTACCTCTGCCCCTTCACCTGGTGCTCTCATGCCCTCCACCTCTCCTTACCTGCATAGTTTGGTCGGAGAAGAGTCCTGTGCCTTATTCATGTTGTCTCCACCTATAGCTCTCGAAGACCATGGGGACCAAATCCAGAGCCTGACCTGGAAGGGAGACGGCAGGTTTCTGGGCTCCTCCTGCAAGGTGAGTGTGGACAGGAGGGGACACGCGGGCAATTCATAACATTGTTGATTTGTCAGCACACGGATAACCAGAAAAGTCCGCAGTCTGGCTGTTGAACGCATTCGCTGCGTTCTCTATGATGTGCTCACTTTGCCATGGACAGATGTCAGGTTGGGAAGTAGGGATTTGAGATTATCTACTGTGGGAGAGCAGCAGGACAACACAGATATTGTACTAGTGTGTTTTAGCAGCAGCGACCCAGATACAAATTTGGCACTGTCTATAAGGAGTTTGTACGTTCTTGCCATGTCCTTGTGGGCTTCCTCCCACCCTCAAAAGTGTCTGGGATTGGGAGGTTAATTGGGTGCAATTGGGCAGCATGAGTTTGTACTGTACTGTATCATTAATTTTTTTTAAAACCTATTTATTTTTTAACTATTTGGGCATCCAGCACGGTAACAGGCCCTTTCAGCCCACTTTCCCGTGCCACCCAATTGACCTACACCCCCGGTACATTTCGAATAGTGGCAGGAAACCCACACAGACACGGGGAGACGGGGATATTTACAGATATTTAAATGGGGCAAGGTTACTGATGGCTGCTGCCTGATGAAATGTGTGTATTCTGCTATTGGAAGCACAGAGGTAGCTGGCAAATGGAACATTGACCATTACTGCAAAGAGCATGGAACACAAGAGTAACAAGATTTTGCTGCAGCTGGCCTCTAGTGAACTGCGGGCAGCTGTGGCCTTCTGAAGAAGGAAACTGGCCATGGAGGAAGAATTCTCTGGATTAATTGGAGACACACAGGAGACTGCAGATGCTGGAACCTGGAGCAACAAACGATCTGCTGGAAGAACTCGGCAGGTCAAACAGCATCTGTGGGAGATGAGGGTTCTGGCTCCGAATACTGATAGTTCTCACTTCCCTCCCACTGATGTTGAATTCCTCCAGCAGGGTGGGTGTTTCTCTCGATTGATTGTTGGAGAGTTTTTTCACAAAGAAAGGCAGTGCAGAGTGGGCTTGTGTTAAATGAGAGTGACCTTACTGAAGTGTGAGGTAGGGGTAGAGGCTGTGTACATGGGAGAAACTGGGACTCTCCGGATGATAGGTTATCCATTTCAGTTTGATGTGAAGAGGAGTTTTTGTTGGTGTTTGTGAATCCTTGGAATTCTCTAACATCTGAGTCATTAAAGTATTCATAGCTGATTACTCTGGGCTACAGGGGAACGAAGAGCAAGAACTTAGAACTTCAGACAAATGATCAGATGATCCAAGCCCATTTCAGGGCAGAGTAGGTTCAAGGTCAGGAAGGCTGTTTCTGCTGCTTCTACCATCCTCAGCTGGAGAATTCTTGACCACAATCAGTGGAAAGCTTTTCCTTGTCTCTCACCACTCATCTTAAATCTGACACCCCTGGTTCTCAATGGGAATATTCTGCATTCCTTTGCCTAAAAACCTTCATCAAATCCCCTCTCAACTTTCTAAGGAGAACAATCCCTGCTCCTTCCGAGTGTATCAATTGTGTGATGCCCAGAATATAGTAAGATTAGATTAGAATTTATTGCAAAAAAACCAATACCAATTAAATAACCCCAGTGCACAGATAATAAATATAAAAGATGGATAAAATATGTTCAAAGTTACGGATGGTGTAAGAGAAACAAAGTGACATTGGAAAATGCAGACCGTGTCCGAGTAGATTACAGTTAGCACAGCAGCAGGAGGAGGTTCAAAAGCCTGAAAAAGACTGTTTAAATGTGGATATGCTGGATGTCTGGTTTCTGGACCTTCTGCCTGGAAGTATCAGTGAGAAGAGGTGGAGACCAGGGTTGGGGGGGGGGGTGTTAAACAATTCCTGAAGTGCTCAGGCCCAAAATGCCAACCATTGCTTTCCCTGGATGCTGCAGAGCCTGCTGAGTCCCTCCAGCACTTTTGTGTACTCAACCAGGGTGATGGGGGTCCTTTATGATGATGTCAGGTAATTAATGTGGAAGGATAGACAAATAGTCACAGATGCATTTAGTACAAGAAAAGAAGTGATCTTCATTAGTCCAGACCCATGGGGGGGCATCGCATATTAAGGGGGAGCTACTGAAATCGTAAATTTTTTTATGGTTTTCATGTCGTCAGTTAGAGAGAAGTGTGGAAGAAAACAACTAAACTTGACGGCTTCACAGGGAAGGGGGCCCAGAAACTCTGAGCAGTCCTAAGCAGGTCAGCTGAGAAAAGGTTGAGAATGGCTGGTGTAGACAAATGTTTTGGTGGTCTGGAGAAGTTTATGGTCAGGATGAAGGTAGAACAGGGAGGTTCAAGATCCTGATAACTATTTAAATTTTAGACATACAGCATAGTAAAAGGCCCTTTCAGCCCACAAGCCTGTGCCACCCATTTACATCCTCCGTATGTTTTAGAGGGTGAGAGGAATCTGGAGCACCCAGAGTAAACCCACGCAGACACGGGGAGAATGCACCAACTCTTTACGGTCCATGCTGGATTCCAAACCCCTGTCCCTGGCGCTGTTACAGAGTTGCTAGACATACTGATGCAGTAGAAGTAGAAGTGGTTGAACAAATGTTTCCAAGAGGATCAACACAACCTAACTCTGCATTGTATTCCCTAATGCTGTTCGTCCTGCATTAAATGATCAGGATCCAATCTTGCACATGGTTCTGAAGCCACTTCCAGCCATACCCAGCAGAGGGCAGCATTGGTCACTCCAAGGGGTGTCTGCACACTACCCCTCCTGGCCATCAGATGGCAGACAATTCTTAGCTACTGAGTAGCAGCAACAGTGATGACCATGGGTGACCAATGAGAGGCTGGAGGGACTCACGATCAGTCAGTGTCCAGGACTGAGGTGGTCAGTCAGTGACCCATGGGACAAGGCGGTCAGTCAGTGTCCAGGAGCGAGGCGGTCAGTCAGTGTCCAGGAGCGAGGCGGTCAGTCAGTGTCCAGGAGCGAGGCGGTCAGTCAGTGTCCAGGAGCGAGGCGGTCAGTCAGTGTCCAGGAGCGAGGCGGTCAGTCAGTGTCCAGGAGCGAGGCGGTCAGTCAGTGTCCAGGAGCGAGGCGGTCAGTCAGTGTCCAGGAGCGAGGCGGTCAGTCAGTGTCCAGGAGCGAGGCGGTCAGTCAGTGTCCAGGAGCGAGGCGGTCAGTCAGTGTCCAGGAGCGAGGCGGTCAGTCAGTGTCCAGGAGCGAGGCGGTCAGTCATTGTCCAGGAGCGAGGCGGTCAGTCAGTGTCCAGGAGCGAGGCGGTCAGTCAGTGTCCAGGAGCGAGGCGGTCAGTCAGTGTCCAGGAGCGAGGCGGTCAGTCAGTGTCCAGGAGCGAGGCGGTCAGTCAGTGTCCAGGAGCGAGGCGGTCAGTCAGTGTCCAGGAGCGAGGCGGTCAGTCAGTGTCCAGGAGCGAGGCGGTCAGTCAGTGTCCAGGAGCGAGGCGGTCAGTCAGTGTCCAGGAGCGAGGCGGTCAGTCAGTGTCCAGGAGCGAGGCGGTCAGTCAGTGTCCAGGAGCGAGGCGGTCAGTCAGTGTCCAGGAGCGAGGCGGTCAGTCAGTGTCCAGGAGCGAGGCGGTCAGTCAGTGTCCAGGAGCGAGGCGGTCAGTCAGTGTCCAGGAGCGAGGCGGTCAGTCAGTGTCCAGGAGCGAGGCGGTCAGTCAGTCCTGCGGGGCGAGGCGATCAGTCAGTGTTCGCAGGGTGAGGCGGTCAGTCAGTTTACATGGGGTGAGGTGACCAGTTGTCTGTGGGTAGTGACAGTCAGTGGAGAGTGATGGTCAGTCAGCATCCATGGGGCAAGGCAGTCAATCAGCGTCTGCGGGGCGAGGCGGTCAGTCGGTGTCTGTGGGTGGTGATGGATGGGTAGTGGTACAGCTCTTTAACATGGTATAGTATAGGTCCTTCAGCCCAGAATGTGCCGACTGATAGCAGCCTTTTCAACTAGCCAAATCTTCCCTTGCTCACACCCGTAACCCTCTTTTTAACATCCATGAGCCTAAGAGTCTGTTAGATGCCCCTGATATACCAGCTTCCACCCCCTCCTCCAGCAATGCATTCTATCTGTAAAAACAAACTTACCCTTGGCGTCTCCCTGAACTTCCCTCCCCTCACCTTGTCCAGATGTTCTCTGGTGTTTGCTGCTCTCATCCTGGGAAAGAAGGGTACTTGCAGGCATGACCCGAAACATCAACTGACCACCTCTCTCCATGGACGCTGCCTGACCTGCTGAATCCCTCCGTCTTCTCGTTATTTGCTCAGGTTTTGAGCATCTGCAGATTTTAAATATAAATTTAGAAATACAGCACGGTAACCAACCATTCTGGCCCACGAGCCCGTGCCACCTAAATACTCCGTATTTAACCTTCAACCCCGTACATTTTGAAGGTGGGAGGAAACTGGAGCCCCTGGAAGAAACCTACGCAGACACAGGGAGAACTTGCAAACTCCTTACTCCTGGGTCGCTGGTGCTGGAACAATGTCGCACTAACTGTGCTGTACTTGATTCGTTTTGTATTTCTCTTGTGATTCTCCTGACCCTGGCCAACCCTCCCACTGTTGTACCTTCTCCTGCGGTCCCAAGCCCAGTCTGCCTGGTCCTACCCTCTCATTTACCCTGCTGGTAGATCCTTGATCCCTTTCTCCCACCCTCGTTGCTGCACCGTGCTGTATGTTTGGGTGTTGATTGGTGCTGCCGTGTTATAAACTTGGTGTGGGAAGCATTGACTTTATCTGCACGTGAACTAATTCCCTTCACTTCTCCGATTCTTGTTGCTTAGGATAAGATGCTGCGGATTTTTGATCCGAGGACCAAGTCTTCAGCAGTGCAGGTAAATTCCTCTCATTCTCTCCCAGTACTGGTACAAACCTTGCCACCCCACAGACTGAGGGTTGGAAACCTATCCCATGGAGCCCCCGTGAGACGGGCTTGCTGGGACTGTGTTATCCCTGTGAGACATGCTCGCTTGATCCCTCTCTTTCTCCTTTTCACCCCCCCCCCCCCAAAGTTTCACTCTGCCTCTCTCCTGCCCCCCCACCCCCATCTCCTGGTCAATGAGGTTTGGAATTAAACAGTGTCCTTTATAGAGTAGAGATAAAGGTGCAGAACCAACGTTTCGGGCTTGAGCCGAAACTGGGCGCCTGCCTCCACTTTGCTCACACCTTGATGAGGGACTCAAGCCCGAAACGTTGGTTCTGTACCTTTATCTTCACTCTATAAAGGACCCTGATCGACCTGCTGAGTTTCTCCAGCTTTGTGTTTTTACTCCAACCATGGGGTCTGCGGACTTTCTTGTTTTACTTTCCATTGAGGTTTGGAGAGTAGTCACCTCCTCTTGAACGTGTACAAGAGCACCTCAGGGTGAAGGTCAGTCCTGCCAATAAGCCCTGCCTCTTCCACATTTTATTGGCCATCTTTCCTTTGGTGAATCTTGGAATGTTAGGGTGTTAGGTGGATGATAGGGTGGGGGATATTAGGGTGGGCAAGGATGTGAAGGGTTGGTGGGAGCCTTGGTCTCTGAACTGGTCACAGCATCAATCTGGGTATGAGTGACCACCTCCACCTTATTAGCCCTCATCTCACTGCTCATTTGTCCTATTTACTCCCTCCTCCCCCCCCCCCCCCCCCCCATCTCTGCTGATGGGTGCTGTGGCAGCAGGTTTGGTTGTTTGAATTGATGGGTGAGGGGGTTCCCCAGTTCCGGGGATGCAGTGAATTGAGAGCAAGTTGGTGTGTGTGGAGGGTTAGCTGAGCTCTGGCGTGTGGCCTGTCTCCCATTGAACCCCCTCCTTGCTGAGGCAGGATCAATCTGTGCCAGATCTGCGGACATTTGTATCGAGCGCCTGCCTCTGGACAAACAGAGCCCAGCTGTTCCCGAAACTGACAGATGTGTAAGGCCCAATTCTCGGGCTGTGTTGGATGCTGGTCGAGACGTTACAGGCTCCTGCACCCGGAAACATTGTCATGGCAACGGACTGAGGGAACAGGCTTGGCAGCTTGCAGAACGTGTGGTATTCAAGCCCACTTTAATAATCTCTTCCTGTGTAAACAGCCATCACTGTGGAGTTTGTGGCCCTCCCCCCCCCCCCCCCACCCCCACTGCCCTCTCCCGGGACTGTGGCTGCACATGGAGCTGTTGCTTCAGTAATTACTCTGTTGCCTCGTGCTTGTTCCAGCAAACATGAGGAGCTGAGGGGACTCAAGGGGTCAATGGAGAGACGAGGCCAGTCAATGTTTCAGGGCAGGACCCTTTACTGAGACCTACTCCAAGCTGACTGATGCACAGAGCTAACCTCTGTGTGTTTGCAGCTCTGGCAGGATGACATTGGTCACCATGAGGACATCTGAGTTTCGAGCTGGCCTGCTGGAGATCATGGTGCCGAATTCAAACAACCAAACCCTATGCAATATGTGAGGGAGGACCTGTCGCCCTCTGCCCACTTGCCCCTGCAATACAGATGACAACACAGCGTGTCCTGGATCATATGGACCCCTTCCCTCTGTTCAGGAGCCAACTGTCTGAATCGGGTAGCCATTCTTCCCCTCAAGTACTAATCTCCCTTCCCATCACCTGGCCCTCGGTGTTTATACAGTGAGGATTCATGCCTGCCTGAATACCACACGTTCCCCTTTAAGCCTCTTGCCTTTACCCATGTTCTTTGGTAACTGACACTTCAGCAACTTATTTATGATCCTTGTCACCTGGTTTCTCCCTCCACCTCTCTCCTCCATGCCAGGAACATGCTGAATCTCCCAACACCTTCTCCACTGCCACCTCACCCTTGACAATGAACTTCATTACCGCGTTCAGCCGAGCAGCGCAGCCCTTGGCCAAAGGATGGAATAGTGTTTGAAGGTTATGACTTCAAACTTGATCCGGCTATTTTAAAATTAAAAAAATGATGCAGCGCAGTAACAGGCTTTTCCAGCCCCCACAAGCCCACGCCACCCAAATCCCCCAATTAACCTACATCCCTGGTATGTTTTGGAGGGTGGGAAGAAACCAGGGCACCCGCAGTCACCTTCCCAGACAATTCCTCCATGGCTTTCCTGATTTTTTTCCATTTCTATTGACAAGCTTTTTAAAATGTTATTTTGTCTGTTCTCCAAGGCCCCACCACAGCCTCCATCACATCTTCAATGTCTTTCATGGAGGGCTTCGAGCTCCCTCTTTCTCTTCATTCCATTTTCCTCCTCTGCCCAAGGCATTGGGCCTCTTTGCCAACTGTGCCACTTTCCATACTGCTTCTCGACATCCCCATCATGGGGTCAGGATTGCCTGTGCTCCCCGTGTCCCGCTCCCACTGTTTCAGGGCTCACCCTGCGTTGCAGTCAGGGCAATTTCCATAACCCGCACCTCCCTCCATCCCTCCGACGTTCCCAGCACCAACACCACTACTGGCCTTTATCTCCTGCTGCTCGTGGGGCTCACCTTGTTATGCAGGCATCACTTCTCCTATGGCATTGCCTGTGCTCGTTACCGGGCCCACGACAGGCGTGACCCGGTACCATCAAAATCGTGGCTAGCCGATCCAGGTAAGTTATCTGTTTGTGGGGCAGGTCGCAACTCCATCCCCTTTTTCTCTGTCTGCGAATGCCTCACACAGGCTGTCATCTTCCCCACCACAGGGTCGCAGCTCCTGGTCGTAGCGGGGCGCTGGGATCATGAATTCTTTTGGGGTGGGTTTCTTATCCTTCCTCCCCATTCCTTTGATGTTTATTATTTTTTCTGGCAATTTTTAATTTTTTTGAGCTTTTTTTGTTAGTTTCACTTTGTTTTCCCTGGAGCTCTGGTTCCTGCATCTACTCCCTCCTCTGTATCACGTGGCTCCCTCGCTCGGCCCTTCTCTCCGATAATTGATTTGTTCACCACTGTATCTCTAAGCTCTATAATTGTGGTCTTTGAAGTTGTATGGCTGTAGAAACTTTGGAGCTAACCTGTTTGGCAGCTTGCAGATGGACTCTTCTCACTGTACTAGGTAATTTGACAAATTAAAAACATAAATTATATCTGTAATTGTGCTCTACGTTGTACAGCTGTATGTTAGAGTTGACATGTTAGACTGGTCGCAGAAGAACTCTTGTTGCTGTACCAGTAGAATGTGCTAATACATTTGAACTTGCCCTCTAAAACAGCTTGTTTCCCGGCAATTCAGGATGGGCAGAAATGTTGCCCCTTCTGTCAATGTCCTGTCCCAGAAGGGGTTAAAGAACGGAAGGCTGAATCCTAGAGGGGCCAGCTGATGGGCTGAGAGAAGGTGGGCGTTACATAGGCATGTGCTGTGGCCAGCCTGGGTGGGAGAGGACCCACTCTCAGCCCAGCCTTGTTGTCCTTGTTATGCCACTGAGCGATAGCTGATTGTGTTGTTACTGTCCCGGTAAACATTTGTACAAGGGCAGAGCGGGCACTTTTCTTTGGCCTTTGATCACTCAGCTTGGGCTGGCCTGCTGTTTGTGTTGGTTACTCCCTTGGTGGGAGGGTGTAGCCACCGGCTGCAATGGGGAAGTGAGGGCAAGGTGGGGGGGGGGGGGGAGAGGGGGGTTTGAGGGAGTGATTCTGAATGAGTTTCACAGCACACAGCAGGCCCTTCAGCCCAACTATTGCCATTGCATTCAGGGCTGGTCTCATTTGGCTCATATCTCAATTAAGTCATTGTTGTCCACATATCACTCCATGTCATTTAAACACTGTATTTGTCCCCAATTCCACACCTTCATCTACAGCTTGATCAGAAACAAACCACCCTCTGAGTGAATAAAAGTTGCCCTTCAGGTCCCTCCTCTCTCACCTTAAATCTCTGCTCCCTAGTTCCAGAATCCTGTACCCTAGGAAATGGATCCAATCACTTTATCAACGCCCCTCATGATTTTATAAACCTCCATAAGATTACCCCTCAACCTCTTACTCTCCATGGAATAAAGACCCAGCCTATCCAACCTCTTCATAACTCGTCCTCCAGTCCTGGTAGCATCCTGGTAAATCTCTGCACCCCTTATTGACACCCTTGCTATGGCAGGGCAACCAGACCTGCACGTAGTCTCACTGTTGTTTCACACACGTGATCTCTCTTTTTGCAGTCTGTTAAAGGCCACGACACCATCAAAGATTCCCGACTGCTCTGGCTGAATGCACTGGATATCGTCCTGTCGACTGGGTTTAACCAGGTAACTCTTGTCGCTGTTGTTTGGGCTGCAGACGCTCACCCACCCCACCCCCAACTACTGGGATGATGCCAGCAAGTCATCTGAGACACTCGCTTAGTCCTCAGCAGTCCACAGGCCCGAGGCCTCCCAGGCACGGTTAGGTGGGTTTTTGCAGGCTTCCTCCCGCATCCTAAAGTTGCTGTAAATTGCTTCTTCATACAGGATGGTAGTAAAAGAATGAAAGGGGTGTTGAAGGGCACGTGGCAGTGAGTTCCGGGGTAGAGAGAAATAAGGAAGGGGCAATGGTTGTTCGATAGAGCCATTATGAGGTTGATGGGCTGAGTGGTCACCTTCTGTGTTGTTAACTGAGATTCTCAGAGGCAGGAGTTGTGAAATCCACCATAGCAAAAAGGACATTTAAATTCAAGTGATTAAATAAATCTGACATCTTTTAAAGTAGGGGTGGTGTCAGTGTTGGTAACTGCTAAAATATTGGATTGTTTAAAACCCAATGACTTCACATATCCTTTCAGAGAAAAAAATTTGCAATGATCTCATAAGGAACTCACCAGGAAAGAATGATCAGACCATGGTAGAATCTCAAACTGGGGTTGAGGGTGAGAAATGTCGCTTTGAAGCTCTCATCCAAAGCTTAAACAAAAACAGTCTGAGTGATGTGAGGGGATATTTGGCTAAAGTGGAATGGGAAAATAGATTAAAGGAAAAGGCAGAGAAATAGCAGGAGCAGACACTTATAGAAATATTTCATAGATCTCAGCAAAGATAATCCTGTGCGAATGAAAGGCTTGAAGAGGCTCTGTCAGTGGCTCAGTTAGGAAATAACCATCTTCTTCTTCTGGCAATTCATCCCAATAGGGTGAGGATGGCTCCTTTCAGTCAGTTTGTGGGATTTATACCCCACTCCTGAGAAAGGAACAGCATGTGCGTGAATGAATTAAGGTGAGTAAGGGTTGTATAGATCCAGACCCACCCTCTCAACATCCCCTCCTGGATCCAGTGGTGTGGTGAGGTCCAAGATGGCTGGGGGAAGTTCTGTTGCAGTGAATGGCCAGACCAAGCTTCAATGCAAAGGATGCCCTTACCGCGCATCATGGCACATATTTGCTAGATGGCCGTTGACCATATGAGAGGGTTTGTCCACTCTTTGACAGGTCTTGTTTTTCTTCTTGCAGGTGTCTAGACACCCTCTGCACTAGGCAGTCCTGGTGGGGGAGCAGGTTTAGTTGCTGACCACCCAACCATGCGACAGGTAGTACTAGATTACATGGTACCAGTAGCACTCATACAAGTGCCCTGACTCCAGGAAATAACAGTTATATCAAGTCAAAAGAAGAGCCATTTAATGTTGTCAAGGTTGATGGGGCCAGAAAATTGGGACTTTTATAAAATGTAGACTCAAAAATGATGAGAGTTTTCTGTCACATACATGGAACAATGGACAGATGCACCAACATCCTTACCAACTGTACTCACACAGGTAGAAGATGCAAAGACAGAAAATGAGATAGATAAAGAAATATTCACAATTGCAGTTAGTGGCATTTCAGTAGTGAACAAATCTTTCCATTATCCCAGAGTAGTTTATGGTTAGGGTCAGGGTATTATGGGGAGGTTTAAGAACCAGATAGCTGTTGCAAAAGCAAAACTTCTCTTGAACCTGGAGGTGCTGGACTTCCAGCTTCCATACATTCTGCCTGAAAGTTGCAGCAAGAAGTGACTGTGACCAGGGAGCTGATGATAAATGAGAGTAAACCATTTATTTTTGGCCCACAGGAAAAAGAATCTCAGGGTTGTATGTGATGTCACATATGTACTCGACAGTAATCTAAGAGCAGACAAGTACACACAGAGGAAGACAGCGACCAAAGTTAATGCACAGGATGACACTTGGCAGGGGTTCTCAGTAATTATTACTGATTGTCCTTTTGATAGAAGACACTAAAAACAGCCCAGTAATCACGGATGATCAAAGGAGAAGAGGAAGGGAGGAACCTCAAACAATGACCAATAGCATTCTTCTTCATTGTCCCTTCAGGTGCGTGAGCGACAAGCCAGGCTGTGGGACATACGGAAGTTCACTGCTCCCGTCAGCACCTTCGTGATCGATACAGCCCAGGGGTGAGTGTACGAGTTCACACAACACCAATCCTTCTCCCTGATCTCACTCGCTGTGCTTTGATTATCGACCTTTGTGACACCCTGTTCCTTATCTCAGCCCTTGCATCCTCCAAAGGCAAATGCACACATCTGGATACACAATGCAGGTAGGATCAGACTGTTTGATGCTCTCTAGAGTTGAATATCCTGCTAAGATGCTGCAGTAAAGAATAAGATAAGGCAAGAGGAACACAAGAAACCAGAAGGAGGGCTTGCCTGGCATTGAGTATGATCAAGGCTAATCTATCCTGGCCTCTTCTCCTCTTCTGTGCCATTTCTACAGATCACTTCATACCTAGATCCATCAAATACGTAACCACGTCTGATGTTTAAACCCTCCTGAGCAGAACCAGCAAATCTCCCTGAAAACATTTGTTTTCCACCAGGTTAAGTCCTTCTTGTACAGCAAATGAAATACAATGTCGGAAAGTCTACGGTCAAGCACTTTGGTCAAAAAAATAAATGGGCAGACTATTTTCTAAATGGGGATAAAATTAAAAATGCCCTCGTGCAGGTTCGTCTGAAGGTAAACTTGCATGTTGGGTTGGTGGTGAAGAAACCAGATGCAACACTGGCATTCATTTCAAAAGGAATAAATACAAGAGCAGACATGTGATGTTGAGGTTTTATGAGGCTCTGGAGAGGCCTCACATGGAGGATTGTGAGCAGTTTTGGGCTCCTCATTTAAGAAAGGATGTGCTGACGTTGGAGAAGATTCAGAGGGGCTTCACAAGGATGATTCTGGGAATGACCAGGTTATCATACGAGGAGCATTTGAAGGCTCTTGGCCTGGACTCGTTGGGATTTAGGAGAATTGAAACATTTTGTATGTTAAAAGGGGTGGACAGAATGGATGTAGAAAGGTTGTTTCCCACAGTGGGAGAATCTAGGACAAGAGGGCACAACTTCAGGATTGAAGGGCGTCCGCTTAGGCCAAGATGCAGAGAAATTTCTTCAGCCAGAGGATGGTGAACCTGTGGAATTTGTTGCCACTTGCTGTTGTGAGAGATTGAAATAAGGAAGAGATTGATAGGTTCTTGATTAGCCAGAGCATTAAATGTTATGGAGAGAAGGCCAGGTAATGGGGCTAAATGGGAAAAGGATCAGGGCAGACTTGATGGACTGAATAACCCATTTCTGCTCCTATGTCTTATGGTCTCATCTCCCTGGAAGAGAGCACAATGATCCATTTATCTGATGTCCTCCCTCCTGCACCAGCTCCTTGGCCACGTATTCAAATACACTATCTTCCTTCCTTGGCTGACTAGCACATGACACTGGGAATGAATTCTGAGATTACAACTCCAGAATTCCTGATTTTTATCTACCTTGACAAGCTCCCTTGCAATCCTTAAGGAGTTCAGGACCAACTATTTGGTCTCTTTGGAAAGACAGCCCTCTTGTCCCAGAAATTAGCCTGGTGAATCCCCTGTGGACTGCTAATGTTACTCAATCCCTTTTCATGTAAGGGCACCGAACTGTACGCAGTATTACCCGTGAGGGCACAACTGCTCCGAACTATGCCCTATATTCCCGGTGAGGGCCACCAACACCTGGCCAACACCACCGACCCGTATATAGTATTACCTGTGAGGGCCACCAACACCACTGAACCGTACAGGGTATTCTCGGTGAGGGCCACCAACACCTGGCCACACCACTGACCCGTATATAGTATTACCTCTGAGGGCCACCAACACCACTGGACCGAACACAGTATTCATGGTGAGAACCACCAACACCACTGAACCGTACAGGGTATTCCCGGTGAGGGCCACCAACACCTGGCCAACACCACCGACCCGTATATAGTATTACCTCTGAGGGCCATCAACACCACTGGACCGAACACGGTATTCCCGGTGAGAACCACCAACACCACTGAACCGTACACGGTATTCCTGGTGAGGGCCACCAACACCTGGCCAACACCACCGAACCATATACGGTATTCCCGATGAGGGCCACCAACACCTGTCCAACTACATCATAATGTCTCCCTGTTTGTAAACTCCACCCCGTTTGCAGTGAAGGCAGTTTGCATTCTTAACCATGTGTTGGATCTGCACCAGAATACCTAGATCCCTCTGCACTTCACCCACTTTCAACTCTACCCCGTTTAGATCGTCTGCCTTTTGGTTCCTTTTCCCAGTACACGAGCTCACACTTGCCCACGGGCCAGGTTTCACCCACTCACTCAGTCGGTCTGTATCACACCTGCCCACGGGCCAGGTTTCACCCACTCACTCAGTCGGCCTGTATCACACCTGCCCACGGGCCAAGTTTCACCCACTCACTCAGTCGGCCTGTATCACACCTGCCCACGGGCCAGGTTTCACCCACTCACTCAGTCGGCCTGTATCACACCTGCCCACGGGCCAGGTTTCACCCACTCACTCAGTCGGCCTGTATCACACCTGCCCACGGGCCAGGTTTCACCCACTCACTCAGTCGGCCTGTATCACACCTGCCCACGGGCCAGGTTTCACCCACTCACTCAGTCGGCCTGTATCACACCTGCCCACGGGCCAGGTTTCACCCACTCACTCAGTCGGCCTGTATCACACCTGCCCACGGGCCAGGTTTCACCCACTCACTCAGTCGGCCTGTATCACACCTGCCCACGGGCCAGGTTTCACCCACTCACTCAGTCGGCCTGTATCACACCTGCCCACGGGCCAGGTTTCACCCACTCACTCAGTCGGCCTGTATCACACCTGCCCACGGGCCAGGTTTCACCCACTCACTCAGTCGGCCTGTATCACACCTGCCCACGGGCCAGGTTTCACCCACTCACTCAGTCGGTCTGTATCACACCTGCCCACGGGCCAGGTTTCACCCACTCACTCAGTCGGCCTGTATCACACCTGTCCACGGGCCAGGTTTCACCCACTCACTCAGTCGGTCTGTATCACACCTGCCCACGGGCCAGGTTTCACCCACTCACTCAGTCGGCCTGTATCACACCTGCCCACGGGCCAGGTTTCACCCACTCACTCAGTCGGTCTGTATCACACCTGCCCACGGGCCAGGTTTCACCCACTCACTCAGTCGGTCTGTATCACACCTGCCTTCATCCACATCATTGGCAAATTTGTCCGGGTCATCCCTGTAAATGTGGCATAATTGAGGGCCAAGGACATCTCTCCGAGTGCTCCAGGAGTTGCCTCCTCCATTTTGTGAAGGAAGGGAATACACGTGGCAGTGGAGTGGGGCTGGAGGAGAGGGAATTAAGGAGCATGTTTTATGTTGATAAGGGTGTGGCTCTGAACTCACTGGAAGGGTGAACTTGGAAAGAGGACCACAAATTGGATCCATTGGGAATGAGTGCCTGTATCTCAGGAGGACTTTTCCAAGGTTCTGGATGAATCCAGTAACTGACTCATCATAAAAACATTTAATGGTGTGGATTTTTGGAAGCTTGGTATAAATTAAAATAAACTTAGTTTTGTGGTGAAGACTAGTCCAGCAGCCTAAAATTCGATGTACTGGAGCCAGATACCACAGAAATCTCTCAGCAGCCTGAACAGATAATTCAGTCCAAGAGATTGCTTAGCCAACACATGCCTGGGGCCATTGTATAAGCCTCTATCTAATCAATAATTTCCACCCCCACAAACAACTGACACCGCCTCGCCTCGGTTCCAGTTAAAGATGAACTGTTCTTGTTTATTTCTGTGGGAATTTCAGTGCAATCAGTAGTAAATTGCTAAAAGCTTTCAGAATGAGGAACAAATGTTCAATTAACTAAACTGGCAAAGCTATACCAAGAATGTTGGCTGTTTATATCTTGACAGAAATATTTAAAGTGCAAGTATCTATTCCCCTCAGTTTCAGAAGTTTGATTAGCAACTGTGTGAAAGGTTGAAGCTGGAACAGGAATAATTTACCCACTTCCTTTTTCTCCTTTCCTCATGTTTACTCTCTCTTCCCCTCCTGTCTCCTCCTTCCTTTCTTTTGTGAGTTTACAGGCACAAGGACAGGGGCACACACACACACACACACACACACACACACACACACACACACACACACACACACACGTAACAAGCGTGCATGCACACAGACATATGCACCTGAACACACACTCGTATGCACACACACCCACACACACAATGTTGACTGTTGAGAATCTGACTGCTGCTATACTTCATGTGTGTGTGGGAACCTTGAACATGGTATTTTGTTTCTGTGTTGCCTTATCAAAGCAATTACAAGTCGGTGTGGTTGTAAAGTATTCCTGAGATCCTGTTTCGAACCACTATGTTGGTAAATTATTACCTCAGTTGATGGAATTAATGTGCATTTGAATGAATTAATGAGCCTTCAGGGCAATTTTTTGGTGAACTGAATCCTGGCTCTCATTTGAATATAATTACATTTTCCACAGTTTACCATAATCCAAACATTTCAAGTCTGTGCATTACTTAAATGAAAACAATATTCTGAATTTAAAAAGGGTCACTGGGTGGCAGTACCTTCTTTTCTAAAGGGTTACTGGGTGGCAGTACCTTCTTTTCTAAAGGGTTATTGGGTGGCAGTACCTTCTTTTCTAAAGGGTTACTGGGTGGCAGTACCTTCTTTTCTAAAGGGTTACTGGGTGGCAGTACCTTCTTTTCTAAAGGGTTACTGGGTGGCAGTACCTTCTTTTCTAAAGGGTTACTGGGTGGCAGTACCTTCTTTTCTAAAGGGTCACTGGGTGGCAGTACCTTCTTTTCTAAAGGTCAAAAAGAAGCAGCAGCTGATTTGTTTGAAGAGATTTTGATCTGAAATGTGCAGGTAGATCACTGTTAATGCTGAAATGACCCTTCCTTCAGTGGCTTTCCTTCTGGGGTTTGTGGGGGTGGGCATTAATGGTTGATGAGACATGAAACTCTGGTCCCTCTCAGGGAAGTGAAAAATCCCATCAAGAAGCTTGTTTAAGGTGGGTGCCTGGAATGGCTGCTAGGAGTAGTGGTGGAAGTGGATGCAATAGTAGTGTTCAAGTGTTTGCTTGATTGGGGAATGGAGGGATGTGCAGCCAGAAAAGATTTAATTTAACTTGGCATCCTGTTCTGGGCAGTCATGGGGGGGAAGGGGGATAAACATTGTTTCTGTGTTGTTCTGTGTGACCTGAGACTGGGAGATGGTCCCTGAACTCAGATTGAGATACGACCCCTAACTTGGCTGTATGGTTTGATGAGGAGGTGCCTAATTTGATGAATGCCAGCTGAAAATCTGAAACCAATCAACAAGTTTATTTTGAGCAGAGTTTTTTTTAGAACTGTTCTAAGGTATGTATTGTTTCATTAATATATTTTAGCAAGACATTCTTGCAGAGCAGGCCTTGTAATCAACGTGGAGACATAATTTTCAGACCCAATTTGAGCATTCATTGACATTCCTAAACTAATCCTTGAAGCTGCGCAATTGCACACTTCTTAGATGTAATAATTTTGAAAAATACTCCAGCAGATTATGAAATAGAAATCAGGTGTGTAGCCTGCGGGTAAAATGTTCCCAGCTGTATGTAGACAATGACCCAGTGTGAGGAAGGAATCTCGCACTTTACCACCAGTCAGTGCCACAGCCGTTCAAGGTAAAATATAGACTGCAAGCGGGTCAGCAGAATGAGTGAAAGAAAGCAAAGAGCAGAGCGAGTGTTCAGGAGTGTACAGTGGAGTGGGTACTTGGTCCCCAGCTCTGTCCCAAAATGTGTGTGACCTGCTGAGTTTCTCCAGGACGTTTGTGCTTTGCTCTGGAATTTTTTTGCTTCGCTTTGGGGTTCTGTGCACTAGATTTCTATGATCTTTGAACTGCAGGCCAATGAGGCATGTGTCTGGGAAATTAGTGGAGGAAAGTGTAAGGCAGTGGTTCACAACCTTTTCCTCCTCTCTCATGTTAGGGGCAGAATGCTTGGTGTAGTGGTTAGTGTAACGTTCTTACAGCAGCAGCGATCGGGACTGGGGTTCAAATCCCATGCTGTCTGTAAAGACTTTGTATTTTCCGTGTGGGTTTTCCCCAGGGGCTCCGGATTCCTCCCACCCTCCAAAATCTACCGGGGCGGTTGTTGGTCAATTCGGGATAATTACCCAGCACGGGATCATGGGCTGAAAGGGCCTGTTACTGTGCTGTATGTCAATAGACAATAGAAGCTGGAGTAGGCCCTTCGGCCCGTTGAGCCAGCACCGCCATTTTACAGATCATGGCTGATCACTACCATCAGTACCCCTTTCCAGTCTTACACCTTAAGTAATCCCTTACTATGACATAGGATGCTATCGGTGCTCTGTGGTTAGTAAGGGAATACAGAAGACCGCAGAGCCCACCTCACTGACAAAAGGCAAAGGAGGAAAAACCCAACACCCAACCCCAACCAACCAATTTTCCCTTGCAACCGCTGCAATCGTGTCTGCCTGTCCCGCATCGGACTTGTCAGCCACAAACGAGCCTGCAGCTGACGTGGACTTTTTACCCCCTCCATAAATCTTCGTCCGCGAAGCCAAGCCAAAGATAAAGACTTAAGGTGGTATGCGAGTGGGGAAAAAAAGGGATGGGTTTGGTCTGCATTCAGATCTGGGAAGAGAATATCCTGCCTCACTAACTTGATTCATCATGTCCTCACCCACACTACTGCTCTCAAGCTCTACAACCATGTACTCACCCACACTTGCTTCCACAGCCAGGCTGCCCCATCTGTGAATTGGGGGAGCAGCACTGAATATTCCGGCTGGGCCCTCTCCAACCAGGTGGCATTCACCTATTGGAATCTTCCCATTTTTAACCATTTGTTATATATACCCTGAACTGGATCCATGGGTAAACATTTACAGTATTAAAGTACAGTTCTGTACCTGATGTGCTATAAAACCAGTCCTGGAAATCTGGGACATGAGTACGAAGCGGTAACATTGCCTTCTCTGGATTCTGCTAGCCCACAGCCTATTTTTCCACTCTCTTCTCCATCCACTTCCTTCTCCATTCACAGAGCCACCCCTCCCCCCCCCCCCCCCCCCCACACACCCCAGAGTTCGAATGTGCCCTCCCTCCTTTATCCACATTACCTCCTACCTGTGGGTCTTTGCTCCTCCACCTAACCATTTTGTTTGGGCGCCTGCCTATGTTTTGCTCAGGCCCAAAACGTTAGCCAAGTATCTTTATCTTTACTGTATAAAATACGCTGTTTGACCTGCTGAAGGCAGGATGGTAGATGCTGTGTGGGTGGACTTCAGTGAGGTCTTTGACAAAATCCCATGTGATGGACCTACCCAGAAAGTCACGGACTACGGGCTTTGAGGCAAACTGGCTGATTGCATCCAATATTGTTTTATGATAGGCTGGAAGGAGAGTTGTGGAGAGAGAGAGAAGTTGTGCAAGGCTGCAAAGGAATGTAGATCAGATGGAAAGTTGGGAAGAGAGTTGGCAAATGGAATTTAATACCAATAAGTCTGTTAGGGGTGGCCAAACTTGCTTAACGTAAGAGCCACATATGATAAGCCTCAGATGTTTGAGAGCCGCAATACATGAAAAAAAACCTTGCATACACATTATGTGCATATTTTGTTACAAAAAATTTATGTAAATGTTAAATAGATGTAGGTAATATTTATTTATGTATGTAGTTTTTAAACTGGTAATTTCTATTAGTTTCAGTAATCAAAAACATATGCATATCAAATATTTTCCAAATTTGACTGAAAGTGGGAGCACGGGTAGATAGGGGGCGAAGAAGGTGTGTGGCATGCTTGCCTTCGTAAGTCAGAGCATGGGGTATGAAAGTTGGGAAGTTGTGGAGGTGTATGTGTTGTGTGATGATCAGTCTTGGAAGAATATGGTAGAGGAAAAGTTAAGGTTCCATTATTGTCACATTTTACTACATTTAGAATGTAACATACATGAAATTCTTTAACTTTTGTCGACCATAAGGCAGACACTTTGTCCAGCGCCCCTCATAGAAACCTACAGCACCTGGTGTTCTTAAGCTGTCCCAAGTACTGACCAGGCCTGTACCTGTTAGCTTCCGAGATCAGACAATCCCAGGCGTATTCAGAGAAGATTCACTGAGATGTTGTCAGGATTGAAGTTCTTTAGTAATGGAGAGAGTTTACCAAGGGCCTTGGGAAAAGGAGGCTGAGGGGAGAGGCATCGTCAGAATCTTTTCCCATGGTGGCTGCTCTAGGGTATAAGGGATAGGTGTTTTACATGAAGAATGGCTGATATCTGAAACTCATTACCAGAAGAGGTGGTGGAATAAAATGTAATGACTTTATTTGAGCAACAACTCGACAAATAGGCCATACAGTCATGATATGGTCCTAATACAGGGAAATGAGATTAAAAGATTAGCATTGATATGATGGGCTGAAAGGCATGGGTCTGTACTGTAGAATTCTAACTACTGTTTAAGACTCTTATTGCAACTTAGGTCCCTGCTAAATCTTTGATTCTGATAGTTCCTAAGAGGATGATGGTGCTTTATTCTTTTGAAGCACCTTGATATGTATTTTTCCAGTCTGCATTTTCTAACCTAGAAACAAATCTTATTTTTAATGTGTGGAGTCTCCTCCGATGGTTTCTGTGTAGTTTGTCTGCTGTAGGCCTGAGGCTTATGGGGGCAGCCGAGATGTTTGAGCTAATTACCAAGGTCTGAAAGCAGGACGCTGTTAATCCTATTATTAGCTTTCCTTGTCTTTGCCCTAATTCTGTACCAGTTGCCTTCCCACAGAGTGCAGGTGTTTCAATAAAGAAATTACTTTTGAGGTTTCTGGGCCTTGGGCCTGGTTTCCATGACAACATTTAAAAAAAAAGCATAGCTGCATTCCAGTGGCACCTGCCTTCCTGCCAAGAAGTGAAAAGTTGCAGGTCAGACCTCTGAAACTTTCTTAATGCAGCTGGGAATCTAGTGTGTCCCTTGTTTGCCCGGTCGGTGCAAGGCACGGCCAGGGTGGTTTGGTATAGCTGGTACGCACAGGCCTTTATCAACTGGCTCTCCATCCAAATTCCTGGCTTGCTAGTGCAAGTTTGTAGGTGAAAGTGAGACAATCTCCCTCTTGCAGAGGGTAAAGGCACATGGCACCCATGTGAGAAGCACGGGACTTTCCGCAAGTATTTATCTATCAACCTGTGTTACTCTCTGCAAAGCAATGCTGGAAAATCCCTGTGAGACAGGCAGCATCAGTGGAGGTAGAAGGAGGATGCAGATATTTTGGGCAGAGAGGGTGCTTCACCAAATGAGCATATTGGTCATTAATGGGAGTTTGGTATGGTGATTGACTGTTGCATTTCCTCTACAACCACAACATTTTCCAGTAGTCGTGGGGTGCTGAAGTTGAAGTTGAAGAAGCAAGGGCTTCTTTCCTTCAAACATTCTTCTCTTTCATTTCCTGGTCTCCTCCCTTGCCCCCCCCCTCAGTGTCACATGCTCCTTTCTGACCCAGGACATGGCTCCAGAACTTGGTCCTAAGTCATGTGCTATTTGGAATCTGTGGGAGATTACAGCTCACACCCCATGTTTTGGTGAAGGATTTAGATATACAGGTAACAGGCCATTTCACTTGTGACGCCCAATTACACCCAATTGACTCACAACCCCGGTACGTTTTGAACAGTGGGAGGAAACTGGAGCCCCAGGGAAAAACCCACACAGACACAGAGAGAGCATACAAACTCCTTACAGACAGCACAGGATTCGAACCCTGGTCCAGATCGCTGGCACTCTAACAGGTGCTGTGTTCCAAGACTGGAGTTGATTGTTGTTAAAAGGGATATAATGCCTTTGAAATCCCTGCGTTAACAAGTCTGTCCGACTGCTGATTAAGCCCGACCCACGCTGCCCTTGGCCGTTGACCCAATGCCTGTGTATCATCCCTCCTGCAGTGCTGGCTCTCTTCTTTCTCCCTCCTTGAGCTCAGACTCGATACCTGCCCACATTAAGGAAGCTGCAGCTCAGATATCTGTTCTCAAAAAATATTTATTTGCTTACAAATATTATCATATACAATGTGTGTCGGACAATTAACAGGAGTTGATGGGGCGTGCTCATTATCATACGTGCTCAGTTCCCTCTTGGTGTGAGTTAGCACAGTCAGGGAGGAGCTTCACATCTTGTCTAGGACAGTTATACTCCCACAGTTGAGAGATCCATGGTCTCACAAAGCCATGTATTAATCCACACCGAGAGGTGTCTGAGTAGCAAAGATGGCTTCGGTGATATTTATAGAAGGCAAGATCCCTTGTGACTGGGCTCAAATGGGACCCTGGACTGAGCTTGTGCAGAAGAGTGAAACATGAAAGTCTGCAGTTGCTGTGCTGGTAGTAAAAACACAGATATGCTGGAGGACTCAGCAGGTCTAGCAGTGTCCATGGGAGGTAAAGGGATATTACTGATGATTCCGGCCTGAGCCCTTCCTTCCTCACGGTAGAGGGAGGAATGGGATGGGGAGAAGTCCAGACCAATCAAATGGTGTTGATTGGATATGATAAGAGGAAAGGTGAGAATTGATTATGGTTCCATGAAAGGAGACAGAGGGAAAGGGGGGGGGGGGGGGAGAGAGAGAGAGAGAGAGAGAGAGAGACAGACAGCTGGGGAAAAGGCGACAGGGGGAAGAAGAGGGCATTTAACAGAAACTGGAGAAGTCGATGTTAATGCTATCCGGTTAGAGTGTGTTCTTCCTCCAATTTGCAGATGGTTTCAGTTTGCAATTCATGAGAATGTGGACAGACATGTCAGCAAGGGAATGGGACGGGGAATTGAAATGGGTGGCCACTGGGAGATCCACGCTATTGCAGCGAACAGAGCCAAGGTGCTCAGCGAGTCCAGTCTCTCTGATGTAGAGGCGTTTGTGCAGGATGGGGCAAGGAAGTCCTGGACTGGGTTAATTAGGCTCACTGGCTATGTTTGAAATGAGTCTTCCTTGGGGATACCACACACAGCACTGATCCACAGGAAGAGACTTTAAATGGAGCTTGATGCCTTGTATTCAGGCTGTGGACGTTGCCAGTAATCTCAACCAACAAATGGTCACGAGGCGTTGGGACTGTTGGTTTGGGTCTCTTGGATTAATGGCAATTCACTCTGCATAGCCAGGCATACGGCTTCCTTTGGTTCATCAGAGGGGACCAGCCCCTCCTGGAGACATGGTTTGATCCCATCTGTGTCGTAAGGATGGGTTTCCTCTACTGAGGCTGACTTTTTCTTGATGTGCTTTCTCCGACAGTAGTAAACGATGGTCGCCACCAGTACTGCAACCAGGAATATGCCTGCAATGGCCGGCCAGAGCACACTGGTCAGCCTGGTGTCCCCCTCGTGGACAAAAGGAGCTGGCTGGCTAATGGGTAGCGTGTGTGCCACAGCACAGGGCTCCTCTCTAGACTTGGTTTCTCCCAGAGCTCCGACACAGATCTGGTAGGTCGAGTTGGGCCTCAGACCTCGGATACTGTATGTCTGCAGCGAGGTTGGGATGTTGAGTGACACAGGGCGTGGGTCAGCACCGGACCAGTTCTTGTATGTCAGGCGCAGGCCCTTGTAGTAAACTGGAGAGAGCCTGAAACCTTCAAGGTCAAGTGTAACAGAGGTGCTGGTTATTTGACTAACATTCACCAGGCTTTTGTGAGAACTGTGAAGATCAAGAACATCATTTACCATCTCGCAGAGATCTCCATGGAAACCAGCTTGGCACATACAGACCTGGTGCCCATTCCTGTCCAGATGGCAGATGCCACCATTAAAACACTCCACAGAGAGGCAAGGATGCTCCCTCTCACTGTGCACCCACTTGGTTTCAATGACGGCTCCTGGAGTGACCCTGCCATTGAAGTCTGATGGTTGTCCTGGAGGCTCGGTGACCATGTTACCCGGCGTTGGCTCTCTAACTGTGGTTGGTGAAGAGCAAGCGGTGGTTGCTGTACTGACTGTAGTGCTGGTGGTGGGGCAGCCCATGTCTCCAAGCGCCAACACAGCCAGTGGCTTACCAGCGTTGACCGGTGGGAAGTGACATCGGGTTTCCTCCTGTCTCTGAAGGAGAATGCCATTTGCTTGCACCCACTGCACAAACCAGCCCAGGTGGCACACGCAGTTGTAGGGATTCTCAGCAGCAGTGAAGCTGCGAAGCTTAGGGAAGAGGTCCAAGAATCCCTGGGGAATGGTCCGGAGACTCAGACCGCTAATGTCCAGTTTCTGTAGGGTCCCCAGGTGCTTGAAGTCTTCCTTCCACAACTGGGAGATCTGGTTGTTGCCCTGAAGATTCAGGGAGGTTAACCCTCTGAGGTATGGCAACAACGCTGACAGGCTTGTCAGCCCATTGTCTGACAGGTCCAGCTCCTGAAGGCTCAGCATGCCTTTGAACATCTCTTCATTGATGGTTTGCAATCCCAGGCCAGCCAGCCTCAATGATTCCAACTCTGGCACCTGCATGGATCCCAGTTCTGCTGCCGGGATGTTGTTCCTGCTGAGGTCAAGGAGCAGCAGAGTGGGGAGCTGGAGGGGAGGGAGGCAGTGGAGTTGGTTGTCCTGCACCTTGAGTTCCACCAAACTGTCCAAGTTCTGGAAGGCTGCGGCCTGGATGGTGGTGATCTTGTTCTTCTGCAGGTACAGGCGCTTCAGTTCTCGCAGTCCCGCGAATGTTTCGTTGGCTATCTCCGTTATCTGGTTGGATGACAGGTCTAGGTTGGAGAGTAGCACGAGGGGCTGGAAGACTTGGTGGGGCAACCTGGAGATTTTGTTGTGGGACAGGTGGAGGAGCTTCAGTTCCCCCAGCCCCGCGAAGTCCTCGCTACGCAGGGCTGAGATGGAGTTCTCAAAGGCATAGATACTGGAGGTGTCGGGGGGGATGTGCTGGGGGATGGCCAACAGACCCCTCTTGATGCACCACAGTGTTCCCAAGCCCTGGCAGGTGCACTTGGCCGGACAGCAGAGGACCGAGGACATCTCCGTCAGCAGCACCAAGGCAGCGAATCCACACAGAGTCCGCCAGGGGCTTCTCACCCTACAGGACACAGTACAACCAGGCACATTACACAGACTCAATGGCAGACTCCAACCACAACTACTTACTGCAGGAGGGAGAGGGGCCTGGCAGTGCCCTGCTCTCAGGGTTGGGTGAGAGGGTAGTATACTGGACATTAAGCAGGGCACAGAGAAGGAGCTCACAATGCAGGGTGATCTCAGCACAGGGAAGTGCAGCAGGCTGTGGCACAGTGAGTACCTATCTCCCTCTCCTTCTGTACCTCCAATCTGAGCAGATAGTCCATGGTTCCGGTTCCGAGGGAGGAGTCCACTGTCAGAAGTGCTGCCTTTAGGGTGGCATGGGAAACGGGGCTCCATTTTCCCTGGCAGGGAGAGGTACTGGAGATCTGCCAGTGTTGGTGCCCTAAGGGGAACAGCTTATCATTAACCCAGGCACATAGATTGGGGCAGCCACAAAGGGGCTGTGAAAGGTGCCATGGAAATGCACCAATTTGAGTACTGAATGAGGAGCATGCTGTGTGTTTGAAGGGTGTTGGGCTTGTTTTTGGGGTGGGATGAAGTTGTGATTGGTGGAGTTTGAGGTTGGGGTGAGGTCGTGCCTCAGAAATGCTGTCTTTGTGTTCTGGCAGAAGGAGTGAAGATGGCATCCTGACCCCCCAGCCCACCCTAAGAGCCCCAGCTCTATCAAAGCCTTGCAGCAATGCCTCAATGTTATTGAGGGTGTTGGGGCCAGGGAGGGGAGCATTGTAGAGGGAGGGGGGTGGTGGATGGGGAGGGGAGGTTCTGAGCAGCTTCTGTCAGCAGCCCTGCTCTGCTCCATATCTGTTCACTCGAACTCCCTCATGTTCCGTGACAGGCTGGGGGAGGCTGTGTTCTAATTCCCCTACCTTGGGCCCAGGCTCTGCTGACAGGAAGAAGGAGAGGTCAGCTTTGGGGAATGTTCCTTATAAAGATTATTTTTAGAAAGTTTTGATTTATTCTGTACTATATCCAGACCACATCAGGGAATGTAGGGAAGGAATGTTCTGTAACAGATTGAATTAATAAAAAGTACATCTCATAACAGCACCAATTCCCAGAACTCTGCATTTGAATATGGAATGGGAACCTCTCTGTCACCCTACCACACACCCTTCACCATCAACCTTCTGCCTCCACACACAGACACACTCTCTGTCTCTCTCACTCTCTGTCTCTATCTCTCACTCTCTGTCTTTCCCTTCCTCCCTCTCCCTTTCTGTGGAATGTACGGTGTCAGATTTACAGCTTGTCTCCCAACAGAATAGGTTTTTCCATTTGTAGAATTTTTTTGAGAATCAAACATGATGGAATTTAAAATGTCATCGCATCTGCTGGGCTTTAATACGAGGATGAACAAGTTACCTCTTGGTGTGAGACTTCTGCTGTCTGTGTGTTGAAATTAGTGAGGAATTGTCAGTTAATTACACTGGCTTGGAAACAGGAATTCAGATCCACAGAGGAGGCCATCACACCATGAGATGCTAACCTGATGTAACTATTTTGGCCCATTCCCATTCCCAACTTGTAGCCTGGGTTTACACTCCTCATCCAGGACCTCTCTCATGTTTCTTCCTCCCCCTCCCTTCAGGCAGTTGGATTCAAATCTTGACACTCATTGGATGAAAATGTTCCTTCAAGCCCCACCCCCCCCATCCTTCTACCAATGACCTTGAATGGATGCCCTCTCTGAGAGTAGTTGGTCCCCCCTCCCCTTTCACAGTACCAAGGTCTCTGCACTTTCTCCAGCTTGAATGTCTCTTTTCATTGTTATTAAAGAGAACAACTCTAGTGTAGAGCCTTATCACTCCAACTCTCCCTCATCTGCTTGTGTTCTTCCATGATGTGACCAGAACTGTTCTCAGTGCTCCAGACATGATCTTGCCATACCAGGATCATGCAGCCTAATGCAGGCCCTTCTCTGCAATGGCTTGTGCCCTGTCAGCCATGTTCTCCAGCTTTATGTATGCCCTTGATTTTCTCCTGTTGGTAGTGCATCTTCTCCCTTGTTGAACATCAAACATGGAACAGTACAGGCCCTTCAGCCCACAATATTGTGCTGACCTAATCTATATCAATCTGACTCTTCTCTCCCTCACACCAGTAGCCTTATGTTTTTTTTCTTGCATCCATGTGCCTGTCTAAGAGTCTTTTAAATGTTGCTATTTTACCAGCCTCCACTACCACCCCCAGCAATGCATTCCAGGCACTCACCACTCCCCTAAACATTCCTTCTCTCACCCTGTTAGTCCTGCCAAAAAGCAACATATGACTCTGGCACGCTTCCCTTGGCTCAGCCTCGTTTCCCAATTCACTTGCCTTCACTGTCCGTTCCCTCTCCAAATCTGTTCACTGAGCAGATTCTCCACTCATTCTGACCTTTCAAACAGCCACAACCCCTGAACATTGCCATCCGCTCACCAAATATCTGTCCCAACACTTTTTGTCAAGGACCGATCTCCCGATCTCTGTGACAGAGGTCAGATGTTAGATTTTCGAGACCCTCCTTCTAGCTCCTGCCAGACCATGAACATCAGGCTGGATGGTCACTGACCTCACTTTCTCTGGCAACCTTCTCCTAACAGTCCCCATCCATCGTTCCCCAGGCAATCTCTAATACCAGACCACCCATTCCAGACAGTTCTCCCCTGGATGCCACGGTTCAGTCCCCACCAGTACATCCCTTCTCTGTTGGAGGCCCCAAATGTTCATCACAGGTAAAGCAGGGCTTGAGTTACTTAGTTGTAATCTGGTGCTCAGATTGGGGTCTCCTCTCCACTGGTGAAATGGTGTGGACTTGGTGACCACTTTACAGAGCATCTCCTGAGTACCTGCAGGAGCGGTCCTGAGGTCCCTCTCACATCTTCTCCATCCCTCTCTGACCTTGGGGATTAGAATCGCATCTGATTAGGCACTAAACAGGCTTCTGCACTCAACCCTAAACTGAATACATTTGTAAAGCCATCCTTTGCATTTTTATTTCAAAGTTTTACCTTGGACTGCATATTTCTGTGGTAATTTGGGATAATTTTCTGGTTTGCACCTCCTCTCCTCCAGCGGACCTTTCCTCTGATCTTCTCACCTGTTCCACATTTGTCCCATTTGCTATCTCATCTGACTATCCCATCACAAGCCCCTCCTACCCCGTCCTCATCCAACTACTCACTCAACTTTCTCTTATCTTAGAACTTACTTCAGGTTCTGATGAAAGGCCATTCACCTGAAGCTCGGCTGTCTGTCGGTCTGTCTCTCCCCACACAGATTGTACCTACAGAATGTCACTGCCACTCCAATCTTCTGCTTTGGCTCTACATGGCACTTCCCCACATTAAATGGTTTTGGTCACTTGTCTGCCCAGGAGAGTGGTCTGGACTTTTCTTCCGTGCGATCGACCACAGCCAACATGTGTCTTCAAGCTCCTTAATTATGGTCCCAACCCTTGTCAGAAACAAGAGGACTCCCTGTACCAGGATTGAGCCCAGTACCAGCATTCTACACCTGCCTCAGGTTGGCTAGATATAACCCCCTGATATGGAGACTGGGACTCCAGAAAAAGGGCCTCTAATTGCTCTGTGTTTTTGTATCTGTGTAGCCAACAGTCACAGAATCCCTGTACTAGTGAACGAAAGCAAGCAAAGATTTGATAGTGACCCACTAGAAGTATTGGCCAAGTGCCAATCAAAGGAGAGGGATCAGGATTGCCTGGCAGCCTTCCCCATCTTGACCACATGTGCCCAGACCAAGGCAGAACTGATGTACTTCATTAAAGTATGTATGTATGGTCAGGTGTCACCAAGCTTCAGAACCCTGAGGATCAAGAGTCCCTGGTTCATTGTACCCTGGTGTTACTGAGCTCCAGTACTCTGAGTTTGGGACTGCAGGGCATCTGTGTGAAGGCTGAGCTGGTAGTGTCTGGTCTTCCCCGAATTTGAGGGTGGCAACAGGACCAAGCCCAGCCCTGCGGAGGGAAGAAGGTGGATTGTTGCTTTGCACACTCACTGGGGGAGGGGAGAGTTGGCAGTGCACTCCCTGGGGTGGCTAATAGGGGAACTCCCTCTCCTCTCTGCTCCCCTTTCCCCAACACAGAAGGACAGGTCTGCCTGGTACGCACCATCCATACAATACACAGGGGAAGGTCCTGCTGGCAAGGACCATCCTTCTCTCTCTCCTCTCTCTCTCTCTCTCACCCTCTCTCTCCTCCCCCCCCTCTCTTTTCTCTCTCTCTCTCTGTCTCTCTCTCGTTCAGCTTCTGAAGCAGGAGCAGCCCAGAACCTCCCTCACTGCACTCTCCTTCCAAAAACAATAATGAGTGCGCGCCATGATCAGGGTAAGACAACACTGCTCGGGTCTTGGGCTTATTTTTTCAAGGGGCGAGTGCAAGCTGTTTGCTGAAATGGGAGATGGTGCTTTTCACTGCCCTGATGTCAGTTAGAGGCGGTTGGTGGCTCTACTGTGATGGGATGGGGGGACACTGGAGGGATTCAGGAGCTCAGTACAGTGTGGCCCCACTCTGCTTCACAGCGAATCACAGCTCTCCTGCCCCACCAATTCATGTCTTCACTTCCTCAACACCTCCTCCTTTCTTCCTCCCTCTGTTTATCCTTTTGAAGGGATAGAAGGAAATGCAGAGAACAGTGACCTGAACTCAGCATTAAAGGAAACTAGAGGGAATGTCTGGCTGGACGTCCACCTAAGATCAAAGGTCTTGTCAGACTAACATGCTGGCCAATGTTAGTGTTACAGTTAAAAATAAATATCCTAGTCTCCCAGCTCTTGCAGCACATCATCAGTCCATACCCTCTGTAATCTTGACAACCATTACCCAACAACGTCCTTCGAGATCTTCCACACTGTCTAGGATCTCCTGGTCCTTCTCTGTGCTGAGTAGAACCTTAGCCTTACTGTACCCCATGGACAAATCTAGTATCTCATTACATCCTGATGTTCTTCTGAAGTGGTGACACCAGAACTCCATCTGAGGCCCAACCAGTGGTTTTACACGGGCTTGGAATGTGTTTTGTACTTGAAACCTCGATTAATAAAACAAAGGATGTAGAATGCTCCTATATTGCTATCCTGCAGTGGAGGTGGGCTCTGTATCAAATGATGGGGCACACTGAGCACTGGTTGGTAATGAGCCAAAATAGAAGTGGACTGTATATCAAGTTAGTGGAGTTATAGTAACTCAGCTTTGAGAGGTGGGACATCAGTGAGGATACAGCAACTCGGTGTTGAGGAGTGGGAAATCGGTGGGGATACAGTAACTCAGTGTTGAGGGGGGACATCGGTGAGGATACAGTAATATGGCAGTGGGGAAACAGTAACAGGGTGTTGAGGGGTGGGACTTCGGTGGGAAAATAGTAACTCAGTGTTGAGGGGCTTGCCTTGCAACAGTAAAGGCAGGACTGACCTTGGCAGTAAACCTGGGCTGGTGTTGCTGGGTGGTTTGCTCTGGTCGTGTGCCTCTGCTGAGGTTGAGGAGCTGGTGCCCTGGGGGAGCTGAGTCAGAAGGCAGCAGCAAGGCTTCACTCTGCATATCTGACATTCTTCTTCTGGGCAGCTCAGGTCAGAATGCAGCCCGACATTTGCAAGGATTATGCTGGGTAAAGCCACAGACCATATCCACCTCAAGGCTCAAGACAAGACAATGAGAAGCTTCTGACCAGCTCTCCACTTTTTAATTAATGCCACTACTCAAAGCCTGTTTACCTTTCTCTTTTCCGGCCTCTTGTCCAACCACTGGCCTCCACTACTGGCTCGCTTGAGCAGTGAGCTCCACCCTGCATTCCAGCCCATGGTAATGAGAGCCTAATTGTAAATCCGCCCAGTCCAGCAGTCACAGAAACAATATCCCCTGTTTATAATGAAGTCCTCGTGCATGCATCACATTGCCAAGAAAAATCTCTGCATTTCAATAAGTATAAGCAGGAGTCCTCAATCACTGCTGGGTTTGTATGCTTCAGAATCTCCTTGTTGCCCTGAGCCTGTGAGGTAGACTCTCTCACTGCCCTGCTTTGTGGGCTGTGAAAGATCCTCTAATTCGTTTGTGGACTTAGGCCTATGTGTGGAGGAGATATGAGGGTCTCATGCTCTGTATGGAGGGGGAGTGAGGGTCTCTCATTGTCCTGTGTGTGGAGGGGTAGTGAGGGTCCCTCATTGCCCTGTGTGTGGAGGGGGAGTGAGGGTCTCTCATGCACACTCTTTTGGGCAGGTTGTATTTGGGGACATCTCATCAATGACTTTCTTCAGAGAGCAATTGTTACGACGTGTCTCCATTTCCATTGTGGATTTGATTGATGAAAGGATTTGCAAGTTTTCCCTGCTTGGAGAGAAAGTTAGTACCTGGAGTACAGAGTGCACATATACATTGGGCAGGTGGAATCGCGCCTTTTTAATAGAATGACTCACAGCAAAATCTAGTGGTAATTCAAGCTTGACCGGTTCCTTTACTATCTCAACTTCCTCGAACACTACATTCTCATGGGAATAAAGAACAAGTCCATTCACAAACCAGGTCACCTTCACCTGGTCATTCAGACAGGTACCACCTCTGTTGTTCTAGTGATTCAGCCTGACATTGGTTAGGCACAGCCTCTGTGGGACAGCCCCAGACCTGGTGAACGTTTAGTCCCTGTGCATTACTGAGAAAACTGAAGCCACTGACTCTGGTCCGTCCAAGAACAAGCTCCTCCCTGTCCCTTCTCCACAGTCAGATCACTGCCTGTCCACCAGCTCCATCTCCTCACCAGCTGAGGACCCTGCAACCACTGACCCATCCACACTAACACCACATCACTCAGTCACCCACCCATGCTGGCTCCAGGTCACCAAGTGATGACTCACACTGGCTCCAGGGCAACTAGTGGACACACACACACACACACACACACACACACACACACACCACACAGAGTTACCCAATGGCACAGTGCTCCTTGAGTAGACTGGGTTCTGATCTGACATTGCTTCCATTTTGAAGCCCTCCCTCCCTTTCTATCACTGCAGCCCCCAGCCCATATATCCTTGACTGATGCCTTGTGCATCATCTATCCTCTCCGTCAGCTGTTTTTTCCAATCCTTTCCCACTTCTGACCTTTCTTTACAGAATCTCTGGGAAGCCCACCAAGACTTTGATCACCAAATCCCAATCCCCCCCACCCTAACCCTCACCCCAATCACGTGAGCTTTGCAGGTGATTTTCTATATTGCTGCCATTGTTTATGGGAAATATTTTTAGAATGACAGCAAGCGTAAGTATTTAGATGTTGTAAAGCTCGCCTCACAGTATGACCAGAAGCCACTGAGGTCCGTTGCTGTCTCTCTGAACCAGAGTCTCTGTTGCACTGGCCTGTGCTCCTTCATTTGAAGCTTGAAGTTTGTTTTATCTTCTTTGTGTATTTTGTAAACTCTGCAGAATGCTTCCAAGGACAAGAGCTCTCTGCAAATTGTTCAACACCATCAGATGCTTGGGCTCAAAGGCAGCATCAATGATGCTCAGTCGCTGAGACAGTGGCTCAATCTTTAGAAACAAGCAGACAGACAGAGAGAGGAGACTTACTATCTTAGCTGGAGCCAAAGCTCAGCATTCCTGCTATTTAGTCAAGAGATTTGGTTTCATTTCATTGACCAGGACTCAGAGACAGACAGAGGCAGAGCCCAGAGCAGGATCAGCGGCAGCAACATATTTAACAGCAGCCTTACCTTGTCCGTGTGGGGCGAGAGAAGGCAGGCATGTTGTGTAAGATCCCCCCCCCCTCAGGCCAGCAGGATGTCTCTGCACGGGTGGACAGGAGGATCTCACACTGGGATCACGAAGGAGCAGTCAGCATCACAGTCCTCTTGCACCTCCAAGGGATCTGGTAAAACACTAATGAGAGCAGCCTGGGCGCTGGGAGAGTGGGGGAGAGAGAGAGAGGGAAGGAAGGTGGGAGGGGCTAGAAACGCCACTCCCTTCCAACTGGAGCTGCATTAACCCTTTGAATGCTGCCTGGCAAAGTTCCCACTGAGTGTTTTGATCTGTGCTTGCTTTGTGAAGAGGGTAACACATAACAAGAGGTATTCTGTGGGCTGTTTCATTCCCCTCGTTTGAACATTCTAATTTTAGTTGATGTGAACACATCTGGCATTTAAACTCAGTTCACCAACAATAGTTTGAAGCCACGCTTCACTCAACCAGTCTGTTTCGATTCATGTGGTCCACAAAGTCCCCAGAAAACTGGATTGGATGAGGTTCCAGAATGGTTGGGAAAACTGCCTATTTCTCCCACCCCACACACTCTTAAATTGTGTCATCACTACCTGGCACCCTGGACAGTTGGGCCCCTGCATTCAAAGACAGCTGCATCCTGCACATCCACTGCATTAGGCCTCTGTTCATGTGTCCGCCGCATTGGCTCTGCATCCCATGTGGGTGCTGCATTGGTGTGGCCTCTTGTACCCGTGCCAAATGCTACAATTTTATAACCTTTGCTGATAACTTTCACCCTGCTCAGTCACCTGGCCTGTCCCCAACACCTCTCCACTTTTTGGATCTGTCTCCATATCAGGAGACAAACGGTCAACTGACATTTACTGGAAACCCACTCACTCCTACACCACCTCCCACCCTATCTCTTGGATGGATGCCATTCCTTTCTCTCAGTTTCTCCATCTCTGTCATACATGTTCTCAAGGAGGTTCTTCTCTCCAGGATATCTGAAAAACCCTCCTTTTTCAGCAAAGCTGGTTCCCCACCATCTCATCCACATCTCCAGCATTCACCCCTGACAAGCCCTTGACAAAGCGGAAGTGGATTCTTCCCTTGGTCTTCACCTCTCACTCTACCACCCTCCAAACAAGCATTTCATTCATTCAATCTTCCCCCACTCTGCTTCCTGTTTTCCACAGGGTCCTCTGACTCCCTGGTTCCTTCAGCCATCCCCACCCAGGTACTATCCCTGTCACCACAGGAGAGGAACTGCACCCCCACACCTTCTCCCTCATCACCATCCCAAACAGCCCTTCCACGTGAGGCAGAGATTCCTATACATCTCCTCCAACTTCATCGACACATCAAACGACCACTCTGAGCACCTGGCCCCTGTGCTCAGTGGCCGCCTGGAGCTCCCATGGGCCAGCTGTTTTAATCCCCCTCCCCATTTCCTCACCAACTGTCTGTCCTCAGGGGAAGCCAAATGCAAACTAGAGGAAGACCACCTCGTATTCCGACTGTGGTCTTTGACAATCTCTCCAATCACAGGTAACCCACTCCCTGCCCCCGGTTCCTTTCTCTCTCCCTCTCATCCACCCAGGTCCTCACACATACAACCTTTGTTCCAAACCCACCCCCCCCCCCCCGCTTCCAGTCTTCCCCCCTACATAGTTCCATCTGCCCGTCACCCACGCACTCCACCCACTCATTCTCCTGTTCCCACCTGCTTACCAGGGACTACTCCTGCCTGGTATATTACTCCCAGCCTCCCCCACCTTTCCTCCCTACCTCACTCCCTCTGAACATCAGCTCCTTGCCCTGTTCCACCTGCCCTTCACTTTTCCACTGTTCCCCCTCGACCCGTTTACTCCTCCCTTTGCCTCCACAGATGCTTCTGGCCCTCCTCAGCAGCTGATTTATTTTCCCACATTCCAGTTTCGATTTAGTATAATTTAGTGTAAAATTTTGTTGAACCTTCATGTGGTAAAACTGGAGGTCAATTCCCACTTCATTCCAAGGTAATCACAAGTAGATGTAAAAACATAAAGCTGGAGAAACACAGCAGGATAAAGATACATAGCCAACTTGATGAGGAGCTCAAGCCTGAAACGATGGTTCTGTATCTTTATCATTCACTATAAAGGACACGGTTTGATTGGCTGAGTTTCTCCAGCGTTGTCTTTTTACTTTAACCACAGTGTCTACAGTCCTTTGTGTTTTACTTCTAATCTTGAGTAGATTATTAGCCTTTTAACTTTTTGCTCCGTCTGGGTTTGTTGTTCTCCCCCAAGGGATGTTAGACGGAGGCCTGGCGTCTGCCTGATTTCCTCACTGAGCAGTGCCAAGACTAGGCAATCCTTTGTTTGGATTCTCCCCACACCTCTCACTCACACAGGTACACGAGCCAAGACAGCTCAGTGGTGTGTGTGGACATAGGGAGATTATGTGATAGTGACTGGGCAGGCAGCTGGTGAACGGAAGACACCTTTCTAAATCCAGCAGGCAGGAGTAGTCCCAGCCTCAGAGCTGTTCCCACTGGTGACAGGTCCCTGCTCCTCACCTTTGCCTGCGATCATAGGGCTGCATTTCAGAGACTGCAGAAAGGACACACTCAGTTCTGTGATAAAAGGATTTGCCTTCCCTGCAAATCCTCCCAGTGCAGTGCTGAGGGAGCTCCGCACAGTGGGAGGGGCAGTGCTGAGGGAGCTCCGCACATTGGGAGGGGCAGTGCTGAGGGAGCTCCGCACAGTGGGAGGGGCAGTGCTGAGGGAGCTCCGCACAGTGGGAGGGGCAGTGCTGAGGGAGCTCCGCACAGTGGGAGGGGCAGTGCTGAGGAAGCTCCGCACAGTGGGAGGGGCAGTGCTGAGGGAGCTCCGCACAGTGGGAGGGGTAGTGCTGAGGGAGCTCCGCACAGTGGGAGGGGCAGTGCTGAGGGAGCTCTGCACAGTGGGAGGGTTGGAACTAAGTGATCACCCACTCTTGTTGGTGCAGTGCTGAGGGAGCTTCACATGTTGGGAGGGGCAGTGCTGAGGGAGCTCCACACAGTGGGAGGGGCAGTGCTGAGGGAGCTCCGCACAGTGGGAGGGAGCTCCGCACAGTGGGAGGGGCAGTGCTGAGGGAGCTCCGCACAGTGGGAGGGGCAGTGCTGAGGGAGCTCCGCACAGTGGGAGGGGCAGTACTGAGGGAACTCTGCACAGTGGGAGGGTTGGAACTAAGTGATCACCCACTCTTGTTGGTGCAGTGCTGAGGGAGCTCCACATGTTGGGAGGGGCAGTGCTGAGGGAGCTCCACACAGTGGGAGGGGCAGTGCTGAGGGAGCTCCGCACAGTGGGAGGGGCAGTGCTGAGGGAGCTCCGCACAGTGGGAGGGGCAGTGCTGAGGGAGCTCCGCACAGTGGGAGGGGCAGTGCTGAGGGAGCTCCGCACAGTGGGAGGGGCAGTACTGAGGGAGCTCCGCACAGTGGGAGGGCTGGAACTGAGTGATCACCCACTCTTGTTGGTGCAGTGCTGAGGGAGCTCCACATGTTGGGAGGGGCAGTGCTGAGGGAGCTCCACACAGTGGGAGGGGCAGTACTGAGGGAGCTCCACACAGTGGGAGGGTTGGAACTGAGTGATCACCCACTCTTGTTGGTGCAGTGCCGAGGGAGCTCCGCACAGTGGGAGGGGCAGTACTGAGGGAGCTCCACACAGTGGGAGGGCTGGAACTGAGTGATCACCCACTCTTGTTGGTGCAGTGCTGAGGGAGCTCCGCACAGTGGGAGGGTTGGAATTGAGTGATCACCCACTCTTGTTGGTGCAGTGCTGAGGGAGCTCCGCACAGTGGGAGGGGCAGTACTGAGGGAGCTCCACACAGTGGGAGGGCTGAACTGATTGATCACCCACTCTTGTTGGTGCAGTGCTGAGGGAGCTCCACATGTTGGGAGGGGCAGTGCTGAGGGAGCTCTGCACAGTGGGAGGGGCAGTACTGAGGGAGCTCCACACAGTGGCAGGGTTGGGACTGAGTGATCACCCACTCTTGTTGGTGCAGGGTTGAGGGAACTCCGCACAGTGGGAGGGGCAGTACTGAGGGAGCTCCTCACAGTGGGAGGGTTGGAACTGAGTGATCACCCACTCTTGTTGGTGCAGTGCTGAGGGAGCTCCCCATGTTGGGTGGGGCAGTGCTTTTTTTTATTTTAAATTTTTTTATTTTTCACACTATAAACCATATTGATCAAGATACATACATTTTTCTTCTTAAATATATACAGTCGTTTTCTCCCCCCTTCCCTCCTCCCCTCCCTCCCTCCCTCACCTCCCCTCCCTCCCTCCCTCACCTCCCCTCCCATTTATTTAAAGTTCAGAATATAAGATACATTAAACCCGTCAAACAATGTTGTCACTCAATAAAAATAAACAAGAAATTCCGCACAGTGGGAGGGTTGGAATTGAGTGATCACCCACTCTTGTTGGTGCAGTGCTGAGGGAGCTCCGCACAGTGGGAGGGGCAGTACTGAGGGAGCTCCGCACAGTGGGAGGGCTGGAACTGAGTGATCACCCACTCTTGTTGGTGCAGTGCTGAGGGGGAACTGTTTCTTGTCAGGGGTGGTTTTGAGACAATTTAGAGTATTAGCTGGCAGCCGTGTCCCAAATGTGAATCGGGATTCCATACCGCTCTGCCTTTGGGTGTAGAAATGTCACAGCACTGACTGGGAGAAGGACAGGCATTCCCTGGTCATCCCTTAGTCAAAAGCTGGGCAGCAGATCTCTGGATATTGGAACACTGCTGTCAGTAGGGGCTTAGCTCTATGCCAACACCTTGCCAATGAGTTCCTGTGGATATGCTGTGGGGTGGGAGGGTGGTGGACTGTGGAAAAATGCATTCCCAGCCTGTGTGGAATGAAGTGAATTGTGTTGTAGATGAAGAGAAATCAGAAAGCAGTCCTTCCATACAGTGGCTGGTCTCCCTGATGAATTCAGAGGGCCAAAGCAAACTGGGATGGTGTCTGGAGGAGGGGCAAGCAGGGGAGCAGAGCAGAATGGGGAGCACTGGCATCACTAGAGGGAGTCTGGGGGGTGCAGACCGTACCATCAGAGGGGCTGAGACCAAAATGACTACCTATCAAATTTTTGTTCAGCATTTCGGGGCGAATGTATTTTTTAAAAAAAAATATCCCTGAGGTTAGTTAGAACAACAAAAACATTTTGTTCCATGATCAATATATCTACAAGGCAATGGTAGTGAGTCAGGTTGCGCTGAGGGTCTGACTGGGATACCAGGATGAAAAGCCAGTTGAGGTCAATGTTGATTGATGCAGGGTGACTCTCCCAAAGTAGTCTCCCTATCCCTATTTACTTTTTGGACCCTCTAAATATCCCCCAGTCAGACCCCCACCCTCCCAGCAGCTCAGTGCCACCACCGCGGACATACAAGGAATACACATCTGTTTATTCTACGCTCAATAACTCCTGCCATCGGTCTTTGGGTGGGGGGGGTTGACACCATGAGTTACCGCATCAGATGACACCCACCCTAGTGATGTCACTGGTGGGGAGTGGGCGGTGCTGATTAATTAGGGAGCCAACAAGTGGCAGTGCAGGCTCTTTGAACATAAAATACCTGTTCTAGATTCCAGATTCCTTTATTGTCATGTAATAGAACACAACATGTAATATTACACAAAATTGCTGTCTGCCTGCTGTAAGGCAGACAATGAGTCGTCATTATTATGCCGCCGCCCCTTACATTACGAGAGAAGGAGAAGCAAAAGAGAGCCCCTTCAGAGTCACTGAGTGCCCGTGGAATCACCTCCAGTTCTCCCGCAGCCTCTGCAGCCACATAGTCTCCTGTTTGATAATCGGCCGCCCGAGCTCCAGATCCCAACCTCTGACACGCTCGGGAAACCTTCAGCACCCGAGACCCTTCAGAAGCCCTTCTTTCCCTCAGCTCCCTCTCGAATCCTGGCTTCAATACCTAGTTTCCATGAGCCTGTGCTTGACCCCCTCCCCACCTCCAACCACAGATCACCCGTAGCCTATGTTGGTCCTTCAGCCATTGAACCCCTTGCCGGACTTCTAGGGTCTTGCTCTGCGCTGGGTCATTCTTTCAAAGGGTGTAATCCTCATGGAAACGGCAATGCCTCAGGTTGTGAACAATGAGCCACTGTCCACATTCCCTGTGCTCACTCACCTGTGAGGGCTCCCTCATTAGATGCAGGCATGAGGACGTGTATCTGATCACCAAATGAGCAGGAGGGAGGGAGCTTCCTGGGAAAGGTCTTGGTCTGTATCCAGAGGCCTGGCTCGTGATCAAGGGACATCACTTTGACTTCCGCTAACAAGTTTTAAGTGGTCCCAGTACTGGTAGCCACAACATGATCAATTGTCTTAGAGTCCCCGGCCACTGCCCTTGGAGGGAAGCCCAATCTTTTGAATGGTCTACATATGATTCCAAACCCACTGCAATGTGGTGGGCTCTTCATCAGGAGATTCTGCCCCTCTGTTCAGGGCTGGGCACTAAACCCAGTGGCAGAGTGAGAGTCGGGGTGGGGGAGGGGGGGTTGTGGCCATCGGGATTACCAGATCAGTAGAGGCCAAAGGTGAGGGTATTGTGAAGCTGCCAAGCACTCTCCCTCCTCCACCAGTGTGTGGGTGCAGTCAGCAACCCCTCCGGCTCGACCACCAGTGTGCCTGAATGCCCAATTCTGCTTGGTGCTTCCTACTTCCTCTGTGAGCATGCTGGCAGTGAGTTGAGCTCCTTGGAGTTGGTGAGGGTGCAGTGGAGTCACTAACCCCATTGCCTAATGCCTGGCCCTACAATGAATCCCACTTGGAGACTCAAAACACATACCAGTGATGAGATTCAGGTCACGAGGGAGATAGAGGTCAAGGCAAGGAGCAGATGTGATGTTTCTGCCCTGGAATTGAATGAATCAAGACTCCGAGTTCTTTGCAAGCCTCCACAGCATTCATGGACTAAGCCCTCTCTGTTGGGAGCAGCATCCGTAGGAGTATTTACATTTAAATGTTTTTTTTTAATTTAAATTTAGACATACTGTCAGTAACAGATCCTTTCGGCCCACAAGCCCGTGCTGCCCAACTACACCCAACTGACCTACAGCCCAGGTACATTCGATCGATGGGAGGAAACCAGAGCCCCCAGGGAAAACCCACCTTACAGACAGCACAAGATTCAAACCCCTGTTCTGATTGTTGTAGTGGTTGCACTAACCACTACACTAATTGTGCGGACGTTTATGACATTGCTTTTAGTGAAGATGTGAGTGGGTTAAATACAGGCCAATCCCAGAGAGAGTCACTCTCCTCACTCCAAAGCAGTGGGGCCTATTATCTACACCTGAGAGGTAGTAACTCATCGGGGAGCCGAGAGATTTCTGCTCAGTCCTCGGCAATGCCACTTGTACAGACAGACTGCTGCTCCGGAGAAGGCACCCACTCTCCCACGGATTACTTAGTTTCAGGGACTGTGCTCCTTCTGATCCTCTTGTCCCAAATCTTCTCTCTACCCTTCCTCCCCAAACACCTCCCTCTGCCCCTCCAGCCCCAACTCCTCCTTCTGCCCCTCCTGCCTTGCCTGCTCCTCCTGCCTCTCTGCCTCGGCTGTCCCTCCTGCCCTGGCTGCTGCTCCTGGGTTAATTTGTCCTGTGTCAGGAAGGGAGGAGGAGCTCCCACAGCCTGCTGGAGCCAGCCTTATTCTGTGGCCTCAAGACCATGCTGGTGGAGCGGGGGAGGAATTCTTTTTGAATGTGTGCACTGTGTACTCGAGCAGGGTCAGCATAGCCGTTGTACACAGGCCATGCAGTGTTGTTCACTGAAGCTCAACGCACTGAGCTCACTGCAGCAGGGGGCCTTAACTAGTGACAGGCTAGCCCGACTCAAGACGGGCTCTTCCTGTGCTGCAGAACATGATCTTTCTGATCTTTATGTTGTTGTCCAAACACCCCTCACATGGGGTCTCTGCTCGCCAGAGTCGAGAAGCTTGAGAGGGGATCTCACAGACCAAGGGTGGTGGACAGATAAGATATTCCTGAGAGATGGGGAGTCAGGACCAAGTCTGACAGTTATAGGGGAAGGAGTAACACAGATGAGAAGTGTCCCATCCCAGACAGTGCTGGCCTGTTGAAACTCTTCACTGCAGGAAGCAGTCGATCGACTCAGTGAGGAGTATTTCCTTGCAGCTGAATCCAGGGTCAACAGGGACATGGGAAAGAATGTATATGATTAGTTATGATCATGTAGAATGGTGGAGTAAGGGCCGAATGCCTCCCAGCACCCCCCGACCCCCCGACACTCATGGTTTCCTCAGTGCTGATGGACCCTCACTGTTCTCTCCAGCTGCTCCTTGGTGCCGAACCTAGTTTCAGGGACAGTGGGGGACAGGGTTATGACCAGGGAGCACACCCCATCATTTGGAGCAGTGATCTGAGAGCAGCATCTGACATTCCCTCTGTTCTCAACCCACAGCAATGATTTGAACTAAAAGTGCAAATTAAAATTCCCCAGGACTCTACAAAATGCCTTTTATTGTTAATTATGTGATTTCTGGCACTGATCATTCATAACAGCCCCTAGGAAAGTCCATTGATGCCAAAGGCAGCTGGCCAACTGGTGACGCCATCCCTGCTGGGGTGAGGGTCTCTCCGAGCTGACAATGCAGAGCCGTCTCTGCAGGATCACCTCAGGCACTGGGTAGAGGCTCACTCCAACCCCATTCATACACCTTCCTTGTGGGAAGTGGAAAACAGGGTTTGGGGTGTGATGAGGGGGAGGGGCTCCTGGATTTGATGGACTCTGGGTTTGCCCTCTCTGCCACCACCTGGAGGTCCCACCAGCTGAGCCATGAGCTCTCTCTGGCTTTCCTCCTCAACTATGACCCAGCCCCTTGTCATTCCCACCCGATCAGTGTCCCACAAGATCTCTCAGTAACCCCTCTCCCCTCCTTTAATCTGCTCCGTGAATGAACGGTTGCTTCCCTGACAGATTTGTACATAAGACCAGCAGGTAGTGCAATATAGCAGTGCAGGGTGTAGGGAAAAGTACTAGCGAGAGGTCTGATAACTGCAGAAAAAAACTCTTGGAATCTGGAGTTTTGTGTTTCAGCTCATGGATCTTCCATCTGAAGATGGATTCCATGGTTGGCAGAGACGAGGTGGGCCAATGGCTTGTCTCAGTGCTGTATTCTGTGATAAAGGAGCAGTGGCAGTACAGAGAGACATCTCTGAATGCAGGACCCTGAGGTGTGGAAGGACATGTTCTGATTGCACTGAGGGTGGGAACTTGAGTGTACAGATGTGGAGGGAGATGATAATGGGCATCGGGGATGGATGGGGGGATGTGGGGGGGGGATGGGGGAATGGGTGGGGGCTGGGAACGGGTGGCTGAGGATGAAAAGTTATATTTTAGTAGGAGGAATGAGAGATTATCTCTCACCATTGACGAGGTGGCACAAGAGCAGGGAGGTGTGGGGTAGATGTACATGGTTCATTAGATGTGATGGGGAAGGCTAGAAATTTGTCTCAAAAGCCTTTGGGATCTTGGTCTTTATTGACAGTGACAGGGAAATCACGGTAAGCTTTGGTGAAACTCTGGTTTGGCCACAACTAGAGCATTGGGCACAGATATCAACAGGAGTGAAGGTTTGGCAGAGGGTGCAGAGAGATTTTCCCGAATTATTCCAAAGAGAAGAACTTTAGTTCTGTCAGAAATCTGGTGAAACTGGGGTGCCTCTCCTTGGAGCAGAGGAGGTCATGACAACTTGCCAGAGGGAGTAAAAATTCCAAAGGGACAGCCAACCGGCAGAGAGTATCATGGAGGAGTAAAGAGCTGGGGATGGGGGTACTGATGGCCAGACTGGTGGGTCTGCAGTGAAGCCAGATATAGCTGTTGAGTCAAAACCTCCAGTCAGGGAGAAGCCTCAAAATTGAGAAATGTTCCCCACAGCCATCAGGCTCTTGCATGAACCCCAAACACTGCTCTCATGCTGCCCTTACTTGGTGCTAATTGATATTCTGCCTCTGTAAATAGTGCTCTTTGAATATTAGAGATATCCTGCTGGACTGCTCGCTGAGAACTCCCCTCACTGTTCCAGGTCTAATGTGACCAACAGTCTGCATTGAAATGGGAGCTAGTGAAGGACAGCTGTGGGACTGGCCAAGAGCAGAACAGACTCAATGGGCCAAATGACCTCTTGAGCTGTGGCCTCTTGGTAACCCTTACCCCCCCAGCCCTGTTAGTTTTCCCACTTCTCCCCCACCCCCACTCACCCCTCCTGAACGTCACTGAGCACTGGGTAGGTTGGATCTGACCTCTGTGAAGGTGCCAGGAGCCCCTACTGCCCCCATCCTGGTGTCTTACCCCATATCTCCGCACTTTCCCCGATCTACCCTCCCCCACTTCAGACTGGAATGGGGCTCCTGCTTCAGGAGCTCGATCCTCAGGAGTTAGGGAGGAAGGTGTGGCTATGATTATGGTCCTGACCCTCTGGCCACATAGGAGGTGCTGGGATCTGAGCAGCACCCACCTGCCGGGAGAACCAGTGGCTCGAAAAGCAGTGGGAGAACAAGAGAATGGCAGACACTTCCGATGGGAATCCTTCAATGAGACAGAGGAGGCAGAGGGGAGATGGTGGGTCCAGCACAGGAGGCTGTCAGCCCATTGATGCTGTACCTCCTCTGCCAGTCCCACTATTGCCCCTTCATCAAGAGAACACTGGCTCCCCTCTGCACCCTCAGTGTCAAATGCCTGAAACATGAACCGTTTCCTTTCTGCCCATGTGGTTACTTGTTCTGACTTCCCCAGCAGATTATGTGGTGCTTTGGCCACACTCTCTCACTTTGCTGTGTTGAATCCATGCCTTTCTGTGTGGAGATGCTGACGTCAGCAGGAGTGTTTGTGTTAAACTCAGCAGAGGTTCTCTTCCCAGAGCCTGGTCCAGCACTGATCCCTCTGCTGCCTGTTTTCCCGTGCAGTGTGTCGGCTGGATCCCTGAGCCTGGGTCCCTGCCAGGTCCTTGTGTGACTGCCAGTGTGGGAAGGCTGCAGCCTCAGTATGTGAAGAAGTTGTGTGGGAACTGCTGGTTTGTGTGGAGAGGAGAGGGAGTGTGGGAGGGGCTGCCTCTCAATGAGAGGAGCGAGGGGCCCAACTCTGGGGAATCTGCACAGCTGAGAATTAGGATGGGTAAATCCACACTGCTATTAGATCTCCCCCCAGACTCCAACACTCCAGAGAAATCCACCCCAGTTTCTCCAACCTTTCCTTGTACTCTGGGTGGCACAGTAGGCATAGCTGTTTGCACAACATTATTACAGCACCTGTACCCAGGTCTGTAAGGAGTTCATATAAATTTCCCAGTGACCTGCGTGGGTTTCCCTCAGCTTCTCTGGTTTCCTCCCACGTTCCAAAAAACGTACAGGGTTTGCAGGTTAATTGGGTGTAATGGGTGTCATGATTTCATGGGCCGGAAGGACCTTCAACATCAATAATAAAACTCTAATCCAGGCAGCGTTCTGATGAACCTCCTGACCCCTCTATAAAGCCTCCTTTCCTGTATACTCTGAGGACCCTGGCTTGGTCCTGTACTCTGACGTTCTCTGCTCTCCCTTCCACCCCCCCCCCCCCCCCCCCCCCCCCACCAGCCAGCCAGCTAGCTCCCTGTTCCTACTGTCCTGGCCAGCCCAAGCCCTCCACCTAGTGGTAGTGAGAAGCAGTGCGGAGTGGGTGAATCTGCCTGTCTGTGAGCACTATATTTAGAATATCGTGTGTTACTGTGAGAACCACTCAATGACATCATCTATCTGCCTCTGGGAGGAAGGAGTTTTGTCGTGCTTCGCTGCACCAACGATGTGCTGTGCCTGTGGTTAGTTCATTCCTCCTCTATGATGAGGTTACTCAACCGTAACAGGGACACTCTCCAAGAAGCTGCATTTGTTTCTGCAGTAAAACTGCAGGAATTCACTGCCCAGTTTCCCAGAAATCTTGGTGCTCCAGTATCTGGCTTTATTGAAGCTGTTCCTCATGCTCCCATTAAATTCACAAAGCCCCAATTCCCCCACTGCCGTGAAACGCACTGGGGGCTCTGTGTCCCACGCTCCCGTTGAACTCATCCCATTTCCCGCGCTCCCTCAAACTCTGTGGTGTCCTGCTTCCTGTGCTGCTGAGCAACTTGCTAGGTTCACTGGAAATTTTATGATATTGTGGTCTGCACATAAGACTTTGGAACAAAATGAGGCCATTCAGCCATTGTCTGCTCCACATTCAAATCATCGCTGATATATTTTCTTCCCATTCTCCAGCCTTCTACCCACAACCTTTGACACTTTACTGATCAAGAACCTATCAACCTCTGCTTTAAATATACCCAGTAATGTGGCCTCCACAGCCACTTGTGGCTACGATTTCCAAAGATTCACCTCCCCCCCCCCCTCCCCCGCACCCCTGAAGAAATTTCTCTTCTCTGTTCTAAAGTGATGTCCTTTATTCTGAAGCTGAAGCTGTGCCCTGGTTCCAGGCTCTCCCTCCACTGAAAACCCTCTCCATCTCCACTTTATCCTTTCATATTTGGTAGATTTCAAGTTTCAGTGAAATGCCACCTCAGCCTTCTAAACTCCAGCGATACAGGCCCAGAGTTGTCAAATGCTCCTCATTCATTAACCCTCTCATCCCAGGATCATTCGCACAAGCCTCCTCCAGATCCTCTCCAACACCAAACCCTCCTTCCTTGGATTTGGAGATTAGATTTCTCACAATATTCCAAATGTGGTCTGACAAGTTCAAGATTATCGTACCAGTACAGTCTAGTTGTACCAATACTTCCTGATGACACAGTGTTCTCCAGTCTCAGGGCAGCACCCATTCAGACATAACACACAGACAGGCAAATGATACATATGAACAGTACATATATACAAACATTAAAATAAATAAATATTATTTATTAAATAAATAGTATGAGGGTTTGTATGAGTTGTTAATCAGTTGTTCAGCATTCTCAGTGCCCGTGGGAAGAACCTGTTTCTCAGCCTGGTGGTTCTGGCTCTGATCCTCCTGATTCCTCCGACATGATGCTCCACAGCAACTGTACCCCACTGTGATGTAGCCGGCCAGGATGCTCTCGATGGAGCTCCTGTGTTGTTCATCCTTCATAGTCGAAGGTGAACATGACTTCAAAATCAAATGGGAGATTGGTGGCTGTGGGACCAGAAGTGACTGGTGAGGCCAATCCGGGCCCTGAAGGGTCGCCCACATATGGGACACAAGTGGGTGGGTGCTGTCATGGCAGTGGATTCTGCTCGGGCCTTGCTCTTGTAGAAGAATGACATAACGGTGGCCGGTAGCCTTGACTGCTTCAGTCTTCCCAGGAAGTTCATTCACTGTTGCACTTTCCTGATCAGTGAAATGTTGTGTGATCAGGATAGGTGAGTAGTTAAGTGAACCCTGAGGAATTTGGTGCTCTCCATTACCAGGTTATTAATGTGGAGGGTGGTCCACGATCCACGTTGAGACTTACACCATTTCGCAACATTTTCCACTTCTCTGTAGTGTGAATCATTGTTGCTGATGTTGTGTCATCTGCAAACTTGATGACACTGTTGGACCTGAACTTGGTGATGCAGTCGTGTGTCAGCAGTGTGAACAGGAGCGGGCCGAGCACACAGCCCTGAGGTGTAACAGTGCTCAACATTCTGCTATCGACCCGGACAGACTGTGGTCCTTCCATTAGGAAGTAGGATCCAGTGAGTGGACAGTGTGTCGAGTACGTACAGTGAGAGGTCGGTGTGTAAAATATGTACAGCAAAGTGACGGTGTGTGGAGAACGTACAGTGAGGAAACGGTATGTGGAGTACGTACAGTGAGAGGTCAGTGTGTAGGATATGTACAGCAAGGGGACGGTGTGTGGAGTACTTAAAATGAGAGGTTGGTGGGTGGGATATGTACATTGAAAGGTCAATGTGTGGGATATGTGCAGTGGGGTTTGGTTTGTGGAGTACGTACAGCGAGAGGTCAGTGTGTGGGATATGTACAGGGAGGGGTTGGTATGTGGGGTACATAATGTGAGGGGTTGTTATCCGGAGTACACTGCTGGGCTGGGTTGGATGGAGAATTACTAGGTTCACAAGCAGAAGGGGTCAAGGGGACTGGGGTGCAGCGAGATGATGTGGACCAAGGGTTGGATTTCAAACAGACACCCCTACTGTAACCGTGACAGGGTAACGATGGTCCCCTTCAGTGTCTGTCTCAGTGTCACCCAGCCCTGATGTATTCTCTCCTCCCACCAGCTGCCTCATCCCTCTATACGATGCTGACTCTGGGCTGCTGATCCTGGCCGGGAAGGTGAGCTGTGACTGATCTCCACTCAGATGAATGTCCAAACCGATAACTGTGTTGGCGAGACACCAAGAGCAGACTCCACTGTTAGATACAGGTTCCTCTGCAGACCTAAGGACAAAACCTCTGTCTGCTGTCCAGTGCAGGACAGAGAGAGCACACGAAGAACAGTGGGACCCCCCCCCCCCCCCCCAATCCTGCTGGTCCCTGTCACACTCCCTGGGCCAATGTCAGACCCCCCCTCACTCTCCCAGGGCCAGGGTCAGACTCATCACACTCCAGGGCCAGGGTTAGACCCTTAATCAACATTTAATGATTATTAACCCACTATTAGCGAGGTGTTTGTGGATGTAGGAGCAGGTTCATCTCCACATTTCTCCATCTATCAGTATCTGAGTCTTCCCAATCCCGGATTCAGTGTCTGTGGTCTCGTTTGTTGGGTGGTGTTTGGGGAGTTCTGCATTCCCTCCACCAGTCTAGTGCTCTGTGAGCGGAGCCTTGGGAGCAGACCAGCTGAGGTGGGTGTTTCAAAGGGATCATTGTTGCCCTTGTTCATCGCGACTCTGGGCCCCCCCTGAGACTGAGCCTCAAACTGCAGTGGCTGCCTCAGAACATCTCCCCGGCCGTGACCAGGATGGGGAATCACATCACCGACCTCCCGGCCATGATCGGGATGGGGAGTCACATCACCGTCCCCTGGCCGTGACCAGGCAGGGCGTCACCGTTGACCCCCGGCCATAATGAGATGGGGAGTCACACCATTGTCCCCCTGGCTGTGACCAGGATAGGGAGTCACATCGCTATACCTCTGGCCGTGACTAGGATAGGGAGCCACATCAATGTCCCCCTGGCCATGTCTGGGATGGGGAGTCACACCATTGTCCTCTGGCCATGACCGCGATGGGGAGTCACACTGTTGTCCCCCAGCCACGACCAGGATAGGGAGTCACACCACTGTTCAGGGAGATGGGCCTCTGTCAGTGTGGAGCAGAGGGAGGAATAGTGTGTGTGACTGCGCACCTGTGTGTGCATGTATGTGCCTATGTCAAATGTGTGTGTGTGTGCCAGTACATGTGTCATTGTGTGTGTGCACTCCTGTGAGTTTGTAAGTGCATATGTGCATGCATTTATCTGTGTGTATGTATCTGCACATGTGCGTATTGCCTGAGGGGTGAGCATGCATGCATGCATATGTGTGTGCATGTGTCTGTGTGTACATGTCTGTATGTGTACTATGTCCGTGTGTATTTCCATGTGCACATGTGTGTGCCTGAACCTGTGTCAACCCAATCTGAATTTGACGATTGTCTCCCTGCAGGGTGACAACATTGTGCGATGTTTCGAAGTGTCTACTGCAGAGGCCACATTAACACAAGGTGAGTCAGGCTGTCAGCCCAGCACCACGGAGGGTATACTGGCTGGGTCCAGGGGATAACACGGGTCGGGAACCCAGCTCCACACCTTTACACAAGCCTTTTGTCTGAAGAGACCAGATGTTATATTTCAGGTTTGCTAACGATACTGATACTGTGCATGAGGCAGTGTGGAGAGGATTTGTGCGTGAGGCATTGTGGAGAGGATTCTGTGGTATATGAAGCAGCTGAGTGAGCAGGCAGCAGGGCAGAGTGGGAAATATGAACTCATCCATGGGTCTCAGAGTGGGAATGTGGGGGTGTTTGGGAAGTGCTGATGTCCTCAGCAGCCTGGTGTTTTTGTGTACATGCAGGTATTGTGAGTGATTAAAAAGGAAAATGAAATGTTGAGTATGTTACAAGAAGATTTGTTTACACGATTAAAGAAGTAACCACTGCATTTATGTAGGGCCTGCACTTGTACAGTTTTGGCCTCCTAATCTAAGAAAGGATGCACTTGCATAGAGGGAATGCAGTAAAGGGTAGACTGGACCTGTGTTCTCGAGGGTTTTGTACAGATGTTTCTGGATGTAAGGAGAGTGCTCCCTGGATGGGAGTCTGGACTCGGTGGACCAAGTCTCAGAAGGGCGGCACAGTTAGTTTAGCGGTTAGCACAACGATTGGGGTTTGTACGTTCTCCCCATGTCTGTGTGGGTGTCCTCCAGGGGTTCCGGTTTCCTCCCACCCTTCAAAACCTACCGGGGGCTGTAGGTTAATTGGGTGTAAATTGGGCGGCACAGGATCATGGGCCAGAAGGGCCTGTTACTGTGCTGTATGTCTAAATTTGTTTTTAAATTAAGGACCAGACATTGCAGAAACACAAACATCACAGGTGCTGGAATTGTGAGCAAGCCATGAGAAGTTGGAGGTGCTCAGCAGGTTGGGCAGCATCCATGGAGAGTGATGGACATTCAGCACCTTGGATTGCAACCTCTGTCTGGCCCACTGAGTTCCATCAGCTTCTCCTTGTTTGCTCATGGAGTAGACCTTGGAGGGCTGAAGAGAGGAGTCCTCACTCAGAGGCAGGGGAACCCTTGGCATCTCTAGTGGTTTCATTCAGGTCAGAGATGGGCAGGTTTCTGGAGATTTGGGAGACCAAGTGCAGTGGCTAGAAGTTCTCACGATGACGAGGATTCCCATACCTGGCCGAGACTCATTGGGATGGACTGATGGCAGCTGAAGTTTGTGTGTGGTGTTCATGGCGGGCTAGTGGCCTCCCTCTCTGCGTGGGACATCGATTGAGTCTTTCTCCACTCCCTGCAGTGAGCCAGTGCCTGACGGAGATGAAATTCAAAGGTGCGGCCACGGTGCCCAAACTAGCACTGGATGTGATGTCGTGTGAAGTGATTCGCCTGCTGCAGCTGACGGACAGTTCCATCGTGCCAATCAGTTACAGTGTGCCGCGCAAGGTATGCCAGGGTACCAAACCAAACTAGTGGCCACAGGCAGGGGCTGGACACACACCAGACTGTTAAAAACTCAATCATGGATGCTTGGCCAGTGCCATAGCCTTGATCCATGACCCATCCCATCTCACTCCCCTTCCCCTGAAACATTTTTATTTAGCTTCTTCCACTCTGTCACCTAGACATTTCCCACTGCCTGGGAAAGGCAGCCAGCACATTGAAGGACCCACCACATCCCAGACACTCCTCCCTCCTCTCATCAGACAGAAGGCTCAAGAGTGTTAAAGCACGCACCAACAGGCTTAAAAACAGTTTCTTCCCTAGAGCCACCAGGCTCCTGAATGAACCCCACGACAGTGCTCTCACGCTGCCCTTACTTGGTTCTAATTGATCTTCCTTTTCATTCTTCCTTTCTTCAGCAATGAAGGTATTGCAGAGGAGATTCACCAGGTTGATTCCAGAGGATGTTGGCCTGTGAGGAGAGATTGAGACTGTACTTAATCGAATTTAGAATAATGAGGGGATCTTATAAAAATGTACAATATTATGAACAGCGTAGATAAGATAGAGGTAGGTAAGTTATTTCCCATTGGTGAAGGAGACCAGAACTAGGGGACATAGCCTCAAGATCCAGGGGAGTAGATTTAGGACGGAGATGAGGAGGAACTGCTTTTCCCAGCGGGTGGTGAATCTGTGGAATTTGCTGCCCATTGAAGCAGTGGAGGCGACCTCAGTAAATACATTTAAGACAAGGCTGGATAGATTTTTACATAGTAGGGGAATTAATGGATTGGGGAAAAGGCAGGTAGGTGGAGATGAGCCAATCATCAGATCTGCCATGATCACATTGAATGGGGGAGCAGGCTTGATGGGCCGGATGGCCAACTCTTGCTCCTATTTCTAATGTTCTTATAGAATCCTACAAACTGTAAATTGTACTCTTTACCCAGTGGTATGAGTGTTAGTGCTAACCTGTTGGTCTCTTACTGTACCAGGTTTAATGTGGTGAGTAAACTTTAGGTTTGAGGTATTTTTAAGTTGAAGTTGAAGTGAAGCATGGACCTCTGACAGGTACAAGTCAGCCAACTTACTCCCTGTCACACCCACAGTGACTCTGGACAGTGTTGAGATTAACTGTCCCATCATCAAACAGACAGAGCCAATCACTCTCAATGTCCTCAAACCTCAAAAAAAATCTCAGCAACCAGACTGCTCCCCAGCCCCCACCCTCACCCATCACCTGCTCTGCCAGTATATCCCCACAATCAGTGCTTATTGCATTACTAAAACCTTGGGCACCCCCACACTCACTCACCTTGTCAACCAACACCTCCTTTGTATATGGACTGCCAGGCAGTGTAACTCATTATTTTGTACCTGTCATCAGTCTCTCCAGGAATTCCATGCTGATTTATTCCCAGATACTCTGGGTAAAATCCCGTCAATGTCTGCGCTGGACTGGTTCAGTGGATCTGACAAACAGGTCAGTAATGTGTACACACTGCAGCATGTCAGATAGGTCCTCTCGCTGACCACTGACTTTGGTGACCTCCGACCTCGGTCACTTCTGCTCTGGGTCACTCCCACTCCGGGTCATTACCACTGTGTCGCTCCCACTGAGTCTGCCACTGGGTCACTCCTGCTCTGCCATTCCCCCCAGGCTCCATGCCCTCCCATTGACTGTCCCTGAGCTCACCATCTCTGCCGGACGTGTTCCCAACCATGACTCCTGATCACTTCATGTAGGTACCGAGAGTTTGTGTGGAATGGGGCAAACACAGCCCACAGCGCTTCACCTCCTGCGTGCTGCCCTCCCCACTGCAGACGGCAACTCCACCAAGACAGCCAGCGTGCCCGGGAGAGAAGGAAATGGAGCAAACATCCTGGCAAGCAGATAACCCGGTAAGAAGTGTTCCAATCAACAGGAACAATTCCCAGCATTCTTCAAGATGGAGCAGGAAAAAGCCATGCAGCATTTTGGGACATCAGGAGGGCCATGGTTAAGGGAAATGGTCAGTCTTTTCTCCAGGGTAAGGTCTACAACTAGAGGGCTCACATTTCAGGCAAAAGGGGAATGATTTGCGTGGGAGCAAAGAGACAACTTCTTCACACAGTGGCTGGTGGGTGTGTGGGGCACACGGCCGGAAGAAAGGGGAGGCATTTCAAAGATGTTTAGACAGGTACAAGGATGGGAGAAGTTTCGAACGGAGAACACTATAGCACAGTCTAGGCCCTTCTAAGAGTCTTATATTCCAATAAAAAAAATACTAAACCCTCTCTCCCTTTCTGTAACCCCCTATTTTTCTTTCAACCATGTGTCTGTGTAAAATAAATGCCCCTAATGTTTTAGCCACCACCACCATCCCTGGCAAAGGACTTCCAAACAACACCCACAACTGTAAAAAAAACTTACCCTTTTTTTTAAGCACAAAATAACATTTAATTCTCACCCAAAAAAAGCAATCTGAACAAGAATAAGCTAAATCCAAAACTCTAAATTCTACTCGGTTTTCCCAAAATTCCAAACTTTTTTTTTCCACCCGTGACATCAATTTGGCTCCGAAAGAGTTTCGGATAACTGAGGATTTCTAAGATAGCAGCCTACCATCAAGAGAATGCAGTAAAATCCTTGGTATCAGGAATTCAAGCAACTGGAAAACCACAAGCAACTGGCAAAGAAAAAAAATCAAGGAAATAAATCAAAATTTGAATGAATAAGAATAAATTGAAAAATAAAGTTTAAAGTTGTCCATGTTCTCCAAAGCAACGCGCACCCTCTTGGTGAAGATGGGAGGAATGTTCTGCCAGCAGAGCACCCCACCTGCAGCAAACAAAAAAACAACTTACCTTTGATGTCTCCCTTAAACTTCCCTCCCTTCACTTTGTACTCATGTCCTCGGGTGTTTGCTAATCCTGCCTTGGGTAAAAGGCATTGGCTGTCAGTGTGCACCCTATCTATGCTTAGAGGGATGTGGGCCAGGTGGGACCAGTTCAGGAAGGAACTTGGTTGGCATGGAAAGTTGGGCTGAATGGGATTCTTCTCTGCAGCAGGACTTTGTGTTACATCTTAAGATAATGTGCATTGAAATTGGTGGCCACGGGTGGTGAAGGAAGATGTTTTAAGGTAAAAGTCTTTGAGAGAAAGTCCAGAGGTTGGAGCCCTGGCTGTTGGAGGCTCGGCCTTCCAGTGGGAAGGGGGGGGGGGGGGGTGCTGGCTGGCCTGGCCTTCCAGTGGGGAGGGGTGGGGAGGCTGGCCTGGCCTTCCAGTGGAGGGGGGGGTGGGGGGATGATTGAAACAAGGCCAGAGTGGGATGGGGCTGTCAGACTGCAGGAGAAGGGCAGAGAATTGAGCCAGGAATGAATCATGAAAATCTACAGACACTGTGATTGTAATAAAACACACAGAAATGTTGGAGGATCTCGGCCAGTCTGGCAGCATCCATAGGAGGTAAAGATATATGACTGACATTTCAGGCCTGAGCCCTTCTTCAAGGGATTAGCAAAAAGCAAGCAGGTATGTTTTTGCTTATACCTTGAAGGGCTCAGGCCAGAAATTATGATTATGTATCTTTACCTCCTATTGTCGCTGCAAGACTGGCTGCGTTCCTCCAGCATTTCTGTGTGTTTACATAGACTTGAGCCAGTTCAGTGCAATGAGAACACTGATGCCTGCCAAGCATGGTTGGGAAGGCAGTAACTGGTGACCCAGCGGTTCTGATCTCTGTCTGGGCCTGTGAGTTTCAGGTTCATGGTGGATCTCTGTCATCATCCAGTTCCGACGGCTCGCTAACCTCGCCATCCACCACCTCCGTCAGCAGCAGCACCACCAGGTCTAGCGAGATGGCTGCCAGCCCTCAGAGCCAGAGGTCCATGCACAGTTTCCTAGGTGAGTTGAGTAGAGAACCTAGTGAATGTCAATGTGAATATAATGCTGATGGAAGGTGGAGAGGGTTTATGTGAGGGGCTTCAGCAATCACCAAGGGTTGTCTGAAGGGATAAATGGTTGTCCATTCAAGCAATGGAGTAGGCGTGCAAGAGTAATGGACCTGCTCAGTTTCCAGGGCTTGATGAGACCACGCCCCATGCGGTGAGCCCTGTTGTGGTGAGACCACAGCCCATCATGGGGAGACCAGTCACGGTGGTGAGGCCACTCCACGTCACGGTGAGGCCACTCTATATTGCGGTGAGGCCACACCATATCAGCCAGACTAGCAAAGAATGTCTGATGCAGCAATGAATCATCCGGTTGATACTGAGGTGAGACCTCCAGTAGATGGTCATACACAGACATGTTTGGGAGAATGAGAGATAGTTTCAGTTCTCAAATATCCCAGCTGTAGATCAGTACAGCAGGGAGATCAACATTATGAACATTTGACATTCTTTACTCCAAAGGTGGGTGAATATTCAGGTGCGGAGATTAAACATAAACAGTGGGTGTGGGGATAGGACAGAAGACAGCAGGATAGAGGTCATATGGATGATTCTCCCACTCCCTCCCTGTTCCTGCTGCATGCCTTGGCTGTGAGGAGATTGGTGAGGAGAGGCTACCAGTTGTTCTCCCCAATGAGTGTATCAGCCAGAGGATACTAGCCTTGTCCTCAAGCCTTGCCCTTCAGCCCACAATGTGGGGGGAATAGATTTAGGATGGAGATGAAGGAAAACTTCTTCTCCAAGAGAGCAGAGAATCTGTGGAATTCTCTGCCCAAGGAAACAGTAGAGGTTGCCTCATTTAAGATACAGTTCGATACAGTTTGCATTTTCAGGGAATTAAGGTTACGGGGAACAGTGGGGGTAGGTAGAGCTGAGAACATGGCCAGATCAACCATGATGGTGTTGAATGGTGGAGCAGGGTTGACAGGCTGGATGGCTGACTCCTGCTCCTGGTTCCCATATTCTCATACTTATGTGTTGTTCTTTTTCTTTATTCTCAGGTTTGGGCTCAAAGTTCAGACATGTGCAGGGCATAGTGTCGCACCGGGGCACGCACATCACCAATGTGAAAGGATTGAATCTGACCACACCAGGGGAATGTGATGGCTTCTGTGTGAACCGCGAGCGAGCTGCACTGCCGTTGTTGGTGTCAGGAGGGCAGATTGCGGTGCTGGAGGTGAGCACTTGGCAGCAACCTGTAACTCGAACTGCAGCAGCTTCAACCACACAGCAGTGGAAGTGAGATCCCTGTCAGTCTCGGGGCGGGGTCAGGGCACTTACCATAACTAGTCCACGGACTCTAAGTAGTGTAGAGGAAGTTTTATGCTTGGTCTAACCTTTACTCTCCCTGCTCTGGAAGTGATGGGACAGTGAGGAGGGAGTTTTATCCTGGTGTAACCTTTACTCTTCTTGCCCTGGGAGTGATGGGACAGTGAGGAGGGAGCTTTACCATGGATCTAACTTGTACTGTCCCTGTCCTGGGAGCGATGGACTGTGAAGAGGGAACTTTATCCTTGAGGGAAAAAAAATACCAAAATCAAAATACCACATGAGAAAAAGAAAGCATAATAAATATAAAAGGATATAGTCCCAGTTGCAGTTGGAGCAAAGCAAATGTGATGTTAAGGTGTAAGTGGAGGTGGGTTAGAGGAACATGGGATCTCTGAGTGTAAATATACTCGTTGTGATGTGTGACTTCACAAGCCTTGGGATGCATTTTTCAAGGAATACAGTTGAAATGTAGGGAAGTCAAGTAGAAAATGTTGAAACTTAGTTAGACCACACGTCAAGGACTGTTTCCAGTGCTGGCCGTTGAATTGCAAATGGTATCATGTCAGGAGGAGAGGGCAGGGACATACCATAATGTGAGGGCAGATATGCAGGAAAGGATGCACTGGCTGGGTCTTTTAAGAAAAGCAGAGGGGTGAACCAGAAAAAGCCTTTAAAATTCAAAATGTTTTGCCAGGATGGTTCCAGAGAGAATCTCCCACTTCTGGGGATGAGTATAACTAGAGATAGTCTCAAAGAAATCCAGTGGCAGGTTCAGAAGGACCGATCACAGTGCATCCAGGGTGGTGGGAATGTGGAATTTGCTAGCTCAGCAGTGGTAGAAGTGAAGAAATAGATTCAGGAGGAGAGGGAGAGGAGGAGTGCTGACAGATGTGGCTGGGGAGAGAAGGGAATCAGCTCCGTTTTGGATTTGTTGGGCTTGTTTTAATGTCCGCACTGTCAGCCATTACTCACCTGGGGGGTGCATGTATGTAATCCTCTGTGTGGGACCATGTATCGGGTCTTTAATTAATCCTTTTTGTTCCCTGTAGCTCTCAAAGCCTGGCCGGCTACCGGACACCCCCCTGCCCACCATCCAGAATGGAACAGCTGTGGCTGACCTCTGCTGGGACCCCTTTGATTGCCATCGTCTCGCAGTTGGTAAGTGATACATCAGAGACTGCTTTCCCAGCTCAAGCCCCTGAGTACTCTGGGGAGGCACTGTTGTTGCAATGAGGAAGCTTACAAGAGGGAGATAGATCAGCTCTTTAATTGGTGTCACATCAACAACCTTGTGCTCAACGTTAGCAAAACCAAGCAGATGATTGTGGATTTCAGGAGGGAGTCGGGAGAACACGATCCAGTCCTTATTGAGGACTCTGTAGTGGAGAGGGTTAAGAACTTCAAATTCCTGCGTGTGAACATCTCCGAGGATCTGTCCTGGAGTTTCCATGTTGAAGGCTTGCCAGTGGCTATACTTTGTGTGGTGTCTGAGAAGATTCAGTTTGTCACCAAAGGCTCTCGTAAACTTCTACACGTGGACTGTGGAGAGCATTCTGGCTGGTTGCATCACTGTCTGGTACAGAGGTGCCAACTCTCAGGACAAGAATAAACTCCAGAGGGTTGTTAACTCGGCATGCAACATCACAGGCACCACACTTCACTCCACCGAGGACATCTACATGAGGCGGTGCCTTAAAAATGCAACTTCTGTCCTCAAGACCCCCACCACCCAGGCCATGCCCTCTTCACTCTGCTACCATTGGGGAAAAAGTACAGGAGCTGACAAGCACTCAGCGGCACAAGGACAGCTTCTTCCCCTCCGCCATCAGATTCCTGAATAATCAATGAACCAAAGAAAGTGCCGTACATTTTGTGCACGATTGTTATATATTAATGTGGTAAGACGGTTATAATCTGAATGTTTGCTCTATGACGCTGCTGCTAAACAACGAATTTCATGACTTGTTCATGACAATATATCCTGATTCTGTCATGTGTCGAGTTGGAACAGGATCTCAGGTGCTCGTGCCATGTAACAGCACGTGGTTCTGGCTAATAGAAGGATGTGCTTTACTGCGAGGCCTATAAAAGGAAGGATGTCTAATTCAGACCATCACAGAAACCAATCTCCCTCCATCCATCCTATCTTCTCCTGATGCCTCTGGAAAGCAGACAACATGTAAGAGGACACACTCTCGTCTCCCCCTGTCCCACTGGACAGAAGGACCAGGAGCTTCAAAACACAAATGTCCATATTCAATGACAATTCCTTCGGTGCTGTCATCAGACTCCTGAATGAACCTCTCATTGGTAAAATGTTACTGGCCTTGCACTGGTTTCAACCGAACTTGTTCTTTTTAATATGTTCTGCACTTTTATTGGGCATCACCCATCTACACAGTGATAGGTTGACTTACTTGGACAGCACGCAAAGCAAAGTTTATATCTCTACCACCATACATGTGACAATAAATGTTCTCTTCAATGTAGAAGAACCGCAAAAGATGCTGAGAGGATTTTCAGGGTGGGAGTGGAGGCGGGGTCATTGAAGAGATTGATAGACATTTGGACTGGCAGAGAGTATGTGGTATGGGGAGAGGGGCAAATGGTGTTGAGGCCAGGATTGGATTGGCCACAAACCTACTGAATGGTGTAGCAGGGAGGGTCTGAGTGGCCTGCTGTTTCTTCTCAAACTACCCCTGTCTCATCCTCAGTCCCCAGGTCTTCCCCTCACTGCTAACTTTGATGCCATTCTCAGTTTATCTTTCCTTCCTCCTGGAGCTCTGGAACAGAGTGGTCCTCAGGTGCAGGGATTACTTGGACAATTTGGTGCCGATGAATTTGGAACTTTTCTGATCATTTCCATTGGTAGCTGCTCCTGGAGAGGCTCAGAATTAATGTGCTCCTTATTCCCATCACTGACTCCTTTTTTAACAGTCGGAGCACAGGTGAGATCATTCCTGGTTCATCCAATGAGTTGCGGGTGCACCAGGAGCTGATATTGTGTGCACAGTGAGGGACTGACTGAGGCTCATCACTGGGCACAGCCACCATCCCCAGACTCTGCACAGTGCCCTTCCATCCTGCACTCACATCCCTGTCAGCCAAGGTCATCTCTCAGCAAACCCAGTGAATATAATCAGTAGAAAGGTCAGTAATGAGAGGATACAAACAAATAAAGAAGATGTGAAGTTTAATTAGTGAAAAGAGTTGATGTGATGTGGAAGGTGCATCCTGAAGGACAGTGGAGGCAGAGAATTGGAGAAAATGTTTGAAGGCCAGAGCAGTGGGTTACAGTGGACAACAAATTTTTTTCAAAAAGTTTGCTTCCTGAAAAAAAATGAGGATTATCATAGGCAACTTTGAGCTGAACACAAAGATAATTTCAGATTTGCTGTATCATGTAGGAAATTGGAGAAACATTAAATTAACTTTTATTGAATTTAGTCTGTTTAATCACATAATGTGCTGACATATTGCATCATCAGCTGCCTTTTCGTGAATCAGTTTTATTTATTGTTATAAGGTGGTTTATATGAATGTTTGCATGTGCTGCTACTGCAAAACAACAAATTTCATGACGTGTTCATGACAATAAATTCTGATTCTGATTCAGACTCTTGACATTGTGTCAGTTCAACTGACCTAAAAATGTTTTGCCACTGATTTTCGTTTGTATTCAGTTTGGCCAGCACTGATAGATTCCAATTGCCCCGATACTGCTTTTCCATGGTTGTAATATCCTGGTAAAAGCATTTCACCGTCTTCGTCACTGACTGCACCAAGACCAGCAGGGAAGAAGTCCAAGTGCGAATGCAGAAAATGCATTTTTAATTATGTGTTCCACTTTATAATTCTGTATGCTTGAAGTAGGACTGCACAGGCAAAACCCTTCCCACTATCAAGAACATTTACAGGGAACACTGCTGTCAGAGAGCAGCAGGAATCATCAGGGATCCACACCACCCAGCACACGCTCTGTTCTCTCTGCTGCCATCAGGAAAGAGGCATCAGTGCCACCAGGTTCAGGAACAGCTGTTCTCCCTCCACCTTCAGACTCCTCAACAGCAAACTCTATCAGAGACTCATTTAAGGACTCTTACTTGTGCACTTGATTGGATTTTTTTTTCCTCTCTGTAATGCACGTCTGTTTATTTCTTTACATGTATACGTTGAGTACAGTTTTTTTCTTGCATCATCAGTAAGTGGTAATTCTGTTTTGCCTGTTTTGCCAGGCTTGTATGTGATGTCATGTAGAAGCTAGGATTTTCCTGCATGTTCCTGACATGCTAGTGTGTTTGTCTGCTTGGTTTAAGCTGGTGAAGATGCCAAGATTCGGATCTGGAGACTTCCGACTGGAGAACTAACTGAGATCCTCTCCGATCCTGAGACAATCCTCCGTGGTGAGTTAGCATTGATGGTAGTAGTCGTTTCACTGCCTCTGGTTTCCTCGTGACATGCCTTCACAATGATCTCTGCCACAGAGAAAAGGTGAAGGATCTTGATGTTGAATGGCACACCGGGCAATGTCCGTGAAAGATTGAGCAAAGTTAGAACCAGGTACAGTCGTAGTGTTGAAGAGGCTTCCAGCAGACACCTGAACGTGGAGGCACAGTGCTGGAGAAACTCAGCGGGTCAGACAGTGTACTTTATATAGCAAGGATAAAGATATTTAACCAACGTTTTGGGCTTGAGCTGAAACCAGGCGCCTGCCTACATTTTGTTCACACCTTGATGAAGGGTTCAACCTTGAAACATTGGTTATGTATCTTTATCTTTGCTATATAAAAGGATGCTGTTTGACCTACTGAGTTTCTCCAGCTTTGTGTTTTTACTTCAGTCGCAGTGTTTGCAGACTTTTGTGTTTTATACCTGAATGTGCAGGGGCTGGAGGGGTTCTGTCACAAGCAGGCAGCAGAGTTGTAATTTGATTCTGACATCATGTTCAGCACAGACATGTGGGCCAAAGGGCCTATGCCTGTGCTGTACTGGTCTGTGTAAGGTTATGACATGGTTTGACTGAGGCCACAGGTCATGAATCTCAACTCTGACTGTTAAAGATATTGAAAATAACATTCCCGCAATGTTTCCTGGAAACGACAGAGCATTAATTATTGTAGATTGGGGAACAATCAGCAGGGACAACTAATAAAATATTAAAGGAAAGACAAACAAAAACAGAATTTCCTGGAAATACTCAGCTGGTGAGGCAATGCCCATGGAGAGAGTATGATTAACCATGCAGGTCAATGGTTCTTTCCCTGAAACGTTAACTCCTTCCTGTTTCAGATGCTGACTGACCTGCAGAGTACTGCCAGTAGTTTTTACAGCAGTTTTCCAGCATCTGCAGATTTTAATGGGAGTTTGTGCTCAGGTCTGTCCAGTGAAGGAATGATATTCGTTGGGCAGATGTTGGCCATGCAGGAAAGCAAATCTAAAATCGAAGAACAGGAAATCTGGAAGCACTCAGCTGGTCTGCGGAGAGGGAGACCGTTTGAATTTTAGTCCAAAATCTCTCAACAGGAAAGGGGGAGAAGCAAATGAACCTAAAATGGCTGAGCGGGTGAGAGAGGGATGGAAAACCACAAGGGGCAGCACAATTAGCATAGTGGTTAGTGCAACACTGTAACAGTGCCTGTGACTGGGATTCCAATCACAATGGATGGTGGGAGGAAACCCACGCAGACATGGGAAGAACACACAGACTCCTTACGGACTGCGCCAGTGACCAGGGTTTAAACCCTGCACTGTCTGTAGTGAGTTTGTATGTTCTCCCCACGTCTGCGTGGGTTTCATCTGGGTGCTCTGCTTTCCTTCCACTATTTGAAACATTCTGCGAGGTGTAGGTCAATTGGGCATAATTTGGCTGCAGAAACTTTTAGGCCGAAAGGACCTGTTACTGTGCTGCAAGTCTATATAGATCTTCAACCAGAAACACTGACTCTTTTCCTCTCTCCTCAGAAGCTGCCTGTGCCTGTTCTGCTGAGTGTTTCCAGTGTTCTGTATTTATTTCGGATTTTCTACATCTGCATTTTTATATTTTCATTCACAAATTATTGAAAATGCCCAGCAGGTTGGACAGTGTGTGTATAGAAAGAAACACCAAGCTAATATTACAGATGGTCGATTGGGAGAATCTATCCAATATTTGAATTGGTGTCTTAAGAGAGAAGTGTGGTGAGTTATTAACTAAAGGGTCATGGAGCTAAAAAAGTGGTTACCAGAGAAGCAGATGGAAGTGAAGAGAAGGCAGCTTCCACTGTGTTTCAGAGAGAGGTGAAGTGAACAGCTCAGTCAGGAAGCTGTCAGCTGACGTAGAAATACGTCACGTTGTGGCAGGTTTGAGTGGAGGGGAGGCTTTAGAGCTTGATGCCATGTACCCACACACTGTTTTCCTTTTCTTGCAGGTCACTCAGAGAAAATCTATTCCATCAGATTCCATCCCCAGGCAGCCGATATCTTAGCTTCATCCTCCTACGACATGACTGTGAGAATCTGGAACCTCCATTCAGGGAAGGAAGAGATTGTATTGCGGGGACACACAGACCAGGTACAGTATATACACAACATTGGAGAAACTCAGCTGGTCAGACAGTGTCCTTTAGATAGCAAAGATAAAGATACGTAACGTTTCGAGCTTGAGCCCTTCATCAAGGAATGAGCAAAATGTAGGCAGGTGCCTGAACTTTGGGTGCCTTGATGAAAGGCTCAAGCCCGAAACGTAACGTATCTTTACCTTTGCTATATAAAGGACACTGTCTGACCAGCTGAGTTTCTCCAGCATTGTGTTTTTAACTTCAATCATGGTGTTTAGAGACTTTTATGTTTTACTCTGTACGGTAGATCTCCAACAATCCAGCCACACCAGCCGCTTTTACAGAACTTACTCCCGTAACCTACCCAAACATACAATTATCTCACGTTTTTATGTTACACTGTGGTGTAATAAATTTCCCACCGAATCTGTGCAGGAAATCTGCAAGCATTGATCGTCGACCACATTTCGGACCCCCAGAAGGTTTTCCTGGAGTTCCAGACTCCAAATTCAGGTGCAGTATCAAACTGCGAATGCCCTCTGGACTCCAGACTCATGCTCCAGACTAATGAGTGAGTCACATGCTGTTATGTTTGGGACAGTATCAGGTTCGGTGGGTTCACAGAGAGATGATTCTGGACACAAGCGTTACAATCTGATATCAGTGGCCACCTATCTTCTACACCACACATGTCAAACTCTGGCCCGCGGGCCAAATTTGGCCCGCGATATAATTATATTTGGCCCGCAAGATCATATCAAAAATGTATTAGAGGTGGCCTGCTGGCCGCCGCGCCAGTATAGCAGATGCACAGTAACCACTGTGTCCCAGGGTGAGAGAGAGAGAGAGAAAAATCCTGGTCCTTGAAAAGTAGTGGTGGGTGGTTTTATAAACACGCTGTCGTGTCCCTCCGCCCACCCCCCCCACCACAGCGCGGCCTGGCCGGTGTCAGGGGAAGCCAAGGCCGCTTCCCAGCACCCGGAACCCCAGTGGCACAGCGTTTCTTGGAGCTGCAGATGGAGTCGGGACGCGAGAGGGAAGATTGGGGCTCCCCACTGGGTGATGGGGGCGCCGGCTTCCGGCCGCCCTGCGCCTTCCCACCGGACCAGCGGCGGGTGCCCGGAGTACACGTGGAGAGCGAGGCTGGTCGGGCAGGTAGGGTGGAACCCCCCCGCCAATCTCGGGAGTGGCGTGGGCTGGATCGGGATTAGCCGCGCTCACCTGCTCCTCCACCACTGACCGGGATCCCAGTGCGGTCCTGAGCGCGGAGACTGCCCTGGAAAGGTCCTGGGACACCGGCACGGAAAGAAGAGCAGGGTCCATAGAACATTACAGATCAGAAACAGGCCCTTCGGCCCTTTGACTCTACCTCGTGAAAACCCAACACTGGAGAAACTCAGCGGGTTAAACCGTATCCTTTATCCAGCAGAGAGATACCTGACAATGTTTGGCCCTTGATCCCCCTCATCAATGTATGAGCGTAAGTCTGTGGTTCTCGTAAAAACACCAGAAGGGAGAAACTCAGCAGGTCAAAGGGGGGTCCGGGAGAAACTCAGCAGGTCAAAGGGGGGTCCGAGAGAAACTCAGCAGGTCAAGGGGGAGAGGTCCGTGAGAAACTCAGAAGGTCAAGGGGAGGGGGTCCAGGAGAAACTCAGCAGGTCAAGGGGGGTCCGGGAGAAACTCAGCAGGTCAAGGGGGGTCCGGGAGAAACTCAGCAGGTCAAGGGAGGTCCGGGAGAAACTCAGCAGGTCAAGGGGGGTCCGGGAGAAACTCAGCAGGTCAAGGGGAGTCCAGGAGAAACTCAGCAGGTCAAGGGGGGTCCGGCAGAAACTCGGGGGGGCCTGACCTCGCCAGGACCGTTGCCCACTCCCCCACCCTGCCGCAGGCCGACCCGCGACTCACGGTGACGGGGCCGCTGATCCGCCGAGATGCCGCCCTGCAGCGAGAGCCGATGCCCCCGCACTGTCGTTGTCCAACCCGATCGCCCGCAAACCCCGCCCTCCCGCACACAGGCCTGAGTAAGGATTATGAACTTTAATCTCAAGATAAAACGATCTTCCAATAGTTTCATGTCACAGTGATAAATATATTCCTGGTTAAAAATGGTCCTGCACCTGGATACAAGCTCATTAGGCATAAAACTTGAAAAGTGTGTAAATCAAAGGATATCTGTACCAATGGAAAAAGGGCATGGCAAATAACCCTGCAAGAGTTCATGCCCACAATCAGTCACCCATTTGATTGTTTCAGGAATCATGTTATTCTCCCACATTCTCAATAGCCCTCAGATTTTACTATTCGACAGCACACTAGCAACATTTGACAAATCCTCTATAGAGAAATATTATTTATTGAATATTTTATTTCTCATTTGTTAATGCTTCTGGAAAGAGTTTATCCAAAACTATTATTAAACATTTATTTTAATAAGAAAAAGTTTAACATTACATATGTTGAAAGAAGAGAAAACATGCAGATGTTGTTGAAAATTTTCAATAAATATTTAATTCGGCCCTCGACTTAGTCCAAGTTTTTAATTTTGGCCCTCCGTGAATTTGAGTTTGACACCCCTGTTCTACACAGTCCTGCATGTGTACATACTTCACAGATAGGGACTTTCAAATTCCCACTTCCCTGTAGCAATGGGGGTGTGGCTCTCTGCAAGCTCTGCAAGCAGTACTATGGCTCAACTTAAATGCAATGCACACCTTACCTGCAATACTGCCAGCGACATCCACAGTGGTGACTTGGCATGGAGTGATGTCCAAGGCTTGGACCATGAGGCAGAGAGAGAAATGTGGCATGCATCGATGTTTTATACTGTTCTAAGCTGTGTGTCTGGCCATTGATGACACTGAGTAAGGTGTGCACTAATAGGTAGCTGGAGTCCAACCTTGATTGGCAGGTGATGCAACTTCCGAATAAATCTCAGACAGGGAGGTCACAAGACCTCCACATAATCCACAATATTCCAGACGGGGGGGGTCATGTGTTCATCGTGATTTCTGGATTATCGGGGTTTTACTTTCTGATGGGTGTGAAAGTGTGGGTGGTTTGAATCCTTCAGGTCTGTGAAGGTAAGAGTGACAAGGCTTGATCTGTGAAGGTTGGAGTTTCAGTTTATTGTCATACAATGCATATACGCCCAAAATTCTTATCTGCTGCAACCAAATAGATTCATAAGGTACACCAAAAACGATAGTGAACCCCCATACAGAAAGGGATAATAAATTTAAATAAAAGACAGATAAATAAATATTCATAGTTACAATTAGTGCAAGAAACACAGAGGTGTTTTTTGGTCTGGAGTAGTTCATGGTCAGGCTAGTACAAGGAGTTGTTGGATTAAAAACTGGTCTTCAGGCTTCTGTACCTTCTGCCCGAAGAGAGCGGTGAGAAGGGTTTGTGATCAGGCTGATGAAAGTACTCCCACTCATTGATGTTCCTGAGTTAGGAGGTGCAATGTGATCAGACGTCCTGTTCCCATGTCCTTCTCCCTGTCACACGCTCACCCCTCCCCTCTCCCACCCTCTTGTTCTCTTGCTCACTTGTGCCTACTGCCTTATCTCCCACTCCCTTTCTGTAAAACGCACTCATTGTGTTTTCTCTTCCCCAGATCTTCAGCATGTCGTGGAGTCCTGACGGACAGCAGCTGGCCACAGTCAGCAGAGACGGCAGCATCCGAGTGTATGATCCTCGCCGGGCGGACCATCCGGTTCAGGTGAACACCGCTTGTCATACTGTCCTGAGGTTTTTGCAGCAGTTTGTGCTTTCCCTTCCCACACTGAGAGAACCAGGCCCCATCTGAGCCAGTACTGATCACTGTCCTGCTTGGGTTTTACAGGAAGGACCAGGTCCAGCAGGAGGTCGAGGAGCACGGATTCTGTGGGTGAATCACGGCCATTACCTACTGGTATCTGGCTTCAACAGGTGAGCAGGAAGTGGCAGCAGGGGCTGTGTCATTGGGGGACTGGGAGGATTTCAGAGTACATACTTGTCATCTTATACAACCCTAAGATTCTTTTTCTGCGGGCGTGGCAGAATTACCACTTATTGGTAATGCAAAAAAATAACTACACAGTGTAGACTTGTAAACAAATAATGATGTAAACAAACTGCAATACAGAGAGAAAAATAAATAAATAAAGTGCAAAAGTTAGAGTCCTTAAATGAGTCTCTGAGTTTGTTGTTGAGGAGTCTGATGGTGGAGGGGGAGCAGGTATTCCTGAACCTGGGGGGGTGTGAACCTTGTGGCACCGATACCTCTTCCCTGATGGCAGCAGCGAGCAGAGCGTGTGGATGTTGTGGATCCTTGATGATTGCTGCTACTCTCCAATGGCAGCATTCCCTGTAGAATGTTCTCGATAGTGGGAGGATTTTTGCCTATGATGTCCTGTGCTGTGTTCACCATCTTTAGAGGCAAAGTATTGCATTTCCACACCTCTCACCTCCTCAGGGTGTCCCAGAGCAAACTTTGAGGTGTAATCATTTGCTGCAGAAAATGTAGGTGCTAGTAAGTTCCCACAGACAGCAGTGTGATACTGAACAGAGGACCTGTCTGAATTATTGAGATGACCTGGTAGGAACAATAGTCGCCCCTTCTACCTTGTTGGTCCTTTCACACTCACTGTTAAGGCCTCTTGTCAAAGGTGAGTGACACCTTGTGATGAGCAGTAAATGTCAGCACACCAAAGCTGCCCAGATCAAGAAAACTGAGAGGGAAATGCCATAGACTCCTGGATATAACCAGAGAGCTGGGAAGTGAGGATTCACCCTGACACATGGTGCTCTGTGTTCCAGCCTCAGTGAACGACAGATCTACCTCTACACTGCTGCCTCTTTGTCTTCTGGACCAATAGCAACAGTTAACATCAATGCAGCCCCGTCCATACTCATTCCCTTCTATGACGAAGACACCAGCGTTCTCTACCTCACCGGCAAGGTCAGTTCCTGGAGGAGTGTCTGGCTGTGAGGAGTTTTCCAGTTCCTGGATGGATATCTGGCTGTGAGGAGTTTTCAAGTTCCTGGAGGGTTGAGAGGAGTTTCCCAGTTCCTGGAGGGATGTCTGGTTGAGTGGAGTTTGCCAGATCCTGGAGGGGTGTCTGATTGAGAGGAGTTTGGCAGATCCTGGAGGGGTGTCTGGTTGAGAGAAGTTTCCCAGTTCCTGGAGGGGTGTCTGGTTAAGAGGAGTTTCCCTGTGTGATGTGAGGTTGGACTTTGTAGTTCATCACCAGGGTGGGTTCAGTTGTCGTTACACATGGAGCTGGATCAGTGTGGAAGCGGTGGGCAGAGGGATGCCACATCTGGAGGCACCTGATCGCCCTCTGCACTGTCACTGCCCTGTGATTCCCATCTGTTGTGCCAACTTCCTCTCCTTGCCCCTCCTTTTTCTGGCCCTCTCCCTCTGTTGGTCATAACTCGACTGAATGGTGAACACCCAACCGAGTGGGCAGCTGTGGGCTCTGGGTTATTGGCTGGTACCAGGCTACTTGGGCTGCACGGTGTGGTGCTTTTTCTATGAACACTAAAACTGCTGTGATCCCACAGGGTGACATCAGGGTCCACATCTACGAGGTCCTGTCCGAAGACCCCTATTTCTTACAATGCAGTAGTTTCAATTCTGCTCGTCCACACAAGGTAGGTGTCATCCTACACATCTCTGGTGTCCTATTCTGACAGCTGCATGGAACATTACAGCACTTTACAGGTTGGTGGTGAGGATTCAGCCTGACACTCAGTGCTCTGTTTCCAGCCGCAGGTGTGCTAACCCACGTAAACCTACTCTACAGCAATCTAACCCTTCCCTCCCTCCTTCACACCCATAACCCTATATTTTTCATATACCCATATGCCTGTCTAGAGAGTTTGAATGATGACTGCCTGCATTCACACGATGACTCAGGAGCTTGGCTGTCTGCATGCACATGGTCAGACTAGTGACAACTCAAGTGCACTTCCTGTGTCCTCACCTCCTGCTGGAAGTGGCCAGCTACAACCCTGGGTGAATCTGCCGCAGAGCAGAAGCACTGGGAGTCAGGAACTGTTCCTTCAGGCCCACTGCATATTCTGGTGTTAACAGTGGAGTCACGTTGAGTTAAGGCCTTAGAGAAGAACATCAGATGCAAGAGCAGAAGCTAGCCATCCAGTCCTTCAAGCCTGCTCCATCCTTCAGTAAGATCACGGCTGATCTGATTGGACTCAGCTCCACCTGCTGCCTGTTGCCCATAACCCCTATTCTTCAAATCTATCTGTACCTATCCATTCTAGATTTATATGATATACTTCAATAGTTTACAAGGAGGAGGGGGAATTTCATTGAAACCCATTGAATACAGAGTGGACATGGAGAGAATGTTTCCTATGGTGGGAGAGTCTGGGACCAGGGGGCACAGCCTCAGAATACAAAAATGTCCCTTTAGAATGGAGATGAGAAGGAATTTCTTTACCCAGTGGATGATGAATCTGTAGTATTTGTTGCCTTGCATGGCTGTAGAGGCCAAGTCATTGGGGATACTGTATATACCATTGTATAGGACGATCTTTGAAACTTCTTAATTTTCACCTTAAATTGGTGTCGTCCTATATGCCGTGTCTAAAATTCTTATCTTAACGATGAGGTCTCAACACCTCTGCCATCTTCCCGCCAGCTCTGACACAATCTCTCGTATTCTGTTCGTTATTTGTAAATTCTCAGCACTTCTTTGTGGGGTCCATCTGCCAGGTCCGACTGCTGTTGGCTCTATACAGGCTTTAAACAGCTTGTACAGGAGCTGTCTGGTTCATTTTAAAATATCCAAGTAAAATTTAAACCTTTTAAATGATAATGTGTTATTAAAAAATTGTGATTTGCTTTTAACAGCATCCACCGGTCAGCGGAAACTGGCAGATTTGGAGGGTCATCTTATTCAAAGAGTATCACTCAAAATTTATACTTTAGGTGGAAAGACAATGGCACATATGGTAGGTTTATGATTAGGAAGAGAATCAAGGGTTACTGAGAGAAGGCAGAAGAATGGAGTTGTAAAGGATATATCAGCCATGATGGGATGGTGGGGTAGACTTAACTCCCATCCTCTGTCTGCTGGTCAGACTGCAGAAAAGCACAGATAAAATGAGGATCGGAGCAAGGCATGAGTGGCCTGTGAGCTTTGTGCAGTTTACATTCCACATTATGTTCCATCATTACTATTCCTTTTCAGGGACTCTGCTTCCTGCCTAAGACTGAATGCAACGTGAGGGAGGTGGAGATTGCTCGAGCCTTGTGCCTGGGGCACAGCTCCTTAGAATGCGTGATTTTCAAAGTCCCACGAGTCAAGGTGAGAAACCCAGAGGGACCGTGGGGAGGGCTGGGTTCAGAGGATTGAGATTCAGATAAGGTCAGGATTCACTTGGGACCAGGGACACAGAGTGCCTTGGCCTCCAAGCTCCAACAAGGCTTTGAGGTAAAATGTACCCAATGTGGTCATCAGCAGGAAATGAATCTGGGAAGAGTGCTGGTCCAGTGAAGCCCCATCTGGGGAGAGCACTGGCCCACTGAAGCCCCATCTGGGGAGAGAACTGGCCCAGTGAAGCCCCATCTGGGGAGAGCCCTGGCCTAGTGAGTTAGGGGTTGACTTGGTTCTATCTCTCCCATTCCCTGTGGCTCCCACTTTGTTATGTTCTCTCATTATCCTACTCTCTTACCAGAAAGAATATTTCCAGGATGATATTTTCCCTGACACCATCGTGTGGTGGAGACCGGCGCTCTCCGCGTCTACCTGGCTATCTGGTGCCAATGGGCAGCATCAGAAGATGAGCCTGAAGCCTGAAGACATGACTCCAGGTACTTCCCATCGTCCCTGTCTGTCAGGGCTCACGGGTTAGTAAAGCTGCACGAGAGCCCAACAAATAATACACTCTGTCTCATCCAATGCTCTCCAACCCCACTCCCACCCCCCCCCCCCCCGACACTCTCTCTCTTGCACGTCTGTTGGGAGCCTCTTAATTATAACTTTTGTATCTGCTTCCCCCACTACCCCTGCCAGCCCATTCTGGGCACCCACCACTCTGTGTAAAGAAATCTCCTCCCACCCTGTATGCATGACCTCTAGTGTGACATTTATCCTGGGGTAAAGATTCTGTCCATCCCTACCAATGCCTCTCATAATTTCATACCCTATATCAGGGCTCCCTCAGCTCTGACGCTCCAGAGAAAACAACCCATTTCTCCACCCTCTCCTCATAGCTCATTCCCTCCAATCCACACAACATCTTGCTAACCATTCTGTGCCTTTTCCAAGGCCTCTACGTCCTTTCTGTAATGGACAACCAGAATTGCACACAGTATTCCAAGTGTGGCCCAAGTTTTATAGCTGCAACATGATCTGCTAACTCTTATCCTCAATGCCCCCGCCCCATGAAGCCAAGCTTCACCACCCTATCTACTCATACAGCCACTTTCAAGGATCTATGGACCTAAAGCCCAGACCCTTCTGCACGTCAAGCCCTGCCACTTAATGTTACCCTCTCCCTTACATTTGAACCTCCTCCCCCAATCTCACTAAGTGCAACACCTCACCCCTGTCTGGATTAAACACCAGCTGCCATTTGTCTTATCTGCAAACTTACCAGAACCTTTGTAAGGATCGTGTACTTGCCTGGTACTCCAACTACACAGCCACCTCCAACCTCACTTTATTCTATTAGTTGACACACCTTATTTTAAAATAAGTTATTTCACTAACGTCTCTTTGGCCTCCAATATACTCACCAAGTGTACAACTCAAGTATCACCAGTGGTACCTCTGACTCCCTCCTGCAACTTGACAGGGTTAAGGAGGAACAGGTTGTCAACTGTACTGTGCATCATGTATCGTACCTAGTATGCAGAGACCCTGCAAAGCCTGCACTTGAGAGTGCCACAGCTCAATACTGATGATGCATTTCTTCCAAAGTGAGTGCTGCACCTAAAGAGGTCCCTGTTAGAAAGTACCAGCCCTCATCCTTCTACCTGGAGGAGAAAACAGATGAGGAGAAAAAGGAAGAGGTAATATTTACTTCAAAATGTGCTTTTATCGCTTTCTATCTCCTTTGTGTGCGTGTGTGTCTTCCCCTCAGTTTGTACCTTTTTCCTTCCCACTGTCAGTCTCACTCCCTTTGTCTAACTGTTTCTCTTTCTTTATCTTGTGCATCTCAGCCTCATTCACTCCAGGGGCAAGCGCAGTCTATCCTATCCCTGCCCACAAGCGGAGTCTATCCTATTCCCTGCCCACAACTATCCTGGTGAATGTCCTCTACACTCTCTCTCCAGCACAACCACATCCTTCCTCTAGAGTAGTGACCAGAACTGCATACAACATCCCGGGTACAGTCTGAGCACTGTTTTGTGATGTTATAATTTTAACATCCCAAATTCTGTATTCTGTGCTCTGGCCAATGAAGGCAAGCATGCCTTATGGCTTCACCACCATATCTATCTGTTTTGCCTCTTTCAGGGAGTACTTGGGCCCCAAGGTCTCCCTGTTCCTTCATGCCCTTCTATTTACAGTATAAGTTTTTCGTGATTTGACCTCAGCTCATTAAATGTTATACAGATTGGCCATGATCAAACAGCTTCATGGAAGATCTATAATTTCCTCCTGAGGTTGAGAGTGTCCTCCTCCTGCCGCTGCACTCTACATGGTTTGAGAGCTCAGTGACTTGCACTCGGACCCATGTCCCTTGTGAGACTAGAGGGTTTACCTTTCTCCTGCTCTGTGTTCAACACTCAACTCTAGAGACAGTTGGCATGGTGATGCTGAGTTACTTTCAGAAATGACTGAGATTGGTCATCGACTGCAGCGACACACAGGAGTCTGGTCTGACCTGCAGTTAGAAAAGTTACAGCATGCTGATCTCTATTTTGCTCTTTCAGGGAAGTATTGATGTCTCAAAGTGACATATCACGTTGTGAGATACAGGATTGAGGTCTTTATAAGTGGGAGCATAGGATACAAGTTCAAATTTATTTATCATCTGATTGTACAAGTACAGCCTGAAGAAATAGTGTTTCTGATACTCTGTGCAACTCACTGCAAACCATCGTACAGACGCAGCACTCGTACAGTCAAACGATACATATACAAATATCAAAATAAATAAATATTATCATTGAATAAATTCTGTAGTTAAATCATGGTGCGTTTATATGACCAGTTCATCATTTGTTCAACCTTTATAGATCATTGGTGTCAGGTCACTTGTCTGAGTGCTACTGGTGCCATGTAACCCAGTGCTACCTGTTGCATGGTTGGGTGGTCAGTGACTAAACTGACTCCCCCACCAGGCTTGCCTGGTGCAGAGGGCAGCTAGACACCCTGCAGGATGAAAAACAAGATATGTCAAAGGGCAGATGAACCCTCTCGTGGGGTCAACAGCCGTCTAGCAAACACGTGTCGTGAAGCGCGGAAAGGGCATCCCTTGCATAAAAACTTAGTCTGGCCATTCACTGCAACAGAACTTCCCCCAGTCGTCTTGGACCTCACCACGCCGCTGGATCCACTCACATAAATCCATTCACACACATGCTGCTCCTTTCTCAGGAATGGGGGATAAACCCTACAAACTGAAAGGAACCATCATCATCCTACAGGATGGATAGCCAGAAGAAGATAAATTATTGATGTGGGAACAACTGGTGGATGGCATCGATTCTGGTCACCCCACTTGGAAAGGTGTGCCAGTCCAACAGAGAACTTAAAAATGGTGACTGGATCTGTTGCAGGGATTTCAGCTGCAAGGTTAGCCAGAGAAAAGCTGGGAGAAAAGATGATGGAGGTGAACGAGATCACAACTACTTCCATGAGAGAGAAAGAATCCCGACCTTTTAGCTGATGGTTCAAGAACCAGGAAGTGTAGATTTAAGATCAAATGATTGAGGAGATGTGAGGAATTGGATTGGCACCTAAGGGACATGAATTTACAAGAATGTAGCATGAGGCTGTGGGAATGGAAATGAACATCAAGAGCAAGCATGGTCTCTTGCGCCCTAACATGCTGTGACAACTGATCAGATGAAATAGGCAGCTTCACATTGGAGTGACCTGCTGACTTCTTCCTCCACAGCTGCTGAACGCCATGGTGTCCAAACTTGGGAACCTGGATGATCCTCTGCCTCAGGATTCCTTTGAAGGTGTGGATGAGGAGGAATGGGTGAGTGCCATCAGGCTAGGAGTATGATTGTGTGGACAGATCTCATTGAGTCTGAATGTGGTACCTGGGTCCTTACATGCCAATGGTGGATAGGGAAACAAGTTGTGAAGGGGACACAAGTAGGCCACAAGGAGCAGTGAGTGGTTAATTGCTCGAGTTATGTCGGATGTTGGTGAGATCACATTGGGAGAACTTTGGGCAGTACTGGTTCCTTGTTTAAGGAGGGAGGTTAATGTGTTGGAAGCATTTCTGAGACCAATGCCAGAATGCATTGAGGAAAGGTTGGACAGATAAGCTGAGAGGGACATCACTGGGACACGTGCAGTACTCAAGGGGCTGACAGAGTGTGAGTGGAGGATCTGTTCTCATAGTAGAATCTATGTGGGGCCTCTTCCTTTCTCTCAAACTCAGAAGGGTCTTTAAATTGCTTCGAGGGGAGTGGAAGCAGAAAAATTGAATTGTCTTTCATTGCAGAGGTTGATTGTTACTTGATGAGTTGGGGAGAAATGTTACCATAAGAGAGAAATGTGGACTGGCTTAAAATCAGAGCAGCCTTGGTGTGATGAAGAGATTGAGGGGACGATAGGTGACTCCTGCTCCTTGTCATTGGCCCATTTCCTTTGGAGTTATGAAACCGTCCATTTAGGTATGATTAAAACAGTGGTTTTCAAACCTTTTCTTCCCACCCACATACCACCTTAAGCAATCCCTTACTAATCACAGAGCACCGATGGCAGAGGGATTAGTTAAAGTGGGATATGAGAGGAAAGAAAGAACCACTCACACTGCATGATTCATGGAGGTGGAAGGTGGTAGTTGTGGCCTTGAGTGAGATGAGTGTCACCACCCACATGTCCCAGGCTAATCTACTTCTCCTCCCGTTCCAGGATGACTAGTTTCAGCAAATGACTTCTCCGTCCAACACCACCTCCCGAAAGAGCCAGCAGTGCAAGGACGAGCAGCTCCCTCTCCAATCAAGTACTCACAGGATGGGCAAGACACTGTCTCCCTCACCCCCACACTCATCTCCATCATCCCTCACACTCGTCTCCCTCACTCCTCACATTCGTCTCTCTCACTCTTCACACTCTTCTACCTCACCCCTCACTTGCCTCCCTCACCCCTCACTTGCCTCCCTCACCCCTCACTTGCCTCCCTCACCCCTCACTTGCCTCCCTCACCCCTCACTTGCCTCCCTCACCCCTCACTTGCCTCCCTCACACCTCACTCGCCTCCCTCACCCCTCACTCGCCTCCCTCACCCCCACATTTGCCTCCCTCACCCCCCACACTCTCCTCCCTCACCCTCGTATCCCTCACCCCTCACACTCATCTCCCTCATCCCCACACTCGTCTCCCTCACCCCCACACTCGTCTCCCTCACCCCCCACACTCTCCTCCCTCACCCTCGTCTCCCTCACCCCTCACACTCATCTCCCTCATCCCCACACTCGTCTCCCTCACCCCCACACTCGTCTCCCTCACCCCCCACACTCTCCTCCCTCACCCTCGTCTCCCTCACCCCTCACACTCATCTCCATCATCCCCACACTCGTCTCCCTCACCCCACACTCGTCTCCATCACCCCTCACACTCGCTTCCCTCACCCTCACACTCATCTCCCTCACCCCTCACACTCATCTCTCTCACCCCCACACTCATCTCCCTCACCCTCACACTCGACTCCATCACCCTTCACACATCTCCCTCACTCCTCACACTCTTCTCCCTCACCCCTCACTCACCCCACACTCACCTCCCTCACCCTCACACTTGTCTCCCTCACCCCCACACTCATCTCCCTCACCCCTCAAACGTCTCCCTCACCCCCATACATCTCCCTCACCCCCACACGTCTCCCTCACCCCCACACTTGCTTCCTTCACCCCCACACTCGTCTCCCTCACCACCACACTCGCCTCCCTCACCCCTACTCATTCATTTCCCTCACCCCCAACTCACTCGCTTTCCTCACCCCCCACTCACTCACTTGCCTCCCTCACCCCTGACTCATCTCCCTCACATTTGTCTTCTCCCCAATGCTATGCTTTGAGTGTGGACCCACACACTAGTCGCCAACATTCATCAGGCAGCCCTGTCCCACATCCTCACTCCTTACTCATTCTGAATCTCGCCCTGCACCCCCCCCCCCCCCAACACTCACTGCTTCCTGATGCCTTTGCTGACACTTCTGCACCTCACTTTTTACCAGGATCCATTTTTTGCATTGTTGTTAATTATTTTGTTACCAATCAGGAATGCATGTTTATTAAAAAATATTCCAGCCTGAAAGTGAAGGTATGATCTTTCCTTGTGTTGTCTGAGGGATGTAGCCAGGAATGGTTGACTCTCACTAGAAACCTCTGACCTCCATTGTGTGGTGATCCTTGGACCTCACAGGGACCCTCTGTCTGATGATTTGTTGGTAGTGCCAGGGATCCTCTGACTGGGAATGAGTTGGCATTTTGCCAGGGACCCTCTGATTTGGGATGTGTTGGCACTGTGCCAGGGACTTTCTGTCAGGAGATGTGCTGCCACTGTGTCAGGGTCCCTCTGACATGATCTACTGAGGAAGAATAGAGGCAATGATAGTCTCATACTGCAAACTGTCCATTCAGCATACCAACCTATTGGCTGGATGGACAGCCACCCACTGACCCTGTAATAGGTACTCTGACCCTGGCACAGCCACTTTGTCCCTGGTGGACACTCTGACCCTGGCACAGGCATTCTGAATCATGCCTAGCCACACAGTCATGGGTGCAGAGTGAGTAGAGCAGTGGGCTAAGCTTGAGGTTTGCCTGCATTGTCAGTGAGGAGATGTTGAGATAGTTACACCACTGGGAGAGATTTGAATGAGAGGACATAGATTCAAGATAACGGCGACTCAACGTTTTCTTGCTCTGAACCTACTGAATGGTGGAACAGACTTGATGGATTATTTGGCTGTTGTTTCTATTTCCTTGTATTTCTGTGTGTCTATTACAAGCTTTATCATGAGAAGTTACTTTGGTAGAGAAATTTATTGAAGAACGTCTCCTTGAAAGGAAGACAAAACCCCACTGATTCCTGGGAATTCCTAGCCTGTGACCACTCAAAGTGGAGAAGTATTCAGGATAGCATTTGAGAATCTTGGGACCATGCATAGGGATGCACAGAACCCAAAGAGAAAGAGCTCACCACTCCATGAATTAGCCATCCCTCTGAAAGAGTACAGTTCCCACACTGCCATCATCAACAACCCCTGAACTCACAGGAGTAGATTGCCAAAGAAGTAATCATTATTAGGATGTTTGAATGCCTTCTACCATGAAGACTAATCCAAAATAATTGGAATCTGCCGTTTCTTCATTTCCCATTACTAATTCTTTAGTCTCAATTTCAGGATTGAAGGACATTCACTTGGAACAGAGATGCGGAGGAATTTCTTCATCCAGAGGGTAGTAAATCTGTGAAATTTGTTGCCACAGGCAGTCGTAGAGGCCTTGTTATTGGGTGTATTTAAGGCAAAGATTGATAGATTCTTGATTAACCAGGACACCAAAGGTTATGGGGAGAAGACTAGGCAGTGAAGTTCAGTGGGAAAATGGATCAACTCATGATTAAATGCTGGGGTAGATTTGATGGGCTGAATGGCCTATTTCTGTTCCTATGTCTTATGACCTAATTCTCCAATGGATCACCATTTAGTTTAGCTATTTTCTTCCTTATAATAACCTGGAGAAGCTCTTCTACTTTTATATTATTTGCTAATTTATCCTCATTACCTTCTCCCTCTACATTTTCTTGAAATCTTTTACTCATTTCTAAAAGTTCTGTAACCCTCTGGTTTACTTTAGCAAATTTCAATTTGATACCATCCTTAACTTCCAGATATGACAAAATATAACTGGAGATTTGCCACAGTAAATTCTGAACATCAAACAATATTTTGTTTATAAGGCCTTTCACCTTGTTGCCCTGCCAATTCATTTGAGTGATATGATATCTTTAAGAGGTTCTGGTCTTTGTTTATTGAGAGTTACTTTTCAAAGGACTTTAGTCAAGTGGTGCTGTACTGTACACACCAACTAATCTGTCGATGTATCTGAGTGATTTCTGTTTTAACTATTTACTGACCACATGGTATAATACAGGGAGTTTTCAGATTTGGTAAAGACTTAACTGAAGACTTTCAGGGCTATTAAAATGTAACACGGAGGGTCACCTTATTGGTGGGAGAGGAAGAGAGGCTGAAGGTCACTGCCCCCCATGTCATTGAATGTCAGACCCGCCTACCTTACAGCCGATACCACCTTACCTGGAGTCACATGAGCCAGACCTGGATCAATCACCAAGTACCAGGTATAAAACCTGACCGTGTGGTCCAGCCTCTCTCTCTCGCTCTCTCCTATGTCCTCTTGCTGAGGCAACTCCCTGAGCTGCTGAAGGCTGGGGATTGCAAACAGTGCTGGAGAATGAATCCACTATGAGGTATGTAGATGAGTTGGGCTCCCTTTCACAAACACCTCAAAGGGAACCATGGTGGGTTGTCTGATCTAATTTGTAAATACTATAGCTTCTTTAAATGGAGTGCTGAGCCTGTCAGGAGAGGGGTGCCAGGTATTGTTTCCTTTAACCCTCTGTAGTTGCGGCTGTTTGTAGTTAACTTGTATTGGAGTGAAATTAGTCTGTCACATGTGTCTCCTGTTGCATATTTGTTCCCAGTTGTAAATAAAGTTCATGCACGTGTCCAGGGGTGTCACTTTGAACCCTGTTTGCAGCACCAGGGAACAAGTTCAAAGAGTGATAGCCCCCGGATCCACTGAGCTGTTATTTGCTCTAGATCACAGCATCTGCAGTCTCTTGTATTACTATTTGCATAACTGTCTTTTATATTTCTGGTCCTATAATTTATCAAACCTTTTTTGTTGTTTTTGTATGTCATTCATCACCACAGAAATGTACATTCAGCTCCGTCTCCTCTCACATATATTGGTTAATATACCAACAACAAATCAGATTGAAGAAATGCAAATACAAAACTCGTCTGAAGCTAGTATATTTTCAACAGCAGAAGGGGATCCAGATTCTTTCCAGCTAAAATCCATTGAATTTGCTGGCACGGAATTCACTGTTACGACAATCTGAGGTTTGTCTGACAAGCAAACACAATTCTTTCTTCTTACTTGAGAAAGGGAAAACTGATTTTGGAGGCTGTGCAAAGGAGATTAGCATAAGAGGAAATATTAGAAGGATAGAAGGTGGATTTTATAATGTTATAGAATAGAAAATAAATGAAATATAAAATATAGAAGCAGAGATGCTGCTTCCACTGACAATGAGAATTGAAATAAGGTACATAATCTTAAGATTGGAGGGTAGATTTAGGACAGAGATGAGAAGGAACTGCTTCTCTTAGAGGGGAGTGAATCTGTGGAATTCTCTGCCCAAGGAAGCTATAGAGGATTCTCATAAAATGTAGTTAAGACACAGATAGATGTATTTTTGAAAAGTGGGGGAATTAACAGTTTTGTGGAACCAGTGGGGAGGTGGAGCTGAGCCCATCACCAGGTCAGCCATGATCTTATTGATGGACTCCTGCTCCTGTTTCTAATGTACTTTAAATGTCTGCATGGCCCTCTCAAAAAAGTCTTGCACCAGGATCTCTGCAGGCCATCTTTGAGACATACTACATGGTGCTAAGTGCTATAACAGTAAATTGCAAAGATTCACAAGTACATTTGGACCAATCTAAGTGAAAGGGCAGTCCTTTCATTGTCTTTCTTCATCACCTTCAGGCCTGAGAGCCCATTATAGATGGTGTTGTGATTAAAGTTTTAAAACATTCATTTTCCAGCTGACTTCTCGTGGTTTAAAGGACTACCAAAGAAAAGAGAAACCCAATATCACATGAGTAAATTAAGTTAGTTAGCCTTGCATAATTTATCTGAAAAAATGCCTTTTGCTGAAAAACAAGTTGGGATATTTTCCTTCAGCAAAGCACTTGATTTAAAATTTTAAGGAGGGATCCAAGGGGATTCGGTTAATGCAACACTATTACAGAGCCAGAAGCGGACATTTGAACCTGGCATTGTCCACAAGGAGTTTGTATGTTTTCCCCGTGTCTGCGTGGGTTTCCTCCAGGGCAGGGGGGTCAAACTCAAATTCACCGAGGGCCAAAATTAAAAACTTGGATTAAGTCGAGGGCCGAACTAAATATTTATTGAAAATTTTCAACAACATCTGCATGTTTTCTCTTCTTTCAACATATGTAATGTTAAACTTTAAGGTATAACTTTAGGAGGATAATGTTACTGGTCAGGAGTAGGTAGCTCAAGTTCACCCTTTGCTTGACCTGAGGGAAACCTATTTGGTCCCTGTGGAGATGTAGTCAGCATTCACAGGCTGTGTCCATTTAGGCCTGCATCAGGACTCAGCATTTCCTGCTCACTCCTCAGGCTCTAGGCCTCTATTCACCCTCGACGCACCATCCCTCTACCTGACCAGTCCTTTACCCAACCTCTACTCACCCCTCACTCCACTCGCTCTGCCTCTCCCCACCCCATCCTATACACGCCTCTCCCCTCAACCTGTTCCTCCCTCTACCCGTCTCTCACCCTCTAATCACCCCTCCCCTACTCGCCCTGCCCCTCCCCTTTTACCTCTTCCCTATCCACCCCTCCTTCTACTCATCCCTCCCTCTAACTGCCCCTCGCACCACCATAACTTCCCCTGCCCATTACTCCTCACCTACACCCTCTGCCCACCCCTGCTTACCCACCCACTCAGGCCCAGCCCGCTGCCGATCAGCCTTTGCGGACAGCCACCATCTCTCTCTTCACATGCAGGGCCGAACCAGCCGTCTCTGGGGTCCGCGTGGGTGCAAGCGCTGAAGGCCGTGGTGACCGGGAGAAGTGTGCTCGCGCTGTGGAAGGGCCGTCCGGTGCCAGTCGCGCGGGGCTCTTGCTGCCCGGGGGCCGTGCGCAGCCTGCCATGCCCGTCGCGCCGACAGGAAATCACAGGCACTCGCCCATCCGCCGCACCGCTCGACAGGTGGGAGAAGTGACTGGTTGTGCGGGGAGCCTTCCAACTGGCTTGCCGGCTGATGACATCGACAGACTTCTTGTGTTACAATTTCTCGTGTTACAATGTGGAAGGATGTGCAATGAAGGGGGAGGATGGTGGGGGTGACATTACCAAAAAACAGCATCGGCTCTCGCTGCAGGGCGGGCCACCTCTAATACATTTTTGAAATGATCTTGCGGGCCAGAGTTTGACATGTGTGCTCTAGGGGCTCCAATTTCCTCCCGTTCTCCAAAAGTGTATGGTTAATTAATGTATTTGGGTTACTGTGCCCGCTCTATTTTAAAATAAAATGAAAATTATTTATTTATTTAGACATGTAGCAGAGTAACAGGGCCCTTTCAGCCCACGAGCCCGTGCTGCCCAATTACACCCAATAACCCTACAACCCCTAATACGTTTTGGTGGGGAGAAACTGGAGCCCACAGGGAAAACCCACATAGACACAGGGAGAACATACAAACTCCCTACAGACAGCACAGGATTCAATCGCTGGCTCTGTAACAGTTTTAAATTTCTAATTGAACAATTCACATGTGATTCCAGATTTTATTAAAGGATATTTGTGGTTTTTCCATTTAAAAAATCTGCACTTTTTATACACAGTCCACTCATTTCAGGGCACCATAATATTTGGGTCATAGCAATAGTATGTATATTGAAGTAGTCATATTTAGTACTTTGTTTCATATCTATTGCATGCAATGGCTGCTTGAAGTATGTGATTCATAGACATCACCAGGTGCTGAGTATCTTCTCAAGTGATGTTCTGCTGGGCCTCTACTGCAGCCATCTTCAGCTCCTGCTCGTTTCATGGGCTTCTCCCTTTATGTTTTCTCTTCAGCATATTGAAGGCATGCTCAATTGGATTTAGATCAGATGATTGACTTGACCATTTAAGAATTTTCCAGTTTTTAGCTTTTAAAACTCCTTTGTTGCTTTAGCAGTATGTTTAGGATCATTGTCTTGTTGTGGGATGAAGTGCCGTCCAATGAGTTTGGAGGCATTTGCTCAAACTTGAGCAGATAAGATGTTTCTGTACCCCTCAGAATTCATTTTGGTACTGCCTTAAGTAGTTACATCATCAATGAGGATAAGTGCCAGTGCCTGTGGCAGCCATACCTGCTGAGGCCATTACACCCCCACCACCATGTTTCACAGATGAGGTGGCATGCTTTGGATCTTGGGCAGTTCCTTTGCAGATCCACACTTTGCTCTTGCTATCACTGATACAAGTTAATCTTGGTCTCATCCGTCCACAAGACCTTTTTCCAGAATTCTGCAGGGTCTTTTAAATAGTTCTTGGCAAACTGTAATCTGGCCATCCTGTTTCTGTGGCCTACTAGCGGTTTGCATCTTGCAGTGTAGCCTCTTTATTTCTGTTTATGAACATATCCACATGTGCCTCCTGAAGAGTGTTTCTGATTTGTCAACAGGGGTTTGGGGATTTTTCTTCATTTTGATGAGAATTCTTCTGTCATTAGCAATGACAATCTTCCTTGGCCTATCAGTCCCTTTGCGATGACTGAGCTCACCAGTATGCTCCTTTTTCCTAATGACGTTCAAAACAGTTGATTTTGGTAACCCTAAGGTTTGTGCGATGTTTCTTACTGGTTTAATCTTGTTTTCCAGCCTCATAATGCCTTCTTTGACTTCCATTAGCACAAGGGGGCAGAAATGTTAGCATCGCAGTTAGCACACCGGGGTGCGAATCTTGCACTGTTTGTAAGGAGTTTGTACATTCTCCCTGTATCTGCGAGGGTTTCCTCTGGGGGTTCCAATTTCCTCCCACCATTTGAAACTTACCAGGGTTTGCAGGTTAATTGGAGGGAATCCCAATTACCTGCCTCTCCTCATTGTCCTTCCAATTAGTTCCTTTTAGATCATTTTCATACTTCTTTTGTATGCTACAGTTCACTACTACCTCTTTAGTCTCTAACCACTTACTGCTGAAAAGAAAATCCTCTTGTTAATTTTAGTTTGTTTGACATTCATCTTCATTCTGGACTCTGCCCAACAATACTGCATTTTTATCAATGTGTCAACTAGATTACCCCAGTAATCTTAAATACCTTCACAACTTCTTCTGTTCCAAGGAGAAAAAAACTTGCTTTATCACATAACCAAAATCCATCATCCCTGTAATCACTTTGGCACCTTCTCTAAAGCCTTTACCTCTTTTCCAACATTTGACACCCAGAAACTGCCATAAATATATTAATTGAGGCCAAACCATTGTCTTCTAAAGACAAAATGTTTGTTCTTGTAGTAATTTGAGAAAATTACTCTCTCAACTGAACTTGACTATGGAAATACACCTACAGAATCTGAGTGAGTGTCTTTGCTTCTACTTCTGGGTTTGATATGAGGATACCCCACTCCTGAGAAAGAAACAGCATCTGCGTCAATGGATTTAGGTGGGTAAGGGTTGCACAGGTCCAGATCCACCCTCTCGACATCCCCTCCCAGATTCAGTGGCGTGGTGAGGTCCAAGATGGCTGGGGGATGTTCTGTTGCAGTGAATGGCCAGACCAAGCTTTGATGCAAGTAATGCCCTTTCCGCGCTTCACAGCACATATTTGAAGATGGCCGTTGACCCTATGAGAGGGTTTGTCCACCCTTTGACAGGTCTTGTTTTTCATTTTGCAGTGTGTCTAGCCGTCCTCTGCACCAGGCAAGCCTAGTGGGGGAGCCAGTTTAGTTGCTGACCACCCGACCATGCAACAGGTAGTACTGGGTTACATGGTACCAGTAGCACTCAGACAAGTGACCTGACATACCATGAGTGGGTGTAATTGTATGTTGGCAAGAGAGAGGATACTTATCTGTTCATATTGCCCTGGCGAACCTTTCTGTGGCTAACTAGTGGTTTGCATCTTGGAGTGTAGCCTCTGTATTTCTATCATTGCTATATAAAGTACTCTGTTTGACCTGCTGAGTTTTTCCAGCAGTGTGTTTTTACTTCAACCACTGTGTCTGCAGACTTGCATGTTTTACTTCTGAATTACTGAAGATTTCAGATTTATTGTCAGAATACATGCACAACATCACATATAACCCTGAGATTCTTTTTCCTGCAGGCAAGGCAGAATTACCACTTTTTGGTAGTGCAAAAAAAACTCTACACAGTGTAAACAAATAAAGAAATGTAAACAAACTGACTGCAATACAGAGAGGAAAAAACAATCAAGTGCAAGAGTCCTTAAATGAGTCCCTGATGGAGTTTGTTGTTGAGGAGTCTGATGGTGGAGGGGGAGCAGCTGTTCCTTAACCTGGTGGTGCGAGTCTGTGGCACCGTGTAGTGAACTGGGATTCATTAGAAGTGTCCTGCACTGACACTGGCCCCGCCTCCTGGCTCCTCCCCCAGGAGCCCGTATATAACCCTGGTTTCCCACCTAAACCCTGAATCCTACCTGTGTTGTGAGCTAATAAAAGTTGTTAGTTCTCCCTCCTGTTGAGTATGAGCTTTTATCTACACTACAATTTTATTAGCTCACTAACAAGGATGGAAGCGTTGCTCAAGCCCAGTATGCTGTTGATAGACCCCCAGACCCCGATGTGGCTGAGGAGTTTGAATATTGGTTAGACTGCTTCCAGGCCTACCTGAATGCGACCAGGAACATCTTCCACACAAACGAGCTCCAGAGGTTGGTGCTCATCTCAAGGGTAGGGATGAAGGGGTACACAGTTGTCCGAGACTGCCTAACGTACGAGGAGGCTGTCATCAAGGCGCTGAAAGCCCGCTACATGAAGGCTCCGAATGTCCTAGTGAGGCACTGGCTCACCCTATGCTGCCAACAGCGCATAGAGTTGATTGATGAATACCTCCTGGATCTGCGGACGCTGGCTAAAAAGTGCAGGTATGAGGCCGCTCTGGGCAGCGTCTGGGAAGATGAACAGATCTGAGACACCCTGGTCACAGGGGTCTGCTCGAAGTACATGAGGCAGCGACTGCTCGAGTCAGGAAGGACCTCGCTATCCACATTGAGCTGGCCAAATCACTGGAACAGGCCAGTCTCGAGAATGATGATCTGGAGGCCAGTGAACTTGCGCTCTTGGGTGAGCACCTGCTGTTCCCGCTACAGCAGCCCCTGCTCTAACGGCTGCTGCTTCCCGAGCCCAGGAGCGCTTTTTCTGTGGCAAGGGACAGCACCCTCATGCCTGCTGCCCGGCCAAAGACTTGACATGCTCCAACTGTGGGAAGAAGGGACATCGGACGAAGGTCTGCCACATGATGGGAGGTCCAGAGAAGTCTACGTCCTGTACCGCCCCTGGATCTGATTCCAGCCACAAGCTGTTTGTGTTGGACTTGCCCGAGATTGGCTGCTGTGCAACCCACTGCCAACAGAAATGGCATGAAAAGGCTCGGCGGCCATCTTGTAGCAGCGTGATTTTGAATTCAGCGCTATCATTGTCAGAGGAGGAAGGAGGGCGGCCATCTTGCTGCACCATGAGATCGGCACCATCTTACCTCCACAGGACGACTCAGGACAGAGGGGGCCACTCGAGGGAAAAGCACGGCGTCTCCAGTGACTTGGCGTCACTGATCCTCGACCAGAATAGATCAGCAACTCGATGGTGACGGTTAAGGTAAACAGACATTCAACAAGTGCTTGATTGACACGGGCTCCACAGAAGGTTTCGTAGACTCATGGACTGTGCAAAAATATAACTTAAAAATGTACTCCTCTCATTACTGAATCTTCCTAGCGTCCTAGTCACATTCAGCCCATGTACAAAAACATTGTATAGTTCATCCGTCGTTTGAGGGGGGGGGGGGGAGGAATTTTGTAAAATTCGCATGTACATTTTAGATGAATTATGTGCTCCAGTATTGTTGGGTCTGGACATCCTGTGTCACCTTAAAAGCGTGACCTTGGAGTTTTCTGGTCCCCTTCCCCCAGTAACAGTTCAGAAGTCCCTCAAAACCAGAACCCACTTGCAGCCTCTCCTCGCTGAACATCGACCCCCCCCACCTCTGTTCCCAAACCTGTCTGCTGACTGTAAGCCCATTGCCACCAAGAGCAGGAGGTACAGCACAGCAAACAGGGAGTTCATAAAGTTGGAGACCAAGCGCCTGCTGGAGGTGGGGATTGACCCATGGAGAGCACAAGTGGTGGTAGTAAAGGGGGAAAACAAGTCCAGGTTAGTGATTGACTATAGCCAAACAATTAAAAGATGCACACTCCTGGACAAATATGCCCTCCCTCGCATTTCAGATATGGTGAATGATATTGTGCAGTATCCAGTCTATTCGACCATCAACCTGAAAGCTGCTTATCACCAGCTGCCTATCCGTTCCAAGGACTGCCCGTACACAGCATTTGAGGCTAACGGTTGACTCTATCAGTTCCGGAGGTCCCTTTCGGTATAACCAATGGGGTCTCTATTTTCCAGCGGCAGATGGACAGGATGGTGAGTCGTGTGGATCCTTGATGATCGCTGCTGCTCTTCGATGGCAGTGTCCCCTGGAGATGTTCTCGACGGTGGGGAGGGTTTTGCCTGTGATGTCCGAGGCCGTGTCCACTACCTTTTGCAGGGCTTTACACTCGGGGGTATTAGTGTCCCCATACTAGACCGTGATGCAGCCGGTCAGCACACTTTCCACCACACATCTGTAGAAATTTGCCAGGGTTTCTGTATCATCGCAAACTCCTGAGGAAGTCGAAGCGCTGACGTGCTTTCCTCACGATGACATTGGTGTGTTGGGGCCAGGAAAGACCCTCCCAGAGAGTGACTCCCAAAAAGAAGATCAAGCCGGAAACGTTGGTGATGCATCTGTACCTTGGTGCTTGACCTGCAGACTTTTTCCAGCTTCATGTTTTCACTCGACGACGGTGCCCACACACTTCAGACCTCACCTCAAACCGCCACTTTCCACTCCGACCTGCGCCTGCGCCCTGGCTCCTCGCCCGCGCCTGCGCACTGGCGCCGTGAGGCAGCGGACGACAGCCGCTCGAGCTGGCGGGGACGGTGAGTGATGGAGGGCGGGAAGTGCACTGACAGGGCGGCGGTAGTCTCGCAGCTGCTCGAGGGAAGCCCCAGGTCGTGGTGGGGGGATCCCCAGGACGAGTAGGCGGCAGCGTCCCGACCTCCCGCGCCGATGACCGGCCTGGGCCGGGCCGGGCCGGGGGCTGAATGAACGAGCAGGCAGGCACACGAGTCGCAAAACATGGTCCATGTCACGATTAAACACCGAGTTGTCACGGTCGCAAAGCGTGGAAGTGAGCCTTTCGGCCCGTGCCGTCTAACCCAGTCCCACTTGCCAGCACTCCAACTCCCGTTAAAATGCAGTGAAAGTCTCCCTCCACCATCCCTCGGGATGCCAGTCAGTGGAACTAGAAGGGCCGAAGGGCCTGCTTTTCTGCTCTCGTGTTCTACGGTTCCATTTAACTTAAATGTCCCAAGGAAATAAATCAAGCAAAACACGTCCAAGTCAATAAACAAAACTAGATTTTACACACAAAGTGAGAGGTGAAGGAAAACATTTAAGAGTTTAGCACATCGAGCATTTAAGGCCCCAGTAGTCTTTATGGTGGGGATTAAATGCAGTGGTGCTGAGCAAAAGTTCAAGGTTTTTTTTTTCTTCCTGTTGTGATACTAGAAGGTTTGCGCCTTGAAATCTCACCACAGTCTTGAACATAAAATTCTAAGTTGACACTCTAGTGCAGTACAGATGGGTGTTGCGTTGTTAGAAGTGCCTCCTTTTGATGTTCGGAATCTGCCTTTTATGTTTTGTTGACATTAAAAATCCAAGGGCTTTTATTTGAAATTCATTCACAGTGTTCTTTGATCTTATCTTTGATGCCCTATCACTATTTTTCTCCAAATGTAATGACCTGATCTACTCATTTGTTATTTAATACACGAAAGTATTGGAGAAATTATTAGATTGTTCATGTTCAAGTTTATTACCATATATAGTAAGCAGGGTTTGCTTCAACTCCAGTAAATCAACTCTAAATGCCTTCAGCAATCTAAAGTAGAAGAAAGACCAGTGCCACACTATTTTGTGCCCTTGGCCTGGGTGGAAGGGGTGGAGAGTTGTTGAGTGCAATACCTGATGTGTCGTTTGACGTGTGACATACCACTTCCTCCCTCTTGTAGGACGATCATGATGGAGAGGTGCTGGAGCTTTTGGAATGTCTCTTCAACAGGGCCCCTCTGAGGTCTGCTCCCTTAGCAGCTGTCTGCTTGGCCTAATGGTAGTGCCAGCTCTGAGTAGAAGAGCAAGAGCATTTTAGAATGAGTTATGTTACAATGAAAGATAAGTTAGTGCATAGAAAGGGCAGTGTGAGATTAGTGTTGTGAGGTTCATTCAGGAGCCTGATGGATGCAGGAAAGAAATTGTCTTTAAACCTGTTGGTGTGCAAGTTTACATCTTTGCAAGAAAAATAGAGGGTTATGGGTGAGGGGTAGGGAAGGTTTAGATCAGTGGTTTTCAAACCTTTTCTTTCCACTCACATCCCATTTTAAGTAATCCCTATCCCATAGGTGATTTGTGATTAGTAAGGGATTACTTAAAGTGGGATGTGAGTGGGAAGGGAAGGTTGAGAATCCCTGCTCTAGAGCCAATTGTTACTGAAATATTTTGCTTGAGAAAAATTGTCATTGACCCATTTCCTTTGGAGTTATGAAACTGTGCAAATAACAAGTCAATTAGGTACAATTATAACAGTGGTTTTCAAGCTTTTTCTTTCCACCCACGTACCACCTTAAGCAATCCCTTACTAATCACAAAGCACCTATGGCATAGGGAATACTTAAGTGGAATGTGAGTTGGAAGAAAAAGGTTGGGAAACCAATATTCTAGAAGGAAGAAGAAAGTGCGGCTAGGGTAAGATGGATCCTTCAGTATGTTGGCTGCCTTTTGCAGATGGTGGAAAGTGTAGATGGGTGAGAAGGAGGTTTATGTGATGCTCTGAGCTGCAGGTGGTGACCTTCTGCAGCTTATTCTGATCTTGATCAGAGTAACTTCTGTTCCATACTGTGATGTATCCAGCAAGGATACTTGGGGTGCACTTGTAAAACTTGTTAAGGGACTTGTTGAATTTCCTTAGCCTTCCAAGAAAGTATGTAGCGATGTCTATGGCATTTTCAACATAATAATAACAGAAAAGATGTTCTGCAACTGTGTTCTGAGGTTGTGAAGGGCCCTTTGGAAATTTGAGTCTACAAAGACGTGAAAATTGGAAAGAAGAATAATGTCCAAATGAGGAGCTGCAGAAATCTCTTGGTTAGAAAGGGCCAAAGTATAAACAACTGAGAGTTGAATGGTGCAAGGGAGAGAATGGGATGAGTGGTGAGCAGTACAAGGAGATGGTCAAAGTTATCCACAACACTGATTGAGACTGTGGGAAATGGAATGTAATGCATATTTACATGCAGAGAACTTGTGGGTGAGGGGGAAGGAATTGGACAGGTCACTAGTGAATTCCTCAGGGAAGACCTTGATAAAAGATTAAAATAATTCTAAATAAAAAGTAGAATCCAAGTTGGGTAAGGAGTAAAGATATCTCAGTGACAAAATGTTTATGACTGCTGAATGATTGCCAGAGAATTTTATGTCCATTGCTTTTTTCATGATGGAGAATTGCTGGTTACAGCAGAATTTTGCAGAGGACAACAGCTATTCTATTTTTTAATCATAAGTTGAGCAGAACCTGAATGACTATTATTAGTTTCAACAAGTGCATCTCTGTCATCCAGAAACTGCCAAACATCCCTCTTAGTACATCTCCATGCTTGCTGTCATCTGAATTATGAGTCTCCAGGTTGTATTCCATTCCCACACCTCCCACTCATCAATGTCAAGATAAATGCTTCAGATTTTAATTACATCTTTTGACTAGGTTATTTCCTTTAACTGCATCAACTGCTTCATTTTTTTTGCTCAAGGAATCAATATTTCAAAGTCAGATTTAAATCTTGTAAATCTTATGGGGCCCCCCTAAAATTCTTGGTCCATGGGAAATGGAGGAAATTACTGATGTGTGGCTAGTGGTTCATAACATCCAACAATCGGCAGTGCATTGATGGGTAGTCAAATAATGTTGTGTTGTAGCAGATAGGAATAGTGTGGATGTGGAAATAGGCATGCTGTATCATATACTGTATATCTAATCTCTATGGATAGTTATCAGTGCTGACCTTGGCTTGATTACAGCACAAAACTGCTTAGACTCCCTACTTTCCAGCTTGATTTCATGAGAATTGTGTTTTATTGAGTCTTAGTTGTGCTACATAATAAAAGGCCTTTTAGCCCACTGCGTCTGTGCCTGTCTATATTAATCCTATTTGCTTGTTCAAATTCCATTTTCTTTTGTGCCCTGCTCATCCAAATACCTGTCAAGATGCCTCTTAAATGTTATTATTGTTCCTGTTTCAATCATCACCTTCAACAGCCCAATCCAGATATCAGCTATTCTTGTGCTGAACAGTTTACTTCTCAGACTCGTTAGAAAAATTACCATTTTTCCAATGTGGCAAATTACTGTGTAAATGCTGACAATTAATAGGAGGTGGGACCATTGTAAATAGTTTTCCTGTTTTCCAGACCATTAAACAAATATTTTATATGGGTTTTTGTGCTGTGAATTTATACTTAAATATTACCTTACAATGATTTGGTTGTAATTTCTGTGGATTATCTTGGTAGCTGGTGGAAGGTTGTGGTTTTTGAAAGTCATGTGTATGCTGTCATAATTTTTATCTGGCCTTTTTACGTCAGTAAATTGTCTGTGAATGATTTACATGCTAATTCTACTTTGTTCGTTGTTTTTAAATTGTAGCAGAATGATTAAACTACTCTAGCTCAGTGCTGAAATGCCATTCAGTTAAACCAACACATCTGTTTTTTGCTCCCTTGGAAAATTATTATAGATCACAGCCCAAATTACTGTATTGCACAAAGCCCTCTCTTTTTGCCAGTACTTTGACTGATTCATGATGTCCTACGTATGCCTCATGCTCTTTGATATCATCTACTTCAATCAGTTAACAAACATAAAATGAGCATGGTCTATTGAAATGTGCTTTCCCTAAGGTGTTGCAGAATGAAATGCACGTGATCTCAGTAGTAATCTTTCTATTTATTTATTTATTTATTTTTAAATTTTTTATTTTTCACACCATAAATCATATTAGCCATGATGTACACCTTTTCTTTTTCACACATATACAGTGACTTTTTCTGAGCTGGGTTTTGCAGGGACAGGTGAAGCAGGTTGAGTGGACCATGGTACAACTGCCCAAATCCGTAGCATGTGGTCACACTGACACTGCCCATTCTTGTTTTTCTCAGACTTTAAATCTATCACATCTTCTGAATGTAAATTTGAATTTTTGAATCAATTGCACATTTAGTAAGAGCAAGGACTGGATCTGATTGAATTGCTCCACAGTTGTGTGAATGGACTGACCATCTTCAATGCTGTTACTGATTTTAGCGTATCCATTGTATATGCAACATATATATGAGATTACATGCCCACTTAGATTCAGCCAAGACTGACTTATTAGAACCATAGAATGTCAGTTTGTGTCTTGTATTCATTTTATCAAGTTCCTTTTTGCAAAGCTCTTTATTATTGTGCAAATAATATTTTGATATCGTCCTTTCAAAAAATTATACAGCACAACTTATTTATGCTGACTAAGTTGTCTACTTGAGCTAGTCCCATTTCTCTGCATTTGGTTCCTATCCTTTCAAACCTTTCCTATCCATGTAGTAAAAACACCGAAAAGCTGCTCTTTTCAGCGACTATAGGAGTCAAAGAAATATTGCTGACATTTCAGGCCTGAACCCTACAGATGCTGAATAGACCAGCTAAGTTCCTCCAGCATTTCAGTGTTTTTACTACAATTACAGCATCTGCAGCCTATTGTGTTTCTCTTTCTTATCCATGTCACTATCTAAATGTCTTTTAATCTTTGTCATTGTACCTGTCTCATCCATTTCCTCTACCAGTTCTTTCCATGTACTCTTCTGATCACTCCAACACGGCTGGAGCAGCATCAGTGGGAGAAAAAGAATGGTCAATGTTTCAGGGGTGAAACATGAAAGTCTGCCATTGCTGAGATTGTAGTGAAAACACAGAAATGCTGGAGGAACTAACTCAGCATGTCTTCCACCAACCATATGAGGTTAAAATATAACTGACATTTCCGGCCTAATGTTGTTTCCTTGTTCAAGAAAGGAAACAAGGATAATACCAAGAAATTATAGGCTGGAAAGCCTCACATCAGTAGTAGGGAAACTATGGGAAAGGATACAGATAAGATTTGTACACCTTTTTTTAAAATTTAATTTTTAAATTTTTCACACTATAAACCATATTGACCAAGATACATACAGACATTTTTCTTCTTGAATATATACAGTGTCATTTTCTCCCCCTTTTTCCCCCCTCCTTTCCCTCCCTCCCTCACCCCCTTCCCCATTTATTTGAAGTAGATTTGTACACCTTTGAAAGATCATGGTCAGGGCCTGTTCCTACTCTGTTTCTCATTTTGTCATCTTTAGGAGAGTTGATTCAGTCCCTACAACCCTTTAGATGGAAAAAAACCTCCTCTAATCGATCCAGCAGAATATTCAGTCTCCACGAATTAAATTATTTCCTAAGCAACTTGAGTATTCTCCAGAACAAAAAGGTTATGTAGTGATTTGAAATAGTTAGGTTTTTTGAAAAATGAGTTGGTTAGCAGTTAAAGAGAAATGTGTAACTTCTGAGGGCTCTCGAGGAGCAGGTGACTTCACCTTAGAATCCAGCTCATTCAGAATCAGAATTTATTGTCATGAACAAGACATGATATTCGGTGTTTTGCGGAAGCCTCATCGTGCAAACGTACATATTATAACCATCTTACAACATTACTATAAAAAAAAGATAACAATAATAATGCATGAAAAGTCAGACAGTGTCTTTGGTTCATTAATTATTCAGGAATCTTATGGCAGTGGGGAAGAAGCTGTCCTTGTGCCACTGAGTACTCCTCTTTAGGCTCCTGTACCTTTTCCCCAATGATAACAGAGTGAAGAGGGCATGGCCTGGGTGGTGGAGTCTTTGAGGATAAAGACTGCTTTTTTTAAGACATTACCTCATGTAGATGTCCTTGATGGAGTGAAGTGTGGTGCCTGTGATGTCGCAGGCCAAATTAACAACCCTCTGGAATTTATTCTTGTCATGAGAGTTGGCGCGTCCATACCAAGCAGTGATGCAACCAGCCAGAATGCTTTTCATGGTACACCTGTAAAAGTTTACAAGAGTCTTTGATGACAAACTGAATCTTCTCAGACACCTCACAAAGTATAGCTGCTAGCGAGCCTTCAACATGGAAACTCCAGGACAGATCCTCAGAGATGTTGACACACAGGAATTTGAAGTTCTTGACCCTCTCCATTACTGAGCCCTCAATAAAGGCTGGGTCGTGTTCTCCCGACTCCCTCCTGAAGTTCACAATCATCTGCTTGGTTTTGCTAACGTTGAGTGCAAGGTTGTTGATGTGACACCAATCAAAGAGCTGATCTATCTCCCTCCTGTAAGCTTCCTCAGTGATATACCAAACTGTCTCAGACACCACACAAAGTATGGCACTAGTGAGTCTTTTTTGTGATTACATCAACATGGAGGCTCCACGATAGATCCTCAGAGATGTTGACACTCAGTAATTTGAAGTTCTCGACCTTCTCCACTACTGAGCCCTCGATGAGGACTGGGTTGTGTTCCCCTGACCCCCTCCTGAAGTCCACAATCATCTGCTTAGTCTTGCTGATGTTGAGCGCAAGATTGTTGTCATTACACTATTCAACAAGCTGATTTATCTCTTCCTCATTGCTGTTTGCGAAACTGCTGACAACTGTGGTGTTATCGACAACCTGTACGTGGCATTGGAATTGTGGCTAACCGCACTGTCATGGGTGTATAACAAGTGGAGCAGTGGGCTAAGCACACATCCTTGGGGTGCACCTGCATTGATGATCAGTGAGGAGGTATGTGGTTTCCAATTCATATTGATTATAGTCTTCTGATGAGAAAGTCAAGGTCCAGTTGCAGAGGTGGGTACAGAAGCCTAGAGTTTGTAGCTTCTTGACCAGCACTGAGAAATAATGGTATTAAAGGCTGAGCAGTAGTCTATGAGAGCAGCCATATGTATGAATTGCTGTTTTCGAGGTGATCCAGAACTGAGTAGAGAGCCAGCAATATTGCATCTGCTGTGGAGTGATTGTGACAATAAGCAAATTGCAGTGGGTCCAGATCTTTGCTCAGGTACATGTTAATTCTGGCCATGACCAGCCTCTCAAAGCATTTCATCACAGTAGAAACTAGTGCTACTGGGCAGTTGTCATTGAGGTAGCCCACACTACTCTTCTTGGGTTCCGGGATGATTGATGCCCTTTTGAAGCTGGTGGAACCTCTGACTGTTGCAATGAAAGGTTGAAAATGTCAAAATATTTGCTGATATTTCGCTTCTTGAAAATCAGATTGATTGGATAGGAGAGTGAAATTGCCTGATCAGCCATTAAATGATGGTACTGGCTTGAAGGGCTGAATAGCCTTCTCGACCTATCCTGTGAATCTTTGATAGAAGACTGAAAGCTGGAACAGATGTAGGAAGAACTATTGTGTCATTTTTGAAAGGAAGCATATCTGAAGATAACTGAAGTTCAGTACCAAGCATGCATTCTTGCACAATGTTAATACTCATCATTAACATGTTCTCTACCTCTGGCCCATACAACTTAAATTTTTGCATCAACTTCACTGTCAGACCTCAAGGCTGTCTTGGATTAGGATTCCAAATAACTACTGTGAGTACAACCAAATACAATATTGTCCCTAACTCTTCGTCATCAACTCGCTTGATAGTGAAAATGTTACATCCAGGCAACCATGTCATTCTCAGTCTTCTTGGGTTGGGTGGGGGCTATGGGGAGATAGGGGTTGCCTATGGGGAAGTGGAGGAAAAAGTAAGATGCTGATAATCACCCCAATTACTGATCCATGTAAAATAACACACAGCACCTGAGAGCATCTCTAAGTGCCATTGCTGTTTATCGTTGTGTGAGCCACTTTGTTTCAATTTCCTTAATGTAGTGGAAGGATTTGTGCAATCAAGGGATGATAAAATAGATGAATGATAACTAAACAGGCGATGAATATATTATCTATTATATCCTTATTTATAAAAATAACGTACCCTATAACCAGATACAAGTTTAGTGAAAATGTCCAAAACCATCTGCCATTCCTGAAATGTAATTGTATTTTCCTTGGCAGCCGTGTGCAATTTATCAGCAATGTGTGCAGGATTTCTTCTGTGCTCATCCCTGGACTCTTGCCAGGAATTAGTCAACCAGTGATCTTGCTGAGTAACTTAATCAGGCCCAGCTATTCAGAATTGAGCTGCAATTTTATAACTGTATTAGAAAATACCTTTCCATAATAGTCTCTTTATTTTCAATTTCTGGCATCTGCATAACTTTGCTTTTTATATCCCCAAGTTCATGTCGTGGTTTGTTATTTTTCTATTATCCAGAGGGAATTATGCCTGCTGATTTTTGTGTGTTCACAGCACAATATTTGCATTGTAATGAATCTTCCAAGCTCGATTAGTCACATGCAAGGTTGTAGTACAACCAATTTATCCAAGGTCAGCACCTCTGGATGATGCAGGAAGGTATTTTCACAGTGACCCAAAAACTAAGTGATTATTGCATTTGTAGATTGTTTATAAATAATAACCAGCCTTGTGTAAATTCTTGATGCAGTAACTTTTTATATCATGTTAAAAGGAACACCTCCTATGTTCTATCTGATCACAATATTAGATCTAGAGTGAATCCATCAAAATATTATTGTGTAGTTCAACCACACAACGAGCTGGGATTGGCATTGTGATAGATTCTGGAAAGCTAGTCAGTTGTGAATGTTGGTATAAGGATTTATTCCATAAGCAGAAATGCTAGGTTTTCAGTACATTGGTTTTGTTTGAGGACACTTCCAAAACTGAAAAATCAGACTGGTTACTTTATGGTCTAAACAGAAGGGAAGCAGATCGCATACACAAGCTGTGAGTAAAGTGACCTAAAGTAAAAGGCAGGCTAGTACAGATGAGATGCTCCAAAAAGTCACCAGTATGTTAAAGTGGTTTAGATTAGAAGTTCTCAGAAATCTCTCTTCAGGGTTTTCCTTGTCTGATGTCAGAATCAGATTCATGAACACATGTCATGATATTTGTTGTTTTGCAGCAGTAGTGTGGTGCAGAACAAGGTGCTATTACATATACCATGGGCTGTTGTGGGCTACTTGACAGATCTTAATTGTAATAATTAGTTAACAACTTTATTATGCCTGTGCCAGAATGATAATGGATCAAATAGACATTAGTTTTCTTAATATATAGAAATTTTCTATCGAGAAATAGGATCTGAAAATGAGATTCTTGAAAGTATTTAAACAGAAGGTAGATAAATGTTTCAAAGACCTGAGAATTCAGGACTACGAGGAACTGGCACAAAAATGGATGAGGCCTGGGTCCAATCAGTTAGCATTATATTGAATGGAGGAGCAGGTTTGAGGCTCAGGTGGATGACTCTTTCTTGTGTATTGTCCACCTGGGATATTCTCAACCAATTTCAGCCTGTTGACGACAAATATTTCATCAAACCGTGCATAGAAGATGTTCAGTCTGTCCAGAAGGGAGGCATCATTTGTCCTTAACTTGCAAGATTGACGTGATTAGTTATAGTCTTGATCCCTTGCCATCTGCATCTTGTGTTGTACAGATGTCTGTGGATCCTTTATGCGTACCCCGACTTGGCTTCTGGACTGCATGGGAGAGCTCATTCAATCATTATTATTGCAAATAATGCAGGTCAATTGCCAATTTTAAATTGGAGATGATGGAATTTCTTTTAACCAAAGTGTTAAGGGTGTAGTCTGGTTAGCTAAATTCTTATTTAGTGACATGACTGCCTCATGGGGATTACTTTGGGTTTTTTTTCTTCCTGTCTTGGGCAGGAAATGCAGTTGAATTCTTGATGTTTGTGCTGGTCAATTGTTCCATAAACTTGGCCTTGAGTAAAGGCTCTAACCTGAAACGCTGACAGTTCTTTTTTCTCCCACTGATGCTGCCTAATTCAAGATTCAATTTAGTATCATAGTAATAAAACAGTGTCATATTACATGAAATTTCTTTTTTCCTGCTGCAAGGCAGACAGAATTGCCATTGACAGAAATTGCCTAAGCGCCTCTTACAGTCAGAGAGAGAGAGAGAGAGAGAGAGAAAAGAGAATCCCCCCCAAAATCACCAAGTGTCGGTAGATTCACCTCCAGTGCTCCTGTAGCCACACAGAGTCCAGTCCAAATCACTCACTCCCCACGCTCCGAATCCGAACCTCTGACACAGCCAGGAACTCTTCAGTGCCCTCGGCACCTCTTCGCACCCCAGTTCCGATACCTGGTACCCATCCAGCCAGTTTAAGCCAGTCTTCAGCAGTTTGCGCCTGGCGCAAGTCTCCCAATAGCCGTCTTCAGCGGCTCACAGCTTCCGCGGGTTCCTCACCTCAAGTCGCCAACAGTCCATCACATGCATTGGCTCCTCAGCCACAGAGCCCCTCACTGGTCTGCTGCCATGGTCACCATCCTGTGAGTCATCTCCTCCACTTCTCCTTCTCAGACAGGGTGATTTTCCCATTCTCTGGTGCCTTGCTCCAGTCCTCCGCTTTCCCAGAGTCTGCAGCCGATTAATAGGTGCTGCCATCTTGGGCGCAGACCCACAGTCATGGGATTTCAAACCCTGTGCAGAGCTGATGGCAGTCAACTGGGTGGCTGGACCCCACGGGAGTGCTGCATCTCCATTCCCTTGCTCCCCGTAGGTCCACGCCATCCACTGAGTTCCTCCAGCAGCTTAATTTTAGTGTCTGCAGTCTCCAGTGTGGGCTGTCAAACTGTTGCTTCGCAGTTATCATTTTCCTACAATTTCAATTCCTATTCCATGAACTGTTTTGGCAAATAATACATTTTTTGCTAAAATTGTGTTTATATTATTTCTAGATATAATGATACTAAGATCTTGCATCATAATTTGCAGTTTACAGTAATGTATCTAAATGATCTTTGCAGCAAAGTACCAAAGATATCCCCACATAGAATGGTTATCAAAGTGATTTTGGTAATTTTCTTTTTCTTTTGCTGGTTATAAACTAACAAAAAACATAAATTGGAATAGTCATATATAATTAAGATGCAACTTTGCAAAGTTGCTACATGACATAACATTCAGTGAAAGCACATTTACTTTGATTAGTGACACAAATGAGTGGCGCCTTGTATCTTTACATGCAACGTTGGTCATTGCAACATAGATGGTCTAAATTTATTATTCCCGGTAAAATATTTCCGATGTGTTACAATTTTTGATAAAGTCTTCATGTCCACGTTGAATAAAGAAATCAGTCTGGAGACGCACAATTATCAAGATCTTTCCTTTTTTTAAAAAACACAGAAATGACAGCCTGGCTCAAAGGAGGATGCAATTTCTCTTCTCGAAATGAATCATTCAGTACTAAGTTTAGTTGCAGAATAAATTGTTTAGAGGATAATTTGTAAAACTCCATGGAAATCTATCTGGACCTGGAGATTTTCCTGATTGAAGAGAGGATATTGCTTTTTGTAGTTCTTCTTGTAAAATTGGAGTTTCCAAACTTTTTTTTAGTTTTCCTGGGCTATCATCAGTATATCCAAATGATCTAAAAAAAAAATTCATCAGATTATTTTGGGGGAGTCACGTGATGGAGTAATGGCCAGTCAGGGAACTCCAGCCCTCTCCGGAAAAGTTTAAAAAAAATACACAAAACACAAAGGTACAAGAATAAAAATTAAAACAAAGTAAAAGTAAAGGTGGGAAGAAAATGGCAGCGAAGAGAGAAAAGTCGAAAGCAACGGGAAGAAGAGAAGAAGAAAGAACGTCGGAAGAAGAAGGTGAAGGCCTTACCTGTCTGAGGAGGCCCGCCGCAGAGAGAGAAGCCCGCTCCCTAAGGTCAGTGGAAGTCCCGAGCTTGGGACTACAAAAATGGCTCACGGAGCCGAGTAAAAGTGCACAACCGCGCATGAAAAAAAACACACTGACGGGAGGGGGGAACAGCTGAGGAGTCGATCTCCACAGCTGAGGATGACAGCTGCAACACAGCAACAAGAAGAGAACACAGAAAACAACGAGAACAAGAAAGAAGAGAGTAAAAAGAAAACAAGGAAACAACAGATGACCAACCCAGAGGAAGAAGAAGAAGAACATAGAGAAATGGAAGAAGAAGGGAAAGGCAAGACAATGGATTTTTTTTTAAGAATATATGGAATCAGTAAAAGAATGGCAATTACAAGAATTTAATGAAATAAAAAGAAGAATTAAAAGTGCAGAAGAAAAAATGAATAAAATAGAGATGGTCATGTCAGATATAGGAAAAAGAATGGACAATGTGGAAGAATGAGAAACAATCGTAGAAATGGAAGTAGAGGAGTTAAAAGAGAAATTAGAAGAATCTAATAAAAAAGTTAAAGAAGCACAAGAGCTGTTAGCTCAGAAGATAGATATAATGGAAAACTATAATAGAAGAAATAATATAAAGATAGTGGGCCTTAAGGAAGATGAAGAAGGCAAGAATATGAGAGAATTTATAAAAGATTGGATCCCCAGGGTCCTAGGAAGACCAGAATTACAGGAAGAAATGGAAATAGAAAGGGCGCATAGAACATTAGCCCCGAAACCACAGCCACAGCAAAAAACCAAGATCCATTTTAGTAAAATTCTTAAGATATACAACAAGAGAAAATATATTGGAGAAAGCAATGAAGAAAATAAGAGAAGACAAAAAGCCACTGGAATACAAAGGTCAAAAAATGTTTTTCTATCCAGACATAAGTTTTGAACTCCTGAAGAAGAGAAAGGAGTTTAATACAGCAAAAACGATCCTATGGAAAGAAGGATATAAATTTATGTTAAAGTACCCAGTAGTACTTAAAATAGTTATTCCAGGACAGCAAAACAGACTATTCTCAGATCCGGAGGAAGCACGAAAATTTGCAGAACAACTACAAAACAGGAAGAGAGATGAAGACATGTAACGAGAGTAAAAATGACCATGAACTATATGTATGTGTGTATATGGGTATATATATATATATATATATATATATATATGTATATATATAGATGTGTATGTATATATGTGTGTACATGAGTGTATCCGTATTTAGAGGAAAATATACAGAGTATAGATAAGAATTAATAAGGGAATGAAAGGGAACATAGGAAGTAAGGAGAGAATTAAAAGAGTGACCTTTGTTATATATGAAAATTGCAATCTTTTCCGGGGGGGGGCTGGGTGGAGAGGAGTTACGGTCACTGCAAAATCAGTTGACGCTTGCGAGTGAATTCGCAAATCCAAATGGAGAGGGGAGATGTGGTTGCCCAACAAGGGATAAAGGGCAACTCAGGAGGGGGAGGGGAGAATGGGGTTAAAGAAATTTTAGATAGGAGAATAAGGGAAATGTCTGATGTTTTAGAAATGTTGTCTTATAAAGTGTTCAAAACAAGAAAGCAGAAATCGATAAGAAGGAAAGGTGATGATGAGGAAACGGAAAGGGAAGATAAACAAAGTATGAAATGGCTACGTTGAACTATATGACTTTAAATATTAACGGAATACATAACAAAATCAAAAGGAAGAAACTGCTAAATTTACTGAAAAAAGAAAAAATTGATATGGCATTCGTGCAAGAAACACATTTAACTGAAATGGAGCATAAGAAATTAAAGAGAGATTGGGTAGGACATGTAACAGCAGTGTCATATAATTCAAAAGCTAGAGGAGTAGCTATATTAATCAGTAAAAATGTACCAATTAAAATAGAAGAGGAAATAATAGATCCAGCAGGGAGATATGTAATGATAAAATGTCAGATATATTCGGAGTTTTGGAATTTACTCAATGTATATTCACCTAACGAAGAAGATCAAAAATTTATGCAAGATATTTTTTTAAAGATAGCAGACACGCAAGGGAACATATTAATAGGAGGGGATTTCAACCTTAATTTGGATTCAAACATGGATAAAACTGGGAAAAAAATTAACAGAAAGAACAAAGTAACCAAATTTATAATTAAATCAATGCAAGAAATGCAACTTTTGGATATATGGAATATTTTCCCAAAGGAAAAGGAATATTCATATTATTCGGGTAGACATAAAACATACTCAAGAATAGACCTATTCCTGTGATCAGCTCGTATGCAAGATAGAGTAAGAAAAATAGAATATTATCAGACCATTCAATCTTGATATTGACAATAGAGTTAGAGGACATCCCTCCAAGAATGTATAGATGGAGATTAAACTCCATGCTACTTAAAAGGCAGGATTTTAGAGAATTAATTGAAAGACAAATTAAAATGTACTTTGAAATAAATACGGAATCAGTGAAAGATAAGTTTATACTATGGGACGCAATGAAACCGTTCATCAGAACGCAAATAATAAGTTATGTAACCAAGATGAAGAAGGACTACAATCAGGAAACAGAGCAGTTGGAAAGGGAAATAGTAAATATAGAAAAAGAATTAGCAATTAAGGAAGACACAACTAAAAGAAGAGAATTGGCAGATAAAAAAAATAAAATATGAAACACTACAAACATATAAGGTGGAGAAGAACATAATGAAGACAAAACAGAAATATTATGAACTAGGAGAAAAAACGCACAAAATCCTAGCATGGCAGCTTAAGACAGAACAAACTAAGAGAATGGTATTGGCATCAAGGAAAAAAGACAAACAAATCACATATAATCCAACGGAGATTAATGAAAACTTTAGAGAATTCGATGAACAATTATACCAAACTGAAAACGAAGGGAAAGAAGACAAAATAGATGAATTTTTAACTAAAATTGAACTACCAAAATTACAAATAGAGAAACAAAATAAATTAACAGAACCATTTGAAATAGTAGAAATACAAGAGATAATAAAAAAACTACCAAATAATAAAACACCAGGAGAGGATGGATTCCCAATAGAATTCTATAAAACATTTAAAGATTTATTAATTCCTCCCCTCCTGCAAGTAATCAACCAGATTGACAAAACACAAAGCTTACCAGATTCATGCAAAACAGCAATAATTTCAGTAATACCAAAGCAAGGGAAAGATCCACTCGCACCAGCGTCATATAGACCAATATCTTTACTTAACACAGATATAAGATAATAGCTAAACTATTAGCAAACAGATTAGCCGACTATGTAACTAAAATGGTAAATCTAGACCAAATTGGATTTATTAAAAAAAGACGAACAACAGACAATATTTGTAAATTTATTAACTTAATTCATGCAGTAGAAGGGAGTAAAGCGCCAACAGTAGCAGTTGCTTTAGACGCAGAGAAGGCCTTTGACAGAGTAGAATGGAATTATTTATTCAAAGTATTACAAAAATTCAGTTTACCAGAGAAGTATATTAATTGGATTAAAGCATTATACAAGGGGCCATTGGCGAAAGTGACAGTAAATGGATATATATCAAAGCAATTTAACTTAAGCAGATCAACAAGGCAGGGATGCCCACTATCACCCTTATTGTTCGCATTAGCTATAGAACCTCTAGCAGAATTGATAAGAACAGAAAATAAAATAAAAGGGATAAAAATAAAAGGCAAGGAATATAAAATCAGTTTATTTGCAGATGACGTTATAGTATACTTAACAGAACCAGAATTATCAATAAAAGAATTACATAAGAAATCGAAGGAATATGGAGAAGTGTCGGGTTACAAGATTAACGCAAATAAAACTGGAGCAATGCCAATGAATAATGCGGATTTCTCAAAATTTAAGAAAGAATCATCATTCAGATGGCAAATGCAAGCAATAAGATACCTAGGTATACAAGTAAATAAAAACCTCGGCCATCTATATAAACTCAATTATTATCCACTAATGAAAAAATTACAGGATGACTTAGAGCATTGGAAAGACTTACCACTAACACTAATAGGAAGGATAAACTGTATTAAAATGAACATTTTCCCAAGGATACAATACTTATTTCAGGCATTGCCAATACACTTCTCAGAGAAATTCTTCAAGGAGTTAAAGAAAATAATAAGGAAATTTTTATGGAAAGTGGGGAAACCGAGGATAGCACTAGATAAATTAACAGAATGGTATAAACAAGGAGGCTTACAACTGCCAAACTTTAAAAATTATTATAGAGCCGCACAATTAAGATACCTATCAGATTTTTATCAAACAAGGGAAAAGCCAGATTGGACTAGATTAGAACTAGATAAAATAGGGGAGAAGATAGCTGAACATATATTATATAAATGGGATGAAAAATTGGTACAACGTAGGAATTCTCCAGTATTACATCATCTGCTCATTATTTGGAAGAAAATTCATGTAGAAAGGAATAAAACAAATTACCAATTACCAAAACTAATACTGACACAAAATCAGTTAATCCCTTTTACAATAGATAACCTTTCCTTTAGAGAATGGGAGAAAAAAGGATCAAAAGAATATAAAATTGTTTTTCAGGAAATAAATTACTATCCTTTGAACAAATGAAGGATACATATAATATAACTCAAGATACAGTGTTGGCATACTACCAACTGAAATCCTACTTGAAGGACAAATTGGGAAGCAGTCTGAGGTTACCAGAGGGAAGTAATTTTGAATATGTGATTACAGATACAATGATAATCAAAAAATTTATAACAAATATGTATATTAAACTGCAAGAAAAGGAGAATGAGGAAACAAATGGTAAAACTAAACAAAAATGGGAACAAGATTTAAACATAAAGATAAAGAAGGAAACATGGGAGAAGTTATGCTCTGGAACTATGAGAAATACAATAAACACGAGGTTACGTATGATACAATATAACTGGATACACAGGCTATACATTGCACCTCAAAAGTTAAATAAATGGGACCCAACAGTATCTGACAGATGTTTTCGTTGTAAAAAAGAAATGGGAACAACAATTCATGCAATCTGGACATGTGAGAAAGTGAAAAAATTTTGGGAAGATCTAAACCAGATATTAAATAAAATTACAGAAAGCAATATACCAAAAAACCCAGAGATCTTCCTCTTAAGTAACATAAAAAACAAAGAATTTGGACTTGATTTGGTTGGTGCACAAAAAAGATTTGTTATGATAGCTCTAGCCGTAGCAAAAAAATGTATTATGTCAGCCTGGAAATTAGAAGATAACTTGAGAATACAACAATGGTATATAGAAATGAATAAATGTATTCCATTAGAAAAAATAACATATAATTTAAGAAATAATATTGAAATATTTGAACAAATATGGGAGCCATACATGAAACACAATGGAGAAAACCTACCGGGGACATCTACCACCTAAAATAACGGAAGGAGAAGGAAATGAAAAGAATTGACTCAGTGGAATTTCTTGTTTATTTTTATTGAGTGACAACATTGTTTGACTGGTTTAATGTATCTTAGATTCTGTACTTTAAATGAATGGGAGGGGAGGTAGGGAGGGTGGGATGGGAAGAGGGGGGGAGAAAACGACACTATATATTTGAAAAGGAAAATGTGTATCTTGGTCAATGTGGTTTATGGTGTGAAAAATTAAAAAAAATTTAAAAAAAGATTATTTTCATTGCTATATTCAGAATAGTAAAGTTTAAAATAGAAATCTCTAAAAACTTCATTTATTTTAGAATGGTCAATGGTTATTGTACAATCAAGGAGAGAAATCCTATTAATTTGTTTTTTAATCGAAATAGCTTTCAATTGATTGGCTAGTAATTTGCCAGATTTCTCTCCATTGATATAAAATTGACTCTTAGTTCTCCATATCTGTTGTTCAATTGGACTAATAGAAAGTAGATCAAATTTGGTTTGGAGTTCAGTTCTCTTCTTAAATAACTCCAGGTCTTTACTTTGGGCAAATTGTAAGTCAATCTGTTTAATCTGATTAATCAAATTAATTATTTTTATCCTGATCTTTTTGTTAATACTAGCCAAATATGAAATAATTTGACCATGTAAGTAGGTTTTCATTGCATCCCAGATTATTGAACTGGAAATCTCTGGGGTTGAATTAATATTAATAAAAAAATTGTATCTGATTTTCTAAAAAAAAGTCCAAAAAAATTTGCTCTGAAGTAATATGGTATTAAATCACCACTTTTTTAGTACTTGAAATACTTGGAAAAATTTTAAAGTACTTGAGCGTGGACTGATATAACTATGCCTTGATGTAACACACAGGATTCTGTTGGCATCGTGGTTAAGTGAAAAAACACACAAATGCTGGAGAAACTCAGCAAGTCAAACAGTGCCTTTATATAGCACCGGTGAAGATACATCATCAACGTTTCGGGCTTGAGCTCTTCATGAAGGTGTGGTTTGTAATAAATGTCAGTGGAGAGTCTGTCTCCTGAGATCATGAAAAAGGAGAGTGTCATCGGAGATGGACAAGGTGAGTTTGAGGTGGAAATTGGCCGCAAAATCAATGAAATTGGCGAGCTCATCACGAGTGCATGATGCTGCCCCGATGTAGTCGTCAATGTACCAGCGGGAGAGTTGGGCGTCTTGCCTGTGTAGGCTCGGAGCACGTTTTGCTCCACAAAACCCACAAACAGGCGGGCATATCTGGGACCCATGTGGGTACCCATGGCTACTTCTTTAATCTAGAGGTAGTGGGATGAGTTAAAGGAAAAATTGTTCAGGTTGAGGACAAGTTCTGCCAGGCAGAGAAGGGTGGTGGTGGAAGATGACTGCTCAGGTCTGAGGTCCAGGAACTATGCCTTGATATTCGCATGATTTAATCATTCTAATCGATTATCAATTAAAAATAGTCTATCCTGGTATAAGCACAGTGCACACTCAAAGAAAAAAAGAATAATCTTGACTAGGAGGATTTTAAAAATCTCCATATATTAGACACTCCCACATTGGATAAGAAAGATTGTCTTGCCAAAACTTATTTGGAGGGATTAACCTTCCTATTCAAAGAATGGTTGAACACTCTATTTAGACAACAGTTAAAATCCCCACCTAAAATTAGTGAATATTGTGACCTTGCGCCGAGTGACTACTTCTGGGAAGCAATTTTCCACAAGTCTAATACGTGGGCCTTGAAAAGTTAGATTTTTTTTGAATAAGCAGTTCTCAAGATTAACTCCTTTTTTTCATAATGATAAAAGTGTAATATAACTGCTCTAGGATATCCCAAAGCATTCTTTAAAGATAAGGAGCGGTGTGCTCGTTCCAGCACTAAATTATCTCCATCCACTTTGACTTCAAACCATTCAGTAAATAACTCCATAAAAAAACTTTATCAGTGATTTATCCTTTTCAACTTCCTCCTTCAGACCTAACATGTAAAGATTATTTCAATAACTCTGTCCTTCTAATGTCAAGACTTGAGCTTTTAAGTTTTTGTTATCAGCACCTCAAAGCTTCATTTTGTTGTTCAAATTTATCCAGCCTATTATTCACTGTGATATGCCATTGGCTTCCATTCAGAGGTTTTTCTATTTGTGGTAGTGAGTCCAAAACTGTATCGTTTCTTTTCAATTTCTTTGGCCCACATTTTTAAAGCTTTGTTAATATCCATTGACTGCATTCCAATCATTTTTCTAGCCATTCCTAACATCAGAGGAGTGTCCTGTTCAAACTCAGTTTCTTCCTCCATTTCTTCCTTCCTCCTCTCTTTCTTTCATGGTTTTAAATTTAGGTACTTTGGTTACTCTCTTTGGCATGAGAGGTCTTCTAGTAGTAATTGACGGTCTTAAAAATAAACTTTAACCAATTTGGTTAATTAAAAGTGAGTAGAAAGTAGGGAGCTATAAACAAATTAGTTGGAGCTCACGACCACACCTCTTCACAGCATCAGGTCGCCAGCCGGACTGTTTCCTTATAAATCTCAAGTTCAATCCTTGGCCTTCAGTGGAAAAAATCCCCAGCCTATCTAGTCTCTCCTTATAAAACAATCCCTCCCGTCTCAATCATGTCCTTGTAAATAGTTTCTGCATCCTTTACAGCTCAATGACCTTAACCTAGGTCACCATAAATGCACACAGTACTGTCAGATGTGGTCTCACCAGCATCTTGAACAGTTGTAACTTGACATCCAACTCTGTACTCAATGCCGTGAACTATAGACAAGTGTGCTGAGCCCCCTTTCCACCACTTTATCTGCTTGTGTCTCTGTTTTACGTGTACCTGTTGGTCTCTCTGTTCTGCAACAACCTCTAGGCCCCTGTCCTTTACTGTGTTAGTATTGTCTTGGTTTAACCTCCCAAAATACCACACATTGCACTTGTACTGAGATTAATTCCACCTATCGTTACTTAGGCCACTCCTTGGTTGGTCTCGATCTTGTTGTAATCTTAGATAAAAATGAAACACGAATGTCTGCAGACACTGTGATTGTAGTTAAATCACAGAAATACTGATTTCCTCCGGCATTTCTGTAATCTTAGATAACTTTTATCACTTTCTGTATAAACTACCAATTTTGGTGTTGCCTCCAAATTTACTAACCATGGCAGCTATATTGTTATCCAAGTCGTTAATGTAGATGATCTTGTAGTATAGATATATAATCCATTAAAACAGAGATTAACAGAACAATAAAGTTGAGGGACATGGGGGATGGGGGCAAGAGAGTGGGAAAATGGTGTTGAGGGATCAGCCAAGGTATTACTGAATGGCAGAGCAGGCACAAGGGCCAATTAGCCTACCCCTGCTCCCATTTCTTATTTCTTGTACATCAGCTTCTCTCAGTATTTCAGGTGGGTGTAAAATGCTAAGTTGTGTTTTTTTTTTGGCCAGCATTGAAAACATACATCATCCTTGAAGAGTGAACCCTCCAGCCTCCCTGTATTTCAATGGAAAAATCAATCAAGTCTTTGCCTATGGCTGACTCACAGGGTAATCAGTTTGTGGCCTGGGACAAGATGACCAATGTGGAAAAGGATTGTTTTGTGGTGCCAACTTTCATAGATAACAACTTATTAAAGCAATATGCCAGACAAGGTTACTGGGCCAAGAGCCATACTCTAAGAGGCAAAATCTATGAGCAGATCATCAAAGCTGTCCCATGTAGAACTGTAACTCCTGATGGTGAAGTGTACAAAGACATTGTGGAAAAAATTGCTGGGAAAAGGAATACTTCCACACTCTCGCTGCCAGAATTTGTGGATGGCAGTACCATCCCAGACTACTGCCTGACCGTGGATGGGATTGATGGAGTTAGGAAGATTGTGGTGTGCATTTCTAGTCAATTTCCAGATATCTCTTTCTGCCCAGTGCTTCCTGCAATTGTGGCACTGCTCCTACACTATAGTGCAGATGAAGCAGACTGCTTTGAAAAGGTGTGCCGTCTCCTGGCTTGCAATGACCGCACAAAACACTTCCTAGACCAGACCTATCTGGCATACGAATCCTCCTGCATGACCTTTGGAGACCTAGCCAACAAATACTGCCAGGCGGCTCACAAGCTGATTGTGAGTGCTTCAGAAGATGTACTGGAGGTTTACTCTGATTGGCTGCGATGGATATTTGGAGACCTCCCCTTTAACTATGCAGCCCGAGTGTTGGATACCTTCTTTGTTGAAGGGTGTAAGGTCCTGTACAGGATCGCACTGGCTCTCCTCAAATTCTTCCAAAAATCCAGAGCTAGGCAACCTGGGAAATCTGCCAACATTCGAGCTGATATACAGAGCTTTATCCAGGGGATTAATGAACACGTCTCAGTTGAGAAGCTGATGGAGAAGGCATTTTCCATCCGTCTGTTCTCCAGGAAAGAGATTCGATTGCTCAGAGATGCCAATGAGAAAGCCCTAAAGCAAAAAGGCATCACTGTAAATCAAAAGAGGTATTGATTCTCATTTATTTTAGCATTAGAATATTTTCAGTCTGATAAAGTATTAGATAAACATATAAATCAGGATTGTGATACTAAGATCTCTAATAAATAGTTTCTTCCCAACTTCTTGTAGGTATAATTTTCAGTTAATTTGATTCTAAATTATTTTTCTTAACAATTAAAGACTGGCAAAGCATCCAATCCACATTCTTGGAATGAAAAGATGAGTCTAAAGCTGTGGAGCAAAATATAACTGTTGGAAACTATGCCTGTCCTTTAGTGGATATGTGTAACAATTCCTGTTCCAGTCCTACTCTGGTACCACTCCACAATTCAACCAATGACGACATTGATGCTATCTCTTGTACTCATGCAGAATTTTACAATTTCATTACCTTCACTGCCAACTTGGAAATTTACCTTGAGTTTTTTTGACATCTCTCTACTCTTCCTGGACCATCTCAGGATACAACTATCTGGATTCCCATGGCTATCTGGATTACACCTCTTCCCAACCTTGTCTCTTGACACAAACCCTTTTTCCCATCTCCTCCACTGCATCTGTTCCCAGGATGAGGCCTTCTACTCCCAAACATCCAAAATGTCCTCTTTCTTCAATAAATATGGATCCTCCCTCCTTCTTTCCCCCACCCCCCCCCCCCCCCCACCCCAGCCAACTGTCATTGACGCAGCCTGTACCTGTATCTCTTCTATTTCTCGTACCTCCACCCTCCTGGTGGAACAAGTGGAAAATCCCTTTATTCCTTATTTTTCACTTCAGCCTCACATTTGACCTTTCTGCAAACTTCTGTGTAATCTCACACCAGGCACATTTTCCCCTCTCCACTCCTTTCTGTTTTTGCATGGCTCCAAGACTTCCTGGTCCATTCTTCCCTCCCCACCCCCCTTCTTTTCATCCCTTAGACACTACCGCTTAATTGCAGAAATCGCAAAGCCTGTTCACCTCCTTCCAGGACCACAAACTGAGCTTTACATGCACATCATCCTACCTGATCTAATGTGTTCAGTGTGGCTTCTATATCTGTGATATCAGCATGGCCTCATCTGTATCGCATGACCATTTTGCTGAACATCTATGGGTTTTCGGATCTAAGCTTGAACTTCCAGTAGCCAACCACTTCATAGTTTTTTCAGTTTTTTTTTCATTTCAATTCCCCACAGCATTCCCACTCAGACATGTCTGTTCTTGGCTTCATTCATGGTCAGGGTGAGCCCAAACATAAACTCGAGGAACATCATCTATTCCTCCTTAAACCTAATGGCATGAACATCATTTTTTAAATTTCACGTAACCCCATCTCTATTTGGTTCCTGTGTTTCCATCCCTTCTTTACTTTCTCATGTTCTTACACTTTCTCTCTAATGATAATAAGTTTATTGTAATACACATTGTACAATGTACATATGCCCGAAATTCTAACTTGCTGCAGCCTAGCTGCTACTTATAGAAAAGCTATAATAATAACTACAGTAAATAGTAGGATACAGTAAATAGTAACATATAATAGTAAGACTATAATAATAAATATTCCTCTCTATGATCTCTCTCTCTACCAGTCTCTCCACTTCTTCTGTCTGTCCAATATCCTATCATCTCAGCACCTCCCCAGATTATTTCCCCCCTCTTTTTTTAAAAATCCTCTTGATATCGCCCCTTCTTTAGTCTTGATAAAGGGTCCCAACTCAAAACGTTGACTGTCCTTTTCTCTCCACGGACGCTACTTGACCCACTGAGTTCCTCTCACGGTTTTCTCAAGATTCCAGCATCTGAAATTTTTGTATTTTTCTGCTGGAAGAAACTTGGCAGGTTCAGGAGGGAAAGGGCTTGACAAATGCCTCAGATCAAAACCCTGCTGCAGTCACAAGGCAGGGTCTCAATCTGGGACATTGACCATTCCTTTGCCTCCGCAGATACTGCCTGACCTCCTGAATTCTTCCAGCAGTTTATTTTCTGCTTCACGTTCTTTGAAATTTGGATGAGACTACAGACTTGTTGACTAATTTATCCAAGGGTTCAGTTTCCTGTCCCAGCTTCAATCAGGTAGTTCACACTGACATAAAAAGTACTTTGTAGCTGATCATGGAGGGAGATGTGTTTGACTGCTGAGTGTCTTGTGATGGTGTTTCAGCACCTCCTGGTGGTCATGTTCAGTGCACTGAGGTAACTGATTGCATGCTTTCCCCCTCTTGCAAGGGCTGCCGTCCATGCACATTGATGTCCTTGATCTCTGCACAGTTAACCAAATTCAAAACTTAATTTCAGCAGAAATTTGTGCTCTCAAGTACATCATTTAAAGCAACAATTGTTCTGATTCTTTTTGGAATATGTTATGGGGTTGAAATTTGTGTTCTCAAGTACATCATTTAAAGCAAAAATTGTTCAGGTTTTTTTTTGGAATATATTATGGGGTTGAAACCTTTGTGACAGTGGGATGGAAGAGATGGAACAAAGCTCTATGGTAGGGTGGAAACAGGCTGTATAACACAAGTAGCGGTGGTGTTAGCTCACACATCCTTGTATTTCACAGCGATATGTTTTCAGAATTTCAACTTTTTGACTCGGATTAAGTTTTGACTCGAAAAGCCATTTGGCCCATCACATCTATTCCAGCTGAGGAATGCCATTCTTCATACTCCCCTGCTTTTTTTTTATACAACCTACTTTCTTGTTTTCATAAGTCCCCCTGAATCTCCTACCACTCATCTGCAGGAGAGATCATTTATGGTAGCCAATTAATCTGCAACTTTAATGATTGATCTGGGAGGAAACCAGAGCAGGCAGTATATGTAAATCCCATACAGCACCAGTGTTGGGGAACCAGGAAATGGGATGTTGGTCCTTCAATTTACTTCCTATCTCTTCCTGAAATCTGAACATTCAGCTCTAAGGACAGGGCCTAAAGTCCTGAAAAGACTGTTGGGGTCTCTGGAGGTAGGAGGGGATGAGGAGAAAAGACAGATATTGCATCCCCCTGAGCTGCATCGAAATTGTACATGAGTATATGCTTCATCTCCTCCTGTCTCACCGTCCAGAATCCCAAACAGTATGACTTTATAACAATCTCTGCAGGTGGAGCAGTGATTCACTTGTACATCTTCCAATCTATTGCCCTCCTGAAGCCCCAGTGAGATTGCGATGATCAAGGAGAATTTGAGAACAAGGGCTGCCAGCAGAAATGTATATAGAGCCAGATGAAGCTCTATCAGGAATTATTGGCATTATAGGGAGTGTATCTAGAATTGATCATTTTGGTTATTGAGACGTGAAAAGGAGAGGAGGAGGCTGTCCTTATAGGAGAGATTAAGAAGACAAGGTCTGTACCCTGATTTTTAGAAGAATAAATAGCCACATAGGAAAATGGGAAGATTAACAGAGCTTGCGGTACAAAAATAGAATAAAGAGAATGCCAATAAAAACAAATCCATTTGAACGTTTTTGACAGATTCTTTACTCTGACTCTTCATAGAAGTAGGGTTGGATCTACTTAAATGGTGATTTTATATAAATACTTACTATGTTCTAGCTTGCATTGTTTGTTTAGAGAGTAGAAGCATGTTGCTTTTAATTACACTAATTAGATTTTCTTTCTTTCATTGCATCTGTGCTCCTTATGCCATCCTGCTAAACTACGTGTTCAATCTTCGACTTGCAGAGAAAGGTAGGCAATGAAGAGAATTTTCTCTACAAACCTGGGTACGTAGTCCATCACCCATAAGACTTAGGAGCAGAAATAGCCATCGAGTCTGCCCACCATCTAATCAGGAGCTGATCCATTTTCCCACTCAACCCCACTGGCCAGCCTTCTCCCCATAATCTTTAATGACCTGGCTAATCAAGATCCTATCAATCTCAGCCTTAAATACCTGACCTCCACAATTGCCAGTGGCAACAAATTCCACAGATTCACCACCCACTGGCTGAAGAAATACCACCTCGCCTCTTTTCTAAATGGACACCCTTCAATCCTGAAGTTGTCCCATCTTGTCCTCAACTTTCCCACCATAGGAAAGAACCTTATTACATCTACTCTGTCCACGCCTTTCAACATTCAAAATGTTTCAGTGAGATTCCCCTCATTCTCTTAAATTCCGACGAGTACAGGCCAAGAGCCTCTCCTTATCCACACTAATTCACTTGGTACTTTACAAAATAACTCTTAAAATGTTGATACAACATAAGTCCAAGCCCACTGCCTGATCTACCATGAAAGAAGAGAGGCCTTATGCTGAATTGTTGTGTGCCAGGTTGCTAATCCAGTTCAGTAATGGATGGTGGATGAGCATGGAGGAATGGTACTACATTGGGCTTCGATTCCCCTGTGGAGGAAGGAAGATAGGAATAAAATAATTGATCCTCCCTATTCTGGTCTTCATTGGCTTTCACACGAAATAAATTCTTTCATATTGTTTTTGGTGATGGGACTAGATGGGAAATATTTTAACTGTATGATGTAAAAACAATAGGGGTTGGAGGCTACATTGAAAATAGTGGTGCAGAATGCTGTACATTTATGTTTCCAGAGGATTTGTGGTATTTTGTCTTACAAAAATACAAAATATTCTGTTCATATTGCCTTGTCCCAAACATTGGGCCACTGTTTCCAACCTACCTTTAAGTTGCCACTGTATTGGAGAAAACTCTTCCTTTTCTCCTACCTTTAACTACCACAGGACATGTTACAGTTCTCACACTTGAAAGAGAAATTGTGGAAGTGTCTCTGTTGTATACCCTATCCCAATGACTAATTTCGTCATGCTTCTTTCTGTTTCTCTCTTTATCTCTCTTCCTTATCCCTTTGTCTCCTTTAGTTCAGCTCTGAATTCACAGAACTTTCCCCCTCCCCCAATCAGTTCTCACCTTTTCTCTCATGCCCTCTTATCTATGTCAACCTATGGCCTCTTGGCTGTTGGCCTGTGCTCCTCCTCCTGCCCCTTCTTTGCCCTCCCCCTACCTTTTTATTGAGGCATCTACCTGCTTTTTGCTAATACCATGACAAAAGGCTCAGGGTGAAACATTGGGGTTTTATATCTTTGCCTTTTATAGATGCTGTGGGACCTGTTGAGTTTCTCCAGCAATTTTGTGTGTTTGCCTGTTGTATAAATGTGTTCCATTCATCTCTCTCCACCTCCCAATATGCCTAAACTAATGAAAGGCCACACACAATCAATGACTTGGTAAGGTGCCAAAACATTCTGATCTGTGGTTTCTGAAGTTTGTTTGTCAGACGTTTAATGCAGACTTTGTGCCACTTCATTCTTATCGCCCTAGCCACCTCCAGAGAGGACATACATGTCCAACTGTGGCAAAGGAATATGTTATGGGGTTGAAATTTGTGCTCTCAAGTACATCATTTAAAGCAAAAATTGTTCAGGTAAAATGGTGCTTTGTACTGTATGTTGATCTTGGATCTCTCTGTGTTTTGGAAGCTATTGACTATAAGTTGATCTTAAGTTGAAAAAGCAGGAAAAGTGATGGAATAAATCGTTACCACCTCTATAGTTATGAGATTTGCAAAATGGATGAAAGTTTCTGAGTATTGACTAGAAAAGTGAAAGTAGGTACAATCAGAATGTCCTGAGCTCAGAGAAAGAAAGAACAATTCTATCCACGCCTTGTGCTCAGTAATGCACAAGTTCAATTTGGGGTCCTTTTATCTCTCTTCTTTCAGTTGGCAAAGCCACAAATGGCACAAACATTAGTTAGTGATGTAAAAGTTCCCTTGCGGAGATAGGAGAACTATAAAACTCAATGGTAAGAATTTTGAAATGGCATTTTAAACTTTTTTTTGAATATTTAATTTAATTTTTTTTAGACAATACATGTAGTCAAATACAAATTTAAAAAAAATACATAAGTAGACAAATTTATGCTATATGATGGTTGTAACCCAAACTATCCAACTCACCCACCCACCCAAAAGACCCAAAAAAAAGTGTGAGAAGAGAAAAAGAAGGAAAGATTGAGTGGAAAAGTAAGAAAGATTGCTGGAAAGCACTGTTCACTCCATGGATTTCAATTCATTATTCAATTCGTCTTCTACTCTGGAGAAGGTTAACAAGGACTTGAGGACTGGAATAAACTCAACTAAAGATTTACACCTGAGATCTGTAAATATGGTTGATGCATGATCAATTAACCAAAAGACTGAGGTAGAGGAAGTGAAGTCTTTTATTAGCTAGAGATGGACAGCATCCCTTGAGTTGCTGGCTCACACTGACTTGGACTTGAACTGGGGGCAGGGTTGTGGCATGATGGCCTTTATGGGGAATAAAAAGGAGGAGTCACGAGCCGCCCAGCGAGAGTAGGATCGAACATATAAGGTCAAGGTATTTACATATACAAGTGGTTTCACCACAATGGTCTCCATATTTGCAGAAATATGTTATATTTATTTCTCAAGGGGAACACAGCTATGCACTTCTGCAGAATACAATTGAAATCAGATGTAAGAACCACTTTGACCCAAATGGTTTGCAAGTCATGTGGCTTCATATTATATTTTTTGTTCCCTTTCCTCACTTAGGTTATCACTCCTAACTTTGTACTCTTGACTAAAATTTCAAAGGTTCCTTTTATTGTCATGTAATAATTCAAAAAATGTAATATACATGATATACTTGAACATTTGCCTGCCATAAAGGCAAACAAAGAATTGCCATGAGCATTGCCCAGTACACCCAATAATAAGACAAAGAGAAGCAAAAGAGAGTCCTTTCAGAAACACTTGAGTATCCATGAATTCGGCTGAGTGTCCAGTACTGCCACAACCTCTGCAGCCTCACAGACTCCTGTTCAATCTATTGGCAACCTGTGGTCCAGATCTAAATCTCCATTACAATCAGGAAGCATTCAGCATCTGAAGCTCTTCTGGAGCCCTTTTTGCCCTCAGCACCCTCTCAAATTCTGGTTCTAATACCTGGTTCCCGTGACTCAGCCGCCTGCAGCCTGTGTGGGTCCTTTAGCCACTGAGCCCCTCACTGGTCTGCTGCCATGGTCACAGCCCTGTAGGGTCTTCTCCCATGTTCCTTCTCAACGGGGGCTGTTCTACTGTTTCTGGTGCCCTGAACTGGTCCACTGGAGTCCACAACCCATCACAGCACCGACACCGCCATCTTACGCACAAACGTCTGTGGTGGCAGGTTGTTAAAAATTTATTGAAATGTAGAGATTGAATGGTCTCTTCTGGTGGCTTTTTAAATGTAGTTTTATTGCTTTTTCCAGTAATTTTACATTTGAAGAATTATCACAGGAGCAGTATATCAAAAAGAAGTTAGTATTAAAGGGTTCTTGCTCTTAAAGGCACAGTTCTCTTTTTTTTGCACAGGTGCCAAATGTTTGCAACAGCTTAAGTTTTTAGTGGAATTTTGATTTGGGTATTGCTATGGATGTACTAAAGCTTGTCCATTGGGTGGCATAAGTCAGTCTTTGGCTTTATCTTGCATGTCATGTGACCTTTAATTCTCCATTAAAAATTGAATTATGATTCTGGTGGTGATGGGCTGCTTTTCACTTTGTGCTACGAAGGCATTATCAATGAATCAAAGGTTTTGATCCATTGCTTTCCTGTGTATTTTCTTGACCTTTTCTCTGAATTTCTTTCAGACATAATATTCACCTTGCTGTCAATGGTGAAAATTTCAAATCTAATATTGTCAGTGCAAAAGAGATGAGAGAGATTTGGTCCTGGATCCCGGAACGATTTGCACTTTGCCAACCAATGTTGATTTTCACTACTGTGGATCATGGTTATAGTTTGAACAGGTAAATTGTCACCAGGGTTGCTTGTAATGAAGATAGAGTGTAATTCCAAACTGATTCTATCACCAATGTGTATATGTACACATGTACAGAGGGTAGTGTAGGATGACTGTGATTGGCTGAGAGTGTAGCTACACCTCCTGCCATGACTTAAAGGATTGCTCCTACCCAGACCAGGTCAATCTGGACTGGTTGACCTACTTGTGATGTGCTCCAGTCTTTTAGTTAATAAAAGCCTTGGTTTGGATCAACAAGTCTTTGGTTCTTTCGACGCACATTACAAACTGTTGTCTATTGTTTTTCATAGTTATTGAGTTTTACAGCACGGAAACATGTCAAATACTCGAGGACAACCATGGCTAGCCAAGTTAGTTTCATTTGCTAGTGTTTGGCCCATATCCCTTTAAATCTTTCCTACTCATGTACCTGAACAAATGTCTTCTAATTGGCCATTTCCTCTGGCAGCTTGATCATTCACCACCCAGTGTGTGGAAAAATCGCTTGTGCCCCTTTTAAATCTTTTCCTTCTCATTTTAAATCAGTGCCCTCTATTTTTAGAATCTCCTGCTCTGGGAAAGAGACTATCTATTTTATCTGTCTGTACACCTCATTACTTTATAAACCAAAATACTGTCTCCCTTGTCCTTCAGCAACTTCAGGAAGAAAAGTCTCAATTTATCCAGCCTGTCCTTGTAATTTGGACAATACCAGTAACATTCTTGTGAATCTTTTTTGCACCCTTTGGCACACCTTAATGATATCTTTCCTAGAGCTGGATGACCAAAGCTTTGCATATATTCCAAGTGTGTTCTCACCAATGTCGAAATGGAAGCAGTGTGACCTGATAGATGTGGAAAATTCAATATTCATGCTCTTGGGTTTAAGGCTGCTCAGAGGAATATGATGTGTTGTTCTTTAGGTTTGTGTTTGGCCACACCTTGGCAGCGGATAAGGCTAAGGACAGTATGTGTGTGTGGGAATGGTTAAGGGAATTAAATTTATTGGCAATCTGGAGTTCTAGACAGAATTCGGGAACTCTGTGAAGCGATCACCCAATCTGTGTTTAGCCAAGATGCATGTGAACCTCTGTCTCACTTGGAAGGTCTGTCTGTGGCCCTGAATGGAGGTAAGGAAGGAGACATAGGGACAAGCTTTGCAATTTTTGTGGTCACAATGAGAAGTGCCTAAAGGGAGTTGAAGGATGGGTGGGGAGGGGAGAGTGGACCAGGGAGTCATGGAGAGAATGGTTCTTATGAAAACCTGAAGAGTATGTGTAAATAAATCTGAAATCTACTTTGAATATTTATCCATTTCTCTCACCCTGAAGATCACAAATCTAAAGTTCAGTTTGTCTAAGAAGCCTAAATGTGCTAAATTTTTGGTTTTAGGTTTTATGCTCATTGTGAGGGGCATGAGCCAACTATCATTCTCATCAAGACCACAGAGGCTGAGGTAGGTGCCATGATAAACATTATCAATGGATGTAAGTATGATGTGTTTTGAAGTCAAGAGGATTATGATATTGCAAGTCGGTTGTAAAAACACCAAGAGGAAAGGTCTACACAGCAGGACAGAAGCAGCAGCTCAACCAATTTAAGGTCAGGTTTTTGACAAACAAACCCTGAGAGATTTTCAACAATTTGAAGGACAAGATAGTAGATCTGAGTATCCTAATGAGAACCTGGAAGCGCCAATGTTGTCATAGAAAGCCTTTGTTTTGCTACAGGTAGTGGAATTTACACCAGAAAAAGTAATAGATACAAGAATCCTGACTCTGGAAAAATGGAATTCTGGAGGAGCAGACTGGAGATATGTAGGAGTTCCCCATTTGACCCCTTGAGTTAGCTCTGCCACTCAATAAGATCTTGCCTGATCTGATTTTGGCCTCGGCTTCACTTATCTGCTTGGCTTCCTTAACTCTTAACTCCTCTGTGGCCAAAATGTACTTTCCTCAACCTTGAATGTGTTTGATGAACAGCCTCCACAGCTCTCTGAAAAGAGAATCCTGAACAATTTCGAGGCTCTGAGAAAAGAACCTCCTCTTCATCTCCATCTTAAATGAGTAGCTCCTGGTTCTGTATCAGTACACTCAATGGATCACTTGAGGTGAAGCCTCCTTCTGGCATTTACCCTATCAAGCTCCCTCAAATCTTTTATTCATCTTATTCTTCTAAGATCTCAAAAGATAGACCCCACCTGCTCACCCTTTCCTAATAAGATGCCAACTCCATCGCTGGAATCAATCGAGTGAGCCTTCTCTAACCTGCCACCTATTCAGGCATTTCCCTTTTGAGGAAGGAAACCTAAAGAGCAGGAGACCAAATGTAGTCTTGTAAACTCTATAATCCAGGTAGGTATGAGAATCTATTGGATTTTAGTAGACATCAGTAGATAGTCTGCATCCGAAGATGGAGATCTCTCTCCCCTTACTTGACCTCCATCCTCTTTGCAGTAAAGGCCTATGATCCATTTACTGCTTAGTTATTTCTCATCTACAAACTCAGACTTTCAGTATTTCAAGTAGGAGGTGCCCAGATCCCTTTGCACAGCAGCATTCTGTGGCACCTCTCCAGTTATTTGAGTTTTCTAATGTTCGCATCTCTTTTTTACCTACTCCTGTATTTCTCTCTTTTCTTTCCCTACCCCCTTCCTAATGGTTTCTAATTATCTCCACCTCCCACACCTTCTGTCCTGTACTCTTATCATCTCCAGACACCTCCCACACCTTTGTTTTCTCCTTATATATGTAATTTTATATTTGTATTCTATATCAGTGTTGATAAAGGGTTTACACCCAAACGTTGACTGTCCATTTCTATCCATGAGTGCCTTCAGCAATTCTGCTCAAGATTCCAGCATTTGCAGCTTTTGTGTTTCCCTTTCTTGTTGGAATTCTTTAAAAACTAAAAAATTACGAAGACATAAGCCTTGCTCACCTGGAGGCCTAGGGTTTGGAATCCAGAATTACAAGTGCCACAACATGACTTCTAAAATCATGAGAATAGTCCGAGACTGTTTCACCAACTCAATTTGAGCACACTGCAATGCTGGTGAATGCATTTTGAGTTGATAGAATTACAGGTTGAACTTCATGATTCCAGAATTTCACTTGTAAAAGGTTTGTCTACCCTATCCTACTGCCAAAGGTTCTGCCAAAGCATCGTCAATCTGAGGCATTAACTGTTTCCCTCTCCATAGTTGGTTCAGATTGAGTGTTTCCAAAGCCATACACAAATATGCTGGAGAAACAGCATGCCACACAACATCCATAGGAAGTAAAGGGTGACCAATATATTGGGCCTGGGTCCTTCATCAAGTATCACACCTTGACAAAGGACCCAGGCCCAAAACATTGCACTTGACCCCAGCATTTTATCTTTTTATTTGGGGCATGGAAGAGAACCAGAAATAACATGAGAAATATTTTTATGCAGAGATTGGTTGGTCTGGTTCACACAGCTGGGGAAAGTAGAGGAAGCAGGTTCCATTGTACCTCTTGAAATGGAACAGGGGGGAAAGTAGAGGAAGCAGGTTCCATTGTACCTCTTGAAATGGAACTGGGAAAGTATGTGAAATTGCAGAGCGAAGGGCATAAGGTAAGCAGTGGGAGTAGTTGGATTGCATTATCATGGGCAATATTATGGGCAATGCTACACAGGCTGTCATCATCACCTTGATATTGGCTCATTGGAAATCTGTGACGTGTACCTGAAACTGCCATCATACCCTTGCTTCAACAGACCTGCGGAGCCTACCTTTCAACAGACTGGAGAGAAAGAAGGAGAGAAAGCAACAAGTTGAGCTATTTTGGCACGGGCGAGTGCTTTGTGTTCAAGGTATTTTCAGTATTTTGTTTTGGCGACTGCTGCATTTTCTTTGGCTCCCTGCTTCTGAAAGGCCAGAAATCTGTGCTAATCTGGTTTTGGCACATGAATGGCACCACAACAAACAGCTCATGTCTTCTAAAGCAGAATTCTGGTTCAATTTACCTGATTCATATGGCCTGCAAATGTTCTGTGCCGAAAGAAGACTGTCCTTGTAGAAAATAATTTATTTGATGCATTTATCCTTTGGTTTAGCAAACACTAAACTTTGTTAGTTGGCTGAAGTGAAGTTTCCAATTCCTTGTTGGGCAAAATTAGCGCAATTCTCCTTAAGGAAAGCTTATTTCTGTATTAACAGTCATAGAATCGTAGAACATTACAGCACAGGAACAGGTCCCTTTGGCCCTTCTAGTCCATGCTGAACCTTTTTTTTGTTGCCTAGTCCCACTGACTTGTACCCAGTCCATAGCCCTCCATACCTCTCCCCATCCATGTACCTGAACAAATTTTTCTTAAATTTTAAAATCAAGCCTGCATTCACCACTTCAGCTAGTGGCTCGTTCAACTCCCTGTGTGAAGAAGTTCCCCCTAAAATTTTCCCCTTTCACCCTTAACCCATGTCCTCTGGTTTGTATCTCACATATCCTCTGTGGAAAAGGCCGACCTATATTTACTGTCTATCCCTATCATAATTTTAAATACCTCGATTAAATCTCTCCCCTCATTCTTCTATGCTCAAGGGAATAAAGTCCTAACCTGTTTAACCTTTCCCTGTAACTCTGTTCCTGAAGTCCAGGCAACATCCTAGTAAATCTCTGCTCTCATTCTATTTTATTGATATCTTTCCTGTCGTTAGGTGACCTAAACTGCAAAAAATACTTCAAATTGGCCCACCAATGTCTTATACAACTTTACTATAACATCCCAGCTCCTATACCAGGGGCGGGCAACCTTTTACCATGCATGGGCCAGATGGTGTCAATGGTTGAACGGTGGGCTGCACTGATACTACCATAAATGAAATAAATACTGAAACACACAGAGATTATGTAATTTAAGTTTTTGACTGTCTGCTTGACAATGTATGAATATAACTGACAATAACTTATCAAAAAACAATCCACAGAAACAAGCAATGAGATCAACTGAATTCCTTCCAAAGAATTACCATGGTGCATTTCAGGTCAGGAAAGGAATCTTTGGAAATGCACCAAAAATCATGAGTTGGTCATTAAAATTACACAAAAAAAACATAAAAGTCAAAAAGGAAAAATCTTTGTCACAATGAAAACAAAATAACTCACCCCAAAACAGACAGCAGCTCAATCAGTGGGAAACTTGGTTTTGTTTGTTATTTGAAAGCATTTCGATATTGAATGACATAGTTGTTGATGCCAATAGCAAGACCTCATCTAAATGGGCATTAGTCAGATTTGTTCTCAAGTGGTTCTTGGTGTACTTCAATTTTGAGAACAGTTTCTCACACATGTATGTTCTGCCAAAAAGAATGTCTTGAAGCAATGTGAATTTGACTCCGGCGCAACACAAATTTTGATTCTGACGCGATACAAATTTAAGACAATGTGAATTTGACTTTTTTTGCATTACTTGTAGCGATGGGCCAAGTGCAGATGGTACTTTTTATGGTTGCAGGCCAGATAAATTTGGATCGCAAACCAAATCCAGTGGGTAGGTTGCCCACCCCTGTTCTGTACTCAATACTTTGATTTATGAAGGCTAATTTGCCAAAATCTCTCTTTACAACCCTATCCCTATCTTTCCTATAGTTAGGACACAATACTCCAAATTTGGCCTCACCAAACTGTGAAATATAAAGTATTCACGATCACTACTCTGGAGACAAAGTCTTAGAGAACAGGTTCAGCTTTATTTCTGGAGACACACCGGAGGTTCAGAATCATCACTTTTTGTACAGTCCCGCGTTCAACATCACCCCACCTTCATTTACCTTCTTCCAATCTGAATCCCAATACATTACAACATTCTCCTTTTCCCTTCCATCAATACAGGTATCACTCAGTTCCTCCCTCTTAATACATCGCATGTTATGTTAATTAGTTCATTCCCACCCTTCGGGGCGTCTAAGTTAATATTCATGTCTCTATTAAGCAAGCGCAGTACTAGCTATAGACTACCTTAGGTCACTGTACCAGCCTGAACCAGATCCTTGCATCCTTGGGGCTCCTGATAAGAAGAGGCCCACTAGCTCATATTGTCTGTTTTCAACCTCTCATCTACATTCTTTGTATTCCATCCTTTTTCACAGAATGGTGCGAGTTTAATCATCTTCAACCATATTTCACAATTCCTCCCTTTTCTCTTTACTATGTATTTTTGATTAAACTATTATTATTCACTTTTTGTTTCCTCAAATTGTCGTAACATGAGTTGAATTTGTCGTTGTTCATCTGCCATGGGGTTTTTTAATACCATCTGCTTCGCTCCACTAGCTGAGTAGATTAATCTGGTAATAAAACATCGTAGGATGGCCAATCCAATAAATAAACCAACTATAATCATTAAACCATATATTGCAAGGTGCATTAAGCATGGCCCCAACCTTCAAAATTCCAATCTCCCCATGTCCAATCACCCCATACACCTTTTTGATATTTGTCTCCAGCCTCACGGATTTTCTCTCTATACCTTTTAATATGGACTACCAAATCCGAGATATTAGCTGATTCATCCGGGATGTATGTGCATTATTGTAGTTTTCTTTTCAGTCCCTTTTTACTCCTCTTTCTTTCCCTCTGAGGATGGTGGTAGGTCCACTGGTCCCTTTATTCTTGAAGCATGTGTCCACCCCTTTTCCTTCGTTCGGACTGCTGTTTCTGTGGTCAACAGTACCAGATATGATATGTTCCACTGGGGCTGAAGCTTTTCTTCTTTCCACGATTTGATAAGGACCCAGTTACCAGCATTCACAGAGTGGATAGGGAAATCCAGAGGAGGGCTCTGCACCAGCAGACCCTTAGCTTTTAAATCTGCAAGAGAATGAGAGACTGCCAGTAAATAGTTCCTTAAAAACTCATCATTACTTTCAACTGTAGGTATTCCTTCTACTCGCCCCAAATATGGGAGTCCAAATATCTCGTAATGGGATATTCTAATGTCATGTCATGGGGCTGACCGAATTCTGAGAAGAGCTATCAGTAAGCACTTGGTCCAGGATAATTTAGTCTCTTTTTAAAGTGGCATTCATTCGCTCCACTCTTCCCGAACTCTGTGGATGCCATGGTGTATGCAGCTTCCATTCTATCCTTAAGGCTTCACAGACCAGGCTGTGAATTTTAGAAGCGAAGTGCATTCCCCGATCTGAATCGCTGGACTCGGCTATTCCATATCAGGGTACAATTTGTTCCAGAATTATTTTTGCCACTGCTTGTGCAGTGGCATTGACATTGGGGAATGCTTCGACCCATCTCGTGAAGTGGTCCACTATCACTAGTAGAAATTTCCATCGCTGGACCTTAGGGAGTTCGGTGAAATCCACTTGTATCCACTGAAACGGCCGGATTGCTAAAGGTTGTCCTCCTCCAGGCATAGCTTTTATAACTTTCTTATTAACCTTTAAACAGATCACATAGCGGTTCACTGTCTGTCTTGCTAGGGTCTAGACATCTCTGCAGGCGTAAGTGGGAGCGTGAGTGCAGTTCCCCTAGTATCTGCCGGGTGCTTTCTTTATTTAACAATTGTCTTCCATCGGGAGCCACCATTTTCCATCTTCCATCTTCTTTGAACCCATCTTTTCCATGTGTTCTTCTTCCGGGAGGGAAAAGATAGGCACCTTCTTCAGCCCTTCTCTGAGAGGATTTCAGAGTTATCATGTGTACTGTTCCTGATTATGTCGCTTGTCGGGCCAGTTCGTCAGCCATTCGATTTCCTTGCGCTTCTGGGGAGTTCCCCTTCTGATGTCCTAGTATATGTACTATGGCAATTCTTTCTGGTTTGATTAATGCTTCCAAAGTATTTTCAATTAGTTGCTCATGAGCTAGTTATTTTCCTCTTGCTGTTATCATCCCCCATTCTTTCCAAATTTTCCCAAATGTGTGTACCACTCTAAATGCATATTTTGAATCTGTATATATAGTACCTTCCTGCCCTTCCAACAGTTCCAGGGCTCTCATTAGGGCATACAACTCCCAGGACTGAGCAGACCAGCTGCCGGGCAGACGCCCAGTTTCCACCTCGGTTCCGGTAACTCCATCAACGATAAGCATATCCACTGTATCTCTTTCCATCCATGCAGCTCGACAATCCATCTATGAACCACCATTGACCTTCCGAGAGGGGCTTCTCTTCTAAATGATCTTGACTTTTCATTTGCAGCTCAACCACCTTGCTACAGTCGTGCCCTGAGTCCTCTGGTTCTTTATCTTCTGATGAGTACAGGAACTGTGAAGGGTTCAGACTTTTATCTGTACAAATAGATAAGTCATCTTTTTCCATTAAGATTGCCTCATACTTTAAAATTCACAAGTCTGTCAACCATATGCGAGACTTCTTAGTTAAAATGGTTCTGACAGTGTGGGGAGTGAATACAACCAGACTCCATCCAAAGGTAAATTTTCGGCTTTCTTCCACTAATACTGCCATGGCTGCTACTGCTTGAATGCCTTCTGGCCACCTTCGCGATACTGGGTCCAACATTTTTGAGAGGAATGCCACAGGTTGCCTTTGACCTCTTTTCTGAGGTACCATTCCCAAAGCTATCCCTTTTTCCACATTTACAAACAAGTGGAAAGGCTGATTAATATCAGGCAAAGCCAGGACTGGAGCATTAATCAAGTCTTTCTTCAAGTGATTAAATTCCTGCTGTTCCTCTAGGTTCCACTCCACATTTTCTTTTTCGCTTCCCAGTTTTTCATATAAGAATCGGACTTTCTGTGCATATCTATCTATCCACAGTCGGCAATACCCGATTAATCCGAGGAACTTCCTTATCTCCTTCTGATTTTCAGGTATAGGCAGACCGGTGATACCAGCAATTCGTTCAGGTCCGATTCTCTTTTTCCCTTGACTAATCAAGTGTCCCAAATACCTTACTTCCTGTTCCACGAATTGCAGTTTGTTCTTAGAAACTCTTAACCCTTTCTCTCCCAAGAAGTTTAGCAACTCAATGGTGGATTTACGAACTTCATTTTCCTTTGTTCCTGAAATCAACAGGTCGTCTACATACTGTATTAACTGTGTTCCTGTAGTGCTTGGGGGGTTCTTCTAATACTTGCTCTCTTTTCTTTGGCTTGGCTTCGCGGACGAAGATTTATGGAGGGGGTAAAAAGTCCACGTCAGCTGCAGGCTCGTTTGTGGCTGACAAGTCCGATGCGGGACAGGCAGACACGGTTGCAGCGGTTGCAGGGGAAAATTGGTTGGTTGGGGTTGGGTGTTGGGTTTTTCCTCCTTTGCCTTTTGTCAGTGAGGTGGGCTCAATACTTGCTCTAACACTTGTCCAAATAGATTGGGAGATTCTGTAAACCCTTGGGGGAGGATTGTCCATCGATACTGCTGTATTCTTCCCGAGTGAGGTCCTCCCACTCAAATGCAAACAAGTCCTGACTATTCTCATCCAAGGGGCAACTCCAAAAAGCATCTTTCAAATCTACAACACTAAACCACTCGTGTTCCGGGGGAATTCGATTCAATATGTTATAGGGGTTTGGGACTACTGGATGTCGTGTCTGAACAATCTTATTTAATTCTCGTAGATCCTGGACCAAGCAGAAAGTCCCATCCATTTTCGGTTCAGCGAGGACAGGGGTGTTATAAGGGGACATGCAACTTTCTAGCATTCCATCTCGCAGCAAATTTTCAATAACCAGCTGAAGGCCTCTTCGTCCTTCTACCGAAATAGGATACTGTTTCACTCGTACTGGCTGGAACCCCTCCTTTAGGGTTATTTTGAGTGGGGTTATTTGCAGTCCTCCCATTTCCCTCTCCAGCCCAGTCACAGTCCCCAAAGTCCTGGATATCATTTTCCCTCAACGGGTACAAATTCACCGTTATACGTCCTTCCACTGGAGCGGTACCGACTCCTAGTCTAATTTGCAGATCTCGTCCCATCAGATTCACCCCAGCTTGAGGAACCAGAATCGGGTTTTCAATTGCCTCCCTGTCTTGATACTTCACACAGACCCCCTTGATCAGAGGGGTCTTCATGACTTCCCCCCTACTCCTGATGCCTTTAATTGTGGACTAGTGAATCTAACTCCCTCCAGTATAACATTTAATGATGATCTAGTGGCCTCTGTGTCCACCAGAAAAAAGGCATCCTCTTTGTCGGGTTCCACCTGGAAGAAACCGCTGATCCCTTTAATTTTCCCCAAAAGTCATCAGAAGGAGAGCATCCCTTTCCCTCTTTAATTCGGGACATTCCTGTTTGAAATGTCCCACTTTCCCACAATAGTAACACCCTGCCTGCTGGGGTTACCCAAAACTCAAGTACATCAACATAATAACAACCGGAACATTTCCATCGCTCAATTTCTCTATCAGAGGCGTCCCTCTGGTGGAGTCTAATCTCCTGGATAGAAGGTATAAGGCTCGTTGAGGAGGACTCATGTTGAACTAAATCTTTGGGGTTCCAATCCTGATAACCCTTTAGATACTTTATCTGCTGCCTCATTAAGTTAAGAAATCACATCTTTATCATGGGTATGTGCTCAACTTTAAATTGCAAACAAATGGTTTCTTGCGTGGTGGCCCCTTTAAGAATATTCCTGGCTGTCTTTGTTCTCTGCTCTGTAGTATTCTGCACAAACTGGCATCTCTTCTTCTGAGCTTCCTGCCATTTTGCCTGGCTGGTATCTTATGTTTTTATGCTGAGTTCTCTCTGTCCTCACTAAGAACAGCTTAATTTTTAAACTCTGCAAATGCAGACAAATGTGTTTTAACAAAAGCTTCTAGAATTTTCCACAGACTTTAAATCTTAACTTCTTTGTTACAGTGCCCAGATGATTTATCATGGCTCTGGGTTCGAGCACTAACAGTATCCGAAAATACTTTGGGTATTGCTGGCTAGGGGTCTAGATACAGGCAGATGATATGCTAGTGGTGGTCCTTAGGGGGTCCCCGAGGAATACTCGGGGTCACTCGTCTCGCCCTCCTCCATCATCCTTATGACTTCCATTTGACTATGTAGTCTCTGTTTATCCTCCTGTGCAGGAGGCTTCTCCTGCTACCCTTTGCTTTTTTCCTTTCCTAATTTTTCCTGTCCCGATCCTTCCTATGTGCACATTCTTTCTGGAGGACATCCATAGGTTTACTGTTCCCCCCCCCCCCCCTTCTGCCAGTTTTACAGCATTAGTTTGGCAACCTGCAAGCCTATCTCTTTTCTTTCTTGTGCTAACAAGTGTCACTTTCCAATGAGCACTTTAATGAATTCATCATCCCAAGTACCCCCCAATGGCCAGCCTTCTCTCCCTAGTCTTTTATTTAATGTCTCAGAAACTTTTCGAATTATATTTTCAACCTCCAGCTAGTTGTATCTATACAATTCCCCATTGTACCTCAGGTTCCCAAAACCTGAGCTCCTCGACCACACACATACACACAAATGCACTAACGGTCCCTGACTGGACTAGTTCCCTGAACTCTTAACTGAGCTTCCTGAGCTCTTATTCAACCACAGACCTGGACTGCCAAGTTCCATGAATTCTCCCCGGAGACATTCCTTGGTCTCCGACCCGACCCTTTTACAGGTCTGTTTCTCTTTATCTCATGTTTTTCCTGCTTGTCCGAGCTCTTCTGTCCTGCCTCCTCCAGCTTAATGAGGCACAGGCCTCTACTTCTCCATTGGACTCTCTCACCTGCTGGTGTTCCTCGGGAGGGATATCACCAGCATCCTGGTGATCCTCCCCTCCCCTCTGACTGTCATACGGTGGGGGCAGGTACTTCAAAGGATCCCAGGGAGGTACGTCTTCCTCCTCATTTTTTTCACAGCAACCTTAAACAATTTGGTCACTCGGATCCAACACGCTGCATAATCTGACTCCTCCAGATCTGGAGGACTTTTTTCTTTTATGAATAAATTTAATTTCTGACATATCCAATTAAGTATTTATTTAATCCATTTAATGATCCAGCCACCACCACCCTCGGGTCAGAGAATTACAGAGATTTACTCAGAAGGGAGTGAAAACATTTTGTTTTAAATGACCAGCCTTTTTTTTTGCAGTTTTGTCTCCTTGTTCTTAAATATCCCATTAGTGAAAACATTTCAACAACTATCCTGTTAGGCATACTGTTTGAATAAAGTCAGCCCTCACTTATAAACTCCAATGAATGCAGACCAAGACTGTCCAGCCAAAAAAAACACAAATTTTATGTCAAATTACACACAGAACTGTTGGGACAGTTTGACCAGAAACTTGGCCCAGTCATCCATTCAGGACTGGGACAAACCCTTCATGTTTAATATTGTTATTTGTCTGTTTTTTTAATATCCTTTTTAATTTTTGTTACTCCCAGCTACAGCCTGAAATGGTGCAGTATGAATGGGTTATCATTAAACACCCAGAGTTGGAAGCTGCACAAAGCACCTTCGATTCACTTGCAGAGCTGCCAGAACAGCCTGGTGTTCTGGATACAGGATCCCCTGAAGAGCCAGGTTTACTTGCTTCCTCAGTTAGATTATCACCCTTCCTCGCTGCTCGACACTTCAATTTGACAGCCAAAGCCACGTCGATGTTCATGGCTGGAAGTCCAGATGCCATTATCATTGGTAAGTGAACTTTGGATATGTGAGCTCACCCTACATTCTCCACATTTTGACCATTATTTACATAGCCTTATTGGATCCTGCCTTTCGATATCTGATTCCTACACAGATCTCGTTAGATCATGATTGGAAGGCACCTGTATAGTACTGATTAATTGTATTTATTCCTTAATGTCATATATGCCCCAATACAGTGGAAATCTTTCTTCTGCATGCAATTGAAAGGCTAGCATGAATCACCAAGCTTTGGCCCCAATTTGCAAAAAGAGAAAGGAACGAAAAAGAAAATCCCTTCAAAAACAACGAGTGGTTGAAGATCATCTTTGATGTAGCTGCCATCAGGCTTCGATCTCGAACCCCCACATCCAGCTGCCTGCTCCCCATCCTCACTCCCCAGTCACGTTCACCAGAAACCATCGACACCCAGAGCTGGCAGGCGGCCCATTCCCCATCCTCACTCCCCGATCACGTTCCCCAGAAACCATCGACACCCAGAGCTGGCAGGAGGCCCATTCCCCATCCTCACTCCCTGATCACGTTCCCCAGAAGCCACCATAGGCATTTGTAGCCAAACCTTTGGCAATAAACACACACAGAATCA